>NC_087475.1:70879314-71182344 GCF_036417665.1 Passer domesticus
TGGTCTTGAAAATGCCCAAGGCAGAGATGGTACAGCCTCTCTGGGCATCCTGTGTCACTGCTTGACTGTGCTTGCTGTGAAAGCTTCTCCTTGCAAGTCTGAACTTTTCCCTCTTCAATTTATGACCATGATCAATCATCCTCCCACTGCGTACCACAGAGAATAGCCTGGCTTTCATCTTCTGTGTTTTAAAATCAAAGACCTATTATTATTTCATGTGACCCCTTGTGTATCACAGAGCTGTAAATTTCATCCTGCTGCTCCTGGGGGACACCTCTAAGTGGTAAATGTCTCCTCATTTAAGGTGCCTCTTGCAGGTTTTCTTACGAGGCTGCTTGTTGCAGCTCAGTACCTTTCTGTTCATCTGCCATCAGAATTTTCATGTGACCTTGTATGTGTTGGTTTGAACCAGCAATTTCCTCCCCCTGACAGGGCTAATCTCTTCTTCCCTGTGTTTGCCCTCACCTCACCCTCCCTGACCCTCCAAGTTTCTTTGTTTGTGTGTAAGTCTCACGTTCCATAGGACCTGCTCCCCACCTGTGAACTCTGTCTCTGGGCAAATGTCTGCACCCACATGATTCTGCTTTCTGTTCCTCCCTCTGTCTTCCTCAGCCTCTACTCCCAGCCTAGCTCATCCCACCAGCTCCAGTCCTGCTCTCCTCTTACTCTGTTCCCTCTCCTCTTGGGTAGATCTGAGATTTGTCTCCTCTGCATTCAGACTGGAAGTTGTTGGCCTCTCCCTACCTGGGCTCAGCAGCAGGATGTTTCTGCTGCACATTCAAGCCTAACCCCCACCAGAATTTAATTTCTGACTCCTGAGTTCTGCCTTTTGAGAGCTGCAGATTCCCAGGCTCCAGGCAGTCCATGTCACATTGGGGGGACCTTCACCAGAGACTGGGCAGTGCTGCTTGCCAGAGGGGACATTGCCACTTACTCTGCTTTCAGCCTGGACACTCCTGTGCAGAGCTTTTGTTGTACCATACAAAGCTACACACTTCAGTTCCGAGGTCTCCTACCTGTCAGAGGTCTGCTCCTCATCTCTATCTGCACTTTGGCTTGGGCAGCCGTGTCAGCTTCATTTTCCTAGCAAAGTCACAGTACTTTTTTCTTCATCTCCATTTATGAGTAACATGAGGGCTCTGCTTAAGATTTAGTAATTTATAAACAAAAATCATTGGAAAGGTGACTTCACTTCATGATCTTCTTCTCAAGAAAAATTATCCTTGGAACACCTGTAAATTACCTGAGGTACTGTGTTTGATGGTAATAATATCCTATTTATTCTCATTTTCTAATTTTAAATTTGCACTGCTCATATCCGTTTATATCTCCCAGTGAGCTGCTGTGTCATCCTGAAACTGTAGGGGGGGGTCAGCCTATTTCCACCAGTTTATACAGCCTAAGTCCAGTGGGGCTGGGTCCCTGCATGCTGGAGAAGGTAAACCACAGCAATAATTATCTGTGGCAGGAGGCATTAATTACTGTTTGCCATAGGATTCCTCATTCTCAGCTGCCTGTAATGCATTGCCATTTTAATTTCCTGTCCAGCACAGCGGACACACTGGGCTTTCCTGATGCTGTGGTTAAGCCACGGTGGTGGAGCTGGGGCCATGAGGGGGGTCCCAGTGAGGCAGCAGTGGGGTGCAGTGCTCCAGCTGCCCTGCAGTGACCCCCAGCCTCAGGACAGGGCAGCTTGCCCAAACTGTGTCACCTCGAAACCCAGCAGCTGCCAGGTAAGGCAAGAAGGAAACGCTGAGATAAAACTGTGTTACAGCAGCTTTCCTGCCCTCAGCTGTCTTCCTGCTCCTGGATTTAACAGCAAGCCCAGAACTCCTCAGTTCTGCCACAACAAACCAAGCTTGCAGGGATGCTTTCTGCCTAGCCAAGAACACGTGGCAGCCCTGAGGATTTCTAGTTTTCTATCCACAGGTAATGAGTGGCTGCAGGACGGACCCCTGGGAAGTGACGGGGAGTAAGCTGTTACCCATCCATCCAAACAACAGTCTGGTTTGACACACTGGTTTTCAATGAAGAGAAATGGAGTTTTCCCAGCCACTTGCTGAGCAGAGGGTGCTGCTGCTCCTGCCTTTGGTGGCAGCTCCTTCTCCAGCTGCTGCTCCAGTGGTTCCCCTGGCATAGCTACACCAACCCCGTGGGGGGGTATGGCTCCCCAGCACCCCCTTCCCTTTTCCTTGTCAATGTACGAGCTCTTGTGCCCCCAGGGGAGGTGAACAGCTTGGCAGCAACACAAAAGCCCTCAGACACAAACTCTGGGGGAAGTGTTTTATAAACATCACACTATTTTTTTACAAAATGTAGTGAGGCTGTAATCAGGAGTAATGAGAGGAGGTGCAGTTCCAGCATGCTGCTAATTAGGCACTAAAAACCTGAGCACAGTTGTCAGCACCTCTATCTCCAGTGATAATTCAAAATGTGGTATTCCTCCCCTTCCAATTCCCCCAATGAATAACTAAAGTGACACCCTGTAATAATCACAAAAAGTTATGGCAAAACTTATTCACTTTAAGCTGTTACACATCCAACAGTCTGTGGCAAAGTCAAGAGGGCTCGTTCCAATTATTGAAACACAAAAATATATTGCTATCTTTTTTATAAAGAGTTACAGAAAATTGCAGTTGTTGTTCCCCACAGCTGATGGCAGTAGTGCTGCTTCCTCCCTTGGCTCGAATCCAGCCCCAGCCTCAGCCCTGTGCCTGCCATGGCTTGTTTGGGAAATCAGCTCCCAAGCTGTAATTTATCCCTCCAGCTGGTGCCTGTGCAGTGTTACTGAAGGGATGTGCTAATTACCTTGTATTAATTCAAGCAGAGACAAGCAAACTGCACTTTCTAATTTGTAGGTGGAATGAAGATGTTGGACATTGGTCCTGTCTTTAACAGCCTTTTGTGCACACATCCGAGCCATGATCATTCCAGCTTCTCCAGGAGAATGCTGTGGGAAACAGCGTCAAATGCCTTACTGAAGTCCAGACAGACAACATCCACAGCCTCCGCCTCATCTACCAAGCTTGTCACCCTGTCACAGAAGAAGATCAGGCTGATTGAGCACAACCTGATGTGTTGTGTAAAATCAGGCTGATTTTACACACCCATGCTGGCTGGGTGTGGTCCCCCCATGGTGCTGCAGGTGCTGCATGATGCCACTCAACCTGCTCCGTGACCTTTTCTGGCACCAAGGTCAGGCTGATTCAGGAACTGATTCAGTTCCCTGAATCCTTCTTCCAGCCCTTCTTATAGATGGGCATCACATTTGCTGACCTCCAGCCAACTGAAACACCCCCCACTATGGTAAACCATAGAACTGTAGAATGGATTGGGGTGGAAGGCACCATAAACATCACCTAGTTTTAATCTCCCTGCCATGGGTAATGACACTTTCTACTACACCAGATTCCTCCAAGTTTCATCCAGCCTGGCCTTGAACACTTTTGGGGATGGAGCATCCACAATTTCTCTGGGGCAATGTGTTCCAGAGGCTTACCACTCTCACAGTAAATAATTTCTTCCTAATATTTAATTTAAACCTATCCTCTGACGGAAAGTGGCTTCATGAACACTTGAACCAGGTCACTCAGTACCCTTGGATGAATCCTGTCCAGACCCACAGACTTGTGTCTAAATGGTGCAGCAGGTCAGGATAACTAAACATTTCCTATTGGAATCTGGGGTTTCATTCTGCTCCCCATCCCTATCTTCCAACTCAGGGGGGAACCCTGTAAACTCCTTCAGGCAGGCCATGTTGCAAAGGCTGCAGGCTGTATTTATTGCTGAGATCTTGCAGGAAGAGAAAGTGACTGCTTTGCTTTAGAAAACCCTCACTTTTCTAGATCACTCCCTCGTCTTTCGAAAATCCCTAAATGGAATTTAGGATGAAAACCCTGATAGTTGGCATTCCTGTTCCTAGTGACAGGTTGAATTAGCTGGGACATCAAGGGAGTGTGGCTGTTCATCATCCTTGCCTGTGGTTCCCTTGTGCACTGCCAGGGGATCAGGACCCTCTCCCCTTGTCGCTTCTGTTGCCGGCAATGCCCTGGGGCAGAAGGACATTTCCCAGAGCTTTGAAGGCTGGGAAACCAGAGGTGAAGTTGTTTACTTCTTCACCTGACATTCTCCATAGAAGTAATAATGAATTCCAGCAGTGGCACACAGCTGGCAGGAGGTGCTGAGCCCTGAGTCTGATGAGACAAGCAGATGGGTGGCTTTGGCTTCAGAGAGGAGTGGGTTTGTGCTCTCAGCCCCAGAGATCTGCTGGGTTCCAGCTGCTGCCCCAGGGGGCTCCACAGGATCCTCTCGCCACACTCCACTCCTGGTCACTCTTTCTTGCTGCAAGGCAGATTTCCTCATCTGAGAGACCATCCTGTGGAAAAGCTTTCCCCCAGTTTTGTGCCTTACCCACAGCCTTCCCCCTGTGCTCTTTCTCCAGCAACTTCTGAACCAAACCCATGCCAGACTCAGGAGTCAAAGGTCATCAAGTTTCTCCCAGCACCATGCGTGGTGTTGGGTGGGTAAAGGAGAAGACCCAAATAATTATTTCCACTAGTTGTCTCCTAAACTTTTCATAACAGGTTTTCTTGAGGTATTTTCACTCTTTAGGAGTGAAAATCATCTCTGAGAGTTGAAGAAGGAAAAAAATCTCACTATTAAGTGTCAGTGACTTTGCCCAAATCCCAGGGATGTCTCCTTCACACCACTACCCTTCCAAGCTTCTCAGAGAGTTCAGGGTTTGTATAAAAGCACTGCTCTTGTACCAAGGGAACTATGTATTTTTGTATGCTGAACCTCATTTTTTTCCATCTTAGTTTGTATTTTCTATTTTAAAAATTATTCTTCTTCCAATATCTCCATCAAAACACCCATCAGGGCTCATTTTTCATAACTATTTATAGTCCTTCACTACATTTGAAGTTTCCTTTAGGGGCACTCAAAGGAGGCTGGCCAGGGGTGGGGCAGGGTTAAGTAATGGCAGGATGTTTTAATTGCACAGATGATAGGAAAGTATTAACCCCAATATCAGTGCCTTAGTTCCAGTCAATGTGCTTTGCAGTGCTCACCTCGCGTGTAACTCTGTTAAGAAACATCCTAAACTAGGGCATATTCTTGGTATAAGCAAACACCCCAGGAGTTTGCCACTGGCTTGGTGCCCTTTGTTGTGGCCAATGTCCTCAAAATGTAAAAAAGATACCTCGGCTGGGACCAGCCCGCCCTGGGCAGCCCTAAGGCTGTGCTGCCCTGCTCCAGCTCTGCACAAAGCCAGAGCCAGCTCAGCCAAATCCTCCGAGCTCGGCAGAGTTTGCATTTCTGTAGGTGCCGTCGAAGCCCTTAAACAGCCCTTGCTGCTTTGAGGCTAGACACAGGTATTGAAGTCCCACAAATATTTCAGCTGTCATCAAAGGCAAGAAAGAACTTGAGTAGGCAGCGGCTTATTTTTAGAGCTGGTGATACACCCATGGAAAAGGTTTTGTGGTTGTGTTGTGAATATCCTTCCACTTAATAAGAATTATTCACCCACTCTGCCACAGTTTGCTTGTCTGGAGTAGGCAGTGTTGGAGTTTCAGTCACAAATCCTCACTCCGTTTCTGAGGATCTCTCCCAGCAAGGCCTGCTCCAGCCACCTTGGGGACAGCGCTGGTGTCAGCCCCTCCAGTGTGTCTGACAAGGCAAGGGAAAGCCAAGTGATCTGTCAGCCTGCTGTCATCAGGAGCAAGGAGGGGCACCAGCTGAGCAGGGAGTGGGGGCTGGGGCTCTTCCCCCCTCCCCAAGCAGCTGAGGATTGCATGCTGCTTGCTGTTAGCAAAACAGCCCATCCCACTCTTCTTTAACTCTGGAAATTATAACCTGGTCTTCTGGTAAATGATTCTAGAAAATATCCAGGCAGCAAGGTGAGAGTGTCCCTAGCAGAGAGGCATGCTGGCATCATGATGGCTCAGGTCCATGTGGTTAACCAGTCTCTTGGATAATTAATGGATGTTTTTCAGATGGGCAGATCCTAAAGATGATTCTATTATTCAAGGTAGTAATACTAGAAAGAAAGTGGGAAGAGGCCTCTGGGCTGTGATGAGCAGTGGGTATGCATGTAGCTGCAATGAGCAGTGGGTGCATGGGTAGCACAGCAGCTGCCAGCCATGTTTTCCCACGTTAGTTGGAGCCTCTCTGAGAATCAGGTTGCTCTGAAAATGCTAAAACCTGCTTGCAAGCAATCCTAACAGTGATACTGAAACTTGAACAGAGATCACCTTGATCTGGAAAGAGATGAAAAGTCCCTGGCTTTGCATATGAAGAGGGCCTCCATCTCTAAGTCCCTTGCTCTCTGCAACATTTTCTGCTGACTTGCTCAAGGCAGCTCTCTCTCAGATGGCAACACTCTGGTTTTTAGAGTTGTTTCCCTGCTCTGTCTGCACTATCATGTAGTGTAGTTTATTCCAGTGGGGGATAAGAGATAGAAAGGGAGAGATGCTGGAAGTCTGCATTGTGCCTCAGTCACTTGGCAGACCTTTCAGTGAATTCCTCTCACTTCACATGCAACATTCTTATTTCAGGTATGTAACGTGAGAGATGTGATTAAAGAATGAGAGACCTGGCAGTGCAGCAATGAGCCCCTGTGGGAGGGCAGGAGGTGCTGCCTGCAGCCACAGAAACCCTGAGGAGCTCAGTGCTGGGCAGCTGGGGACAGCTACAGGTGGATCTCTTTTGCATCTCCCCTGTGGCTCTGCAGAGATCCAGCTGCCCAGAACTCAGTAGCCAAGCTCCCATCTGGGCAAGGACATTCATGTCCCCAGCAAACAGGGCAATGTTAACGTGCCCTTCTGAGGGGTCAACCAGAATTTCCTCAAAGACACAGCCAGACCCAGCCTGGGTCCTAGAACAGCACATTTATTTTAAGACAAGTAAAAGATTCAGTAAGACCTACAGGAGGGTTTCCAAAATGCTTTTTTTTTTTTTTTGAAATCCAAGTCTATAGGAAGCAAAGATGTTACATTGCAACACTCGCACGGGGCTGTTTGATTTAGTAGGTCAGGTTGAGAACAAATGTAATTTCGTTTGATTTAGTAGGTCAGGCTGAGCACAAATGTAATTTTGTCTGTCCCTCCTCTGCCTGCTGTCCTCAGATATAGGCCAGCTTCCTTTTAGATACAGTCCAATGGTAAAAGATCTGATTTCCAAAGGCCCAACCTAGCTGTGCCACCTGCTGCCTCCAGCAAAGTCCAGGAGCTCCTGGGGTGTGTGGAGAACCAGAGTGCCAGCACATGGCACACACAGCCTTTTCCCTGCAGGTCTGCAAGAGCCTGGAACTAGCATGGATGTGAGATCCCTACAGAGCAAAGGTTCATCCAGTTCAGTGACCGGTTCAGGGCTGTCCTTTGTTCTCCTTCTCTGCTTGTGGTGCCACACTAAAGAGTATGAAAGGTGTGGGAGTGATCATCCATACGTGGATGCTTGGAATGGGAGTGGGAAGGGAAGGAGCAGCTGGCTCTGCTGGTGTGGGTGCTGTGAGAGGCAGTCGTGGGCCTTTGGGGTTATTTCTGGTGCAGCATGTGAGCACTGGGGCCTGTCTGCTCAGTGCACGTGCTTGCTGGCTTCCCTTAATCACCTCTCTTGTGTCTTCTCCGAGAAAGTCTGTTGGGAGCTTGGAGAGGCTCTTCTTGGGAAAAAACTGCAAGTGGCAAGAGGAAAGAGAGAAGAGGTGCATTAAAACGAGACCTGACAGGTGGAATATCCTTCTACATCCAGAGGAGCAGCGGGAGGACAAGAAGTCTTTATGCTCCCTCTCTACAGCACCCTTCAGCACCCCCTGCCTCTCTAGGGGAGTGACTTCAGTGGGACTGACTCGGAGAGCTGAGTATTTTCTTCTTTAAAGTCAAGAGATAAACATGAAGGGTTTTGTGAGAACCGCTGATGCTGCCTATGAGTGGGATACAGACAGCACAGCAAGAATGGGACAATAATTCTTGCTACACAAATTTGCTGCTGGATCAGAGCTGGAGATTTTACAGGGTGCCAGAAGGGTGCAAAATCATCTATATCCTGATCTAGGAGGGTGGGAGCTCTGGCAAGGCAGACACAGCTCATGGACAATCTTTTGCTGCAAAGATTCTTGCCAAGCAACTGCGCTACTCCTGTCCACCTGACTAGCAACATGCTCCTGTCTGCCTTCCTTTCACAGAATCACAGAATACTCAGAGTTGGAAGGCACCCATGAGGATCACTGAGTTCAAATGTAAAGCGCATGGCCCATACAGGGATCAAGCTTGCAACTTGGGCATTATTAGCACCATGCTCCAAACAACTGAGCTCATCTCGGGGCCTTTCCTCCCACCAGCTCCTGTTGGGTCCTGACCTGCCTGTTGGGATTCCCTTAGTTCAGCTATAAATATAATAGCACTACTATTTTTTTCAATTAACCTGTTTTCTGATTAGAGCAATCAAACAATCAGCAGTCACACACAGAAAGTGGATTCAACATATTTTTCAGTGTTTAATGCTGCCAGTTGAAGTCTCACAGGAACCTGGGATCCAAGTGCTCATGTGCCTGGGCTTGCTCCTTTCCTGGTCCTGTGTCCACTGCAGATGCTTTCTGCCACCCAGCTGAGTCAGCACATCAGTGCCATCAGCACTGGGACAGCTGTGAAGAAAAGCTCTTTGCAGTAGTTTCACTATCTTCTTTTGCAAGCTGTAGTGCTCAGGATAGCACCCACTCAACTCCTGGGCTGAAAATGTGAGTGAAAGTAGATAGCAGCATAGAGTGGGTTGGTTGAAAGCTCACTTAGTCCAGGATAGGCTACACCTCCCTCTAGACCAAGTTGATGAAAGTCATATCCAGCCTGGCCATGAACACTTCCAGGAATGGGGCATCCACAGCTTCTCTGGGCAACCTGAACCAGTGCTTTACCACCCTCACAGTACAGAATTTCTTCTTAATATTTAATGTAAACCTCTCCTCTTTCAGTTTAAAACCAGTTCCCTTTGTCGTGTCACTACAGGCTGTTGTAAAACACTACATCGCCCTTGCCATCTGCTGTATGTGGCATGTGGGTATGGGGCTGTGGTCCCTCTTGTGCACACCCCAAAGCCTGTCCCTGTCTGCAGTTCAGGCAGGGAAGGACCAGGAGGTGGTGGCTGGGAGCTGTGGCAGCTCCTGCCTGTACTCCCCCGTGGGCGCAGGATGGCTGCTGGGGTGTCAGGAATATGTCTTGTGCCTACAGACGTGGTGAGAACCTGCAATCTTGTTGCTTTTATCCTCAACAAATTCCATGTAGGTGGAACCAATTATATATAATGTACTTCAGCTTCCTAAATACAAAGCATAGGAGGCAAAAATGTGCCCCAGACTGACGTCAGGAGTATTTCAAGTGTATAGCTGAAGGCAGTATCCCTTTGATATCTGTCTATTAGTATCTCTTTCACTGATGTCATGGGTAGCTTTTTCTGTTTAGAGGGTTTTTTAAACTGTGTTTTAAGTAATCATTTTCACCAGCATAATGAAGGAGAATTAGCTAAGACCAGGATGGGCGTGCATGTGTCTGTTGCAAGAATATGATGCCATGGAAAATACTCCCTTGAGCTTCCTGGGTTCAGAAATAAGCTCAGTCACATTCTGTGGAGGTGCAGAGCACATCATGCACAAGCCAGTGGACTTCAAACTGTGCATGTGTCTCTCAGCTCTTGGGGATTCAGGTGATGGTTTTATTTTCATAAGCACATCTATTCAGTAAGAAATGGTTTCTCAGTAGCTCTGGAAATCCGTGAGCTGGCTCAAAGCTGTGCAGGCAAATCCATTCCTGTTTCAGGCAGCAGGGGGGGCAGTGTGGAGGACATACTGGGGCACACATTGGAGGGGGCTGAGGGTGGAGAATAACCTTCAGGGAACAAGAGCTGGGCTTTTCAGGGGCTCTTCATAGGGCTTTTTCATCCCAAACCACCTTCTACCTCATCTCCTGGGGGAAAGGAACACCTCCCATTAGGCTCTCCCAGTCCTGGGAGCCAGAGCCACCCTTATGGCCGTGCTGCTGCCTCCCATTGCCCCACTGGATCAGCCCACATGGAGAAGGTAAGGGATGCACAAGGAGTCAAGAAATGCAGCCCCCACAGGTAAACAGGCAAACAGATACAAAGATTCTCCACAGGTAGACAGACCTGAGAAGGGTGAGAGATGCAGACTTTCCATAACTCCCAGACCTTAGGCAGACAGAGGAGTCCCTGGGATTGCATGACAGGCTATTGGAAGACATACACTTCTCACTCATATGGAAAATACTGCTCATTCATACAAAGACGGAGGTTTACTTATGAGATGCTGGGCTTATTTAGCACACTCAGTAACCAGCCATCTCCTTTTCACGAGTCATGGTTTTCCACCAGTTCAGGCAGGTTCCAGAGCCTGTATCTTTAACTGCTACTCATGTTTCCACTGCGTGGGGAAAAAGATGGTGAAAAATAATAAGAAGGTTTATGTGTCTTCAGAAAAGGCCACATTTTCAGTAGCCACTGACAACCTTTACATTTAATCTGATAGCACTGTATCTGTAGTAATGCTTCACGCTGTGGATTTGGTATAAACAGTAGCTTTACATAAGCTGCTTCTTCAGAAAACTCATATCAAGCAACTAATAAAGTCTAATTAGTAATCTGGACCTTTCGTGATGTTACTTCAAACAAATTGTTCTCTGTGGATGGTAACTGTCAGTCTGTTCTCTGTATCATTTCCTTGAAAGCTCTAACAAGTACCTCTGCCCTCCTGATAAGGGCACTGCTCAGGGAGTTGGGAAATGAAGAGAGAACTTGAGCACAGAGGCAATTAGCTGAAAGTACATCTTGTCCCTTAAAAAGCTGGTCCCGTTAAAGAGCACTCAGCCCACCACACTCAGGCCTGAAAGAAAACACCCTGAGAGGTCATTTGGGAAAAACTGTTGCACAAAAACAACATGTACCAAATCCACTCAAGGTAAAGGACATTCAGGTTCTTGACAAAGTCAGCAGCCATCATCCTGAGGGCTGTCTATACCAAGAGCTCTTGGAAACTCCTGTTCCTCCTGTGCCTCTCAAGCATTTTTCAGTATTCCACAGCCACCACGCACTGCCATGCTCACTGCCCCTGGGATATTGAGGAATTTGGAAGTGCTCACCGAGCCACTTTCATGGAATCATGAAGTCACAGAATGGTTTGGGTTAGAAGGAGGAGGTGGGGGCAAGAGCAAACTGAGGCTTAGAAGCTGGGCAAAGCTTTGTGGCGTTCAAAAGCATCATGAGAACTCCAAATATCAGCCAGCAGCCTTGGGGAATGCAAACATTTCTCCAGAGGCAGGTCCTCTGAAGCCACTAATGCTGAAAACTGTTGTAGTTCCCCTTATTTCATGCTTGCAAGTGGAGCAGAGAGATTTTGGCTCTATCTGTTCCAAGTCCACCTGAATCTCATACCTACCTTTGAAAAACCAACACAGAGTTAAAGCTGATAAATTTAGACAAAAAATAAACTCCTCAGTTGCAACAAATGTCTACACAGTGGGGAAAGTCCCCAAGCCTTGCCTAAATGGATTATCCTGAGCTGGGGAGCATCTCTCCATAAATGAACAGGAGGGAGATATGTAAAGTGCACTGATGCAGATGGAGCAATGCCACTCTGCCCTGTCTCCTTGGCTGTGCTGCTTTTGCAGAGGAATCCAGACACAAGCTGGCACTAGGTTTATTTTCTTTCCATTGTTTCTTTCTCAGTCACGCCCAGAAAATGCAGCTCATCTGACTGATAAGAGCCTGCACAAAGCACACCATGTTTGGTGTTAAATGCAGGCACATCCCTCCCTCGGCCTCGCTTCAGTCGTCACTACACATGAAAACCGGCAGAGGACAAAGCAGTGATGAGCAAGGCAGCAGAAAGATCAGTGGAGCAGGGATGCTGTGGCCTGAGAACCTTGTTAGTCAGAGGGAGAGTCATGCTGGGGTGACTCAAGTTGGCAAAATGTGCCTTTTTGATTACTTAATACAACATTGTTTAATTGTTAGGTTTTTTGATTTAAATAATTGTTATTACTGATTCCTTGCTAGTGGATATCAAGGAAAGGGAACGTGATGGTACAAGCTTATCTAGCAGACTTGTGGCTACCACTTCAAAACATGCTCCATATGGTGCCACCTGTATGTTAGGCTTTCATTTATGCCTGTGATTTTCATTTATCCCTGTGATTTTGGTGGCTTTACAATTTTGCCAAGTGAGTATGATTTGGAGTGTTACCATGCAGGTAGCCTGCCTTGAGCTCCTGTTAGTAACAGGATTGTGGTGTCTCTGCTGTTTCTGAGAACTAAATTAGGTGGAAATGTTTTGCAGATCACTGTTTTATGCATCGCAGGACATAACAGCAGAGGTTCTGGTCTTAAAACACCGCCACACGACATGAATGCTTTTGAAATGTATCAGCCTCTGCTTTCTCAGATCTCCTGTGCTCCCCAGAGCCTTCTCCAGATCCAGCTTCTCTGCAGATGCTTTACACCAACACTGGGCCTGCTGTGCCCTGTGCACTGCCTGCCCTCCACATTGGCCATCTCTAGGGGACAATGACCCATTGCTTCCTCCACAGGGCAATGTCAGAGCAGGACTTTCTCAGCAATAATTTATTTCAACTTCTTGAGCGCCATGACCCAGAGGCCAGAAAGCCTCTCAGCCCTCTGCTTTTGATACTTCTCCCACTGGCACAGAGAGGCAGGAAGGGAAAGGAAGTATCTTTGCTCGAATGCCAAACAGGAATAAGTTCATTCAAGGATAAAAGGTATGGGGGAGGAGGAGCAGGGCCCGAGGAGACAGACAGGCTGGAGACAGCAGGGGCAGAAGGGGTCACACTACCTCAGAGGGGATAAGCTGATGGAGAACAGCCTGTAACAGGCACAGCACACTCCTTTCTTGAAACCTGGAACAGGACCCAGCACTGGCAGGTCTCCACATTCTGTGCAACCAGCAGCATCTCTGCCCTCAGCCAGGGGAGGTGGCGTGGGGTCAGCAGTCGGACACACAGGCACTGGCACAGGGGTGTCCCTGTGGTCCTGCAGCAGCTCGTTGGCCACAGATCCTCACAGTCAGCTGCACATGCCCAAAGAAAGCTCCTGTGAGCCTCCTGGGCTTCAGCAGGGGGGAGGTACTGCTCATACATGCTCTGGAAAGAGAAGGAAGGGAGAGAGGAAGGGGTGGGCTGTACACACCATTGTGCTACAAGACCTCTGCTGTGACAAAGTAGACTCTGCTGAGAACACTGAGAGCACCTGGAAATGCCCCCACACATGCAACCTACTCTCCACTCCTCAGAGAGAAGGAACAGCCCTTTCTTGTTTCATTTCTCGTTTGAGTAACCCCATGCTTTAATTGGCAGATCCGAGTGGGTCCAGGAGCAGATTCCTACAGCACATCCCCTCCTGCTGCAGCTGCCAAGCTCCTCACCCTTTCTGTAAGTCATTCAAATCATCAGCTTGGGTCTGCTTGTCCAGGAAGGCTCTGTCCCAGGCGCTCACTTCTCACATCGCTCTTCAGATTCTGATTCCTCAGTGTATCAATTTTAAGTCCACTTACTCTCAGGCTTTTCAAAGTTTTCAAAGCACGTCATGTACGACAGAAAGGGCAATCTCTATGCTAATAGGTAACTCCCCAAAGAAGTACAAACCTGACAGTCAGAGTGTTTCTTTGATTGCTCATTCTTCTGTTGTCTGCATTTGAAACACTGAATGTTTTTAGAGATATTGCTGTATGTCAGCTAGAATTGCACCAGACTGAACTTAAACAGCAACAGTCTATTGCCAATATTGAAAGTCCGCACTGACTGAGACCTATGAACCTACTCTTTTTTGTTCTTGTTTTGCTTAAACTTTAGCCCAAATCATCTTAAAGAAGACAAGAAATGCATTTGAGGGCTTAAGCTCTATATCCACTGAGCTTTCTGGAAGATGGATTAGTGAATTTATTTGCCATATAAAAATGTAACTAAATAAAGCTGTAAGAATGTTCACTAAGAATAATTCAGCACTGGCAGAAAGACAGATTATAACAACTATGTGCCTCCTCTTCAACAAGGTTTTACAATTTTAAAGGAAAAGACTCGCAGTCCCTGAGAATGAAAAATGGGTGCTCTCAATCACTCCCACTTGCAGTTGTGTTGGTCTGATTTGGTCTAGATGGATGCACGGGGTGTCCTGGGGAGGAGAAGGGTAGCTCAATCCTTACACACTATACCAATGCCCTGGCACTTTGTTTTGCCTAAGAAGTATCACGGAGCATAAAGTTTTTGGGTGGAAGAGGAGGAATAAGATACTAACAACAGCCTCTCGCTTCACCCCCATGCCTTAGGAAAGCCCTCTTCAACAATTCCAGCTCTTGCCCTTCCTGCATCTTTCCCATGCCCACCTACACTTCGCCCCACCCCATGATTTTAGGAAACATTTTCGGCCCTCCCCTTATGGTCCTATTTTCCTAATTCCTTTTTCCCCCCCTGTCTTCCTCACTCTTCTCCCTTTGGGCAAATTGTAACCATGATGTCCCGGCCATCCCGGCCCTTCCACAGCCCCTTGGCTGCTCTGGGTGTCCTTCAAGCATGCGATGGCCACAGCCAACTCCCATCCCCACCACCCAGCTGGGTAAACAACTGGGGGTCCCCCAGAAGTCCTGTACGCCCCCCGTACAGGTTTATCCATGGATAAGGCGATGCGGGAGCTGCCGCCCCTTTGGCGGGGGCGCGGTGTCCGCCCGGCCCCTTTGGGTTTCGCTCGGTGTCGCAGCGCCACCTGATGGGACAGGATGGCTCCTGCCGCTGCCCGGTGTCACCTCCCGGTCCCCTCGGCTCCTCCCGGGCAGCGGAACACGCCTTGCGGGTGCCGTGGTTTAATCCCGGGTGGGCAAACCAAGCCCTGCATAGCTGCTTGCTCAATCCTCCCTGGATGCGCAAAATCCGGTCCCCACTGCCGCCCAAGCAGTGATTAACCTCTCCTACTCCCTCAAGCCTGAAAAGGGTAGGAAATCTTGAAAAACCTTGGAAAATAATATCTGTGCTTGCAGAATATGCACAATGATGGAAAGTTAGCGCAGAATTAGCAATACAATTAATAATTAACACCCAAAAGGTGTTAACGAAATTCCCACCACAGAAAAATTGTCCGAAGTCACATCCTGCACAATCCTGAAGACTTCTTGGAGAGTAGTAAGATTTCCATCCCCTCTACTTCCCATCTTGCTGTCTGTGTGCAGCACATGTGCACTCAGAGGCAAATTAAAGTCAGCACCGGCAGAGCTGCTGCAGACCTGCTCCATTGTTCACATCAGGGACACAGCCTGCTGCACCTCGCCACCTCCCACTGCCATTAGAAACAGACATGCCTCATTTCCCCTGAGGTTTTATAAAAACGTCTGCTGTACATCCCGTTGGAAGTCAGGCTGATCAAATGAAGGGACAAGATCAGGACATGGGGAAAGGCTCACAAATTGTGGATTCTAACCTTGTCCTGCCACACCTGTACATCACTTCCATTTTTTCTACTTGCAGAAGGATAAGAGCAAGGGAGCCCTTTTTGTCTGCAGTCTAATGAGGTCCCAGGAAAAGCAGCTTTAGGCTGTGTAGAAGCACAGTCTGCAGCTCTGCAGGGGAGACCTAAACATTTTGTGGAGGCCTGTGCTTGTGGGTTCTTCTTTAAGCAGCAGATGTGTGACCCATGGGTGAGCAGCGCGTGCCGCACCTCTGGCTTCAGCAGCCCCTGACACTCTGCCTCCCCTGCCTGCTGCACACACAAATGTGCCACTGGAAAAGTTATGAGCTTTTTATTGTCACTTGTGGAGCGAGATACTGAGCCATCGAAGTGCTTATTCATTCCTGGTTATCTGATTGTCGTAATGTTTCCAAACTGCCCGTTGAAGGTAAGAGATAAACTGCAGCCAGCCTCAGACTGAGAGGCGCCTTTGACGTAGCCAGGTTTTTTTCACCTGGGGATGATATATTATTTATTGACTCACACAGGGTCACCTGGAAATACTTCATGCAGGGAATCGAAAGGGAAGAGTAAATAGTAAAATCAAAGGCTGTCAGGACCTCCTCTTGCCAGTGGGGTGGGTTTTTTTCTGCTTGGTGGCTCTGCTTCTTAGAGGGAAGGGAGACTCCTGTGCCCTCTGTCACTCCAAGATGAACAAATGCAGCACGGACAAAAACAAGCAACTGTTTATTGATTTCTCAAAGAATTCTGTTTCCTTGTTTTCATAATCTTCCTCTTTTTACACCAGCTTAGAGGTGCCAAACTACTTGAAGGAGTGAAATGCAGGGATCAGATCAGGGATGGCGGGGAGATCCAACTTTATTGCCAAAGGAGATCCAGCAGGAGAGAATGTTGCTGTTCTGTAGATTTTCCAGGTTTGCTCTCTAAAAACTGTTCCAAATCCATCCCATGAAACAGCATTTGCACTGTAAAATGAAAAAAAAAAAAAAAAAAAAAGGTTTTCCCGAGGCTCAGGGGAGTGGTGTATGCACAGAGCATTCAGAGATAACAATTTTCTGAACAAATCTTTGATGTTAGCCTTTCAGCATATAATTTCAATGGGAGACAGGAGAGACATCCATCTGCTAAAGGGAATATTTGCCTCTTCCTTTCTGCATGCAGCTTTGCTGTTGCTATGGTCACATATTGTTATAATTGTCTTTTATTAAGGAGACTCTCCCTTAAAGACTTTTCTACCCAATGCATCCTACCAGCTCTCTGGTTCATGAATACATGTTTACCTATTTAGCCTGCCCAATGATGGCATTTTTAAGTCCTCAGGGTATTTGGTTTCCAAGCACTGATAGAATTAATAGAAAAGTTCCCAGCATGATCATGATTTCCTCAAGTCAAAGTCAAATAGAAAAAGGTGGTATCAGATATTTTTATGTCCCTTTATGAAAAAAAAAGTGAAGATTTTTGCTTTTTATCAATCAGAGATCAAGAATAATAAGCTGAAGTAGATTAATTAGTGTAATTTGTCTGCTTGGATAGAATGGCTTGTCTGCCTTCTGACACAATTTTGTCTCACCTGTTTTTCAATGGCCTGCAGTTGACATACATATGGATTCTATAATTTCCCTGGAGTCATCACTGTGCTGGGGAAAGTGTGTTATTTTCAAAAGTAAATTTCTCTGCAGCAAAACCTCGCTGTGCACCAGGCTGGGTGTGAGCAGTGATGCCAGGGCCCTCTGCACAGGAACCACAGGAGTTTGTGACATGACTTGTTCCAGTGCCTCACCTCTCACAGCTGAGAATTTCTTCTTTATATTTGGCCTGAATTTCCCTCTTTTAGTTTAAAACTGTTAACCATTGTCCTATAAATGACCCCATGGATGGTATCTAATTGGAGCAGACCCATATTGGGCTTTTCTTCACGTGCCCTCCAAGATGGGAAGTTAATTGTTGGTAACTACTTATTTCCTTCTTTGGTCTGAGCACACAGAGAGGTTGAGCTGGCAGTGTCCCCTCCATGGTGAGCGTAAAATGTTGGCTGAGTTCAGTCTGACCTGGCAGAGGGACAGAGCTTTCAAAGAAAATTGTGTCTCTATAAAAGTCATGGAAGTGCATATAGCCAGACAGAGACAAGGACCCTTTTAAGCAACTTTTCTGAGCAAACAGCTGTAGCTGAGCTTGTGGCTTGTCAGACACTGAGGAACCAGCACAAGTGAGAGCTCTTGTGAACCCTCCAGACAAAAGCAGAGCTGGAGCCAGGCTTATTGCCATTGATGCTGGAATCATCACAAGGCAGGTCTGTAGGCAAGCGGGCTGTGGGAGGCACAGGGCAGAGCACAGTTCCTGAAGCAGCTCCAAATGTGTCCCACAACCACTTTGCCTCCTTTGCCGGGTTAACCCCAGCTCAGTCAGGGTGAAATGCAGCACACTGGTCCAGAGGAACAGAAAGCAGCATCACCCTGTAGCAAGGCAATGCTGCTGATGGCTCTGCTGGACAGGGCATGAGTGCTGCTGGGTGGTCAGCACTGCAAACAATAGCAAATCCTAAGGCAGCAAACCCAGCTCCACAGCCGTGTCTCGCTGCTCCTGACAGGTGATGCCCAGGTGAATGAATGGGAACTGTTTTACAGGCCAGGTGTCCCCTGTACCACGGCTGAAGGGAACTTATACCCCTTCAAATAGGTCTGGTCTCTGTCCAGCTCAGCATGTCTGTGCCCCCATGGTCCAGTCAAAGCACTCAGCACTGGTGCTGAGGCACCTTGCCATGCTGGGGGACTGACTGCAGGCAGGGCCCCTCTGAGCTGCATCACCATGGCAATCTCTGCTCTGGCCTCATCCTTCTGGGTCACCCAGCACACAGCTCTTTTTATGTCTCTCATCCTCCTGCCCAGTTCTCCGTGGTATAGTCAGCCTCCATGGTCCCCCTGAGCTGTAGCTGCTGCCACAAGCCCCATATTTAGCAGGAGTACCCATTCTTGCTTTTGCTACACTCGTTTGCCACAGTTTGCTGTGCAGCTCTGGGAGCTGCGCTGGGGCTGCTTGGGCACCACAGTGATTACAACTGATCACTTGTATTAAATAGTGGGACTGTGGAGCCAGGACCAGGGGCCAGGATCCAGTGCCTTTAATGATTGGGAGTTTTGTGCTCAGAGGCTGCTGTGAGGGTAAAATGCTAAAGAGTTGCTGACATTTTGGTGGCATTGCAAGGATTTGCTTACTTTCAGGGAAAATGGGAAAGAAGGAAAGGGAAAAACAGGCGATCAAGTGGCAAAGATGAAATGGCCACTTTTCAAAAAGAAACTCACCCTTTGTTTTCCTGAGGTGAAGAAGTGGAAGGGCAGGTTGATGGGGTTGCATTCCTCCTCCTAATCCTCAGCATTCCTGAGTTCAAGGAGCACTGCCAGACCCTTGGCAGCAGAGCAGCTCCAAGAGTGCATCTCAGTCCCCTGTTCAACTGTGTGATTATTTGCAACTACTGTGTGTAAATCCAGCAGCTGGAGTATGATGGGAGTTACCTGATCCAGCTCTCGAGCAGTTCTCAAAGTATTTGGAAGAGCCCTGCTAGTCACTAAACCAGGATGGCACAAGGATGATGGTGAGGTCATAGGAGCAGCCTTACCAAGCCAACCCAGGACCCTGTCCCCAGCAGATGGCTGAAGAGAAGAGGAGGCTATTTTAGTCTTGTTGAAGTTGTGTTGATGATCATCTCTGGCAGAAAAAAACAACAAAAGTGGTTCAAGGGAAAGTAGAAGCACCAAGCAAGTGTATTGAGAAATTTCAAAAATACCTGCTCTATTGCACAGTGATCTATGGCTTAGGGACCTAAGACACCCCAGTGAATTTCATCTCCTTGAGGATGTCCAAAACATATGTGAACCCATGCACATTTACCTTACATCCATGAAGTCCTCTCACAGAGAACATCACAGATCTAAATGCTGTGCAACTCCATAAATTCTACACTGTATAAAAATAAATCTCATTTTGTTTTCCTTGAAATTGCGGCCTGCTAGTTTTGTATGAGTTGCTCCCATATTAGAAAAGACTGATGGGTCGTTTCTTCACCTTCTTCCTGTTGTTTGTAATTTATAACCTGCCAGAATAACTTCCTGTCTTTTGGGGAGCTAAAGAGTTCTCTCTACCTGTTGTTTTTTTTTTTTCCACACACAGAAGCCTTTCTGTACCTTTGTTCACCTTTGTCAGCTTTCTCCATATCTTTCCAGCCATAAAGTAATATGCCTTGTCACCTGTCAATAGCACTGTGTAAATGCTAAGTAAGGCCAACATGTGCCAATCATTAAGCTCAGGGGAAATCTTTGGAGGCATTTGTATCCCACTGAGGTGGATTCAGAGCAAACAGACACAAGCTGGGACCAGAGAGTGGAAGGTGAAAAATCTGCAGCACCAGAGACCGAGCAAATTCTCATACCTACAGAAACAAAACGTTCTCAAACAGCTGATAACAAGTGCAAAATTCTGTGTACTGAACACAGGACGCTGCCTGCTGAATCCCTGGAGGGAGATGTCTGAAATGTTGGAAGGGCTGGACATATCCTTAGACTAAAAAACCACACTTCTGTGTCTCCCTTGAACCAAGCAATGGTCACAGCCTGAGTCAAAGACTTAAGCCACTGTGCAGTATCCAGCTGTGTGCAGTGAACTGCAAAGAGTCTGTGCTGGCAGGTACAGGACAATGCAAAATTTAAGTATTTGTCTTATTATCACATAGAGCCTTGGTTATACATGGAAAAGTCTCCAGATATGTGGGGTCTGGTGTTCATTTAATGTGGCAGCCTGGATCCTAACTTCAGGTCCCCCTAGATTCTTAGCACAGTCCTTGGAACAGTGACCTTCTTCTTTAATGTCCATCACTGAAACATATAGCTATAAAAACTGACACAAATCAGAGTCCCTTTTTTCCCCCCTAGAGCTAGAGGTGACATCTGCTGCTCAGGGTGATTTTGCAGACCCCATGTGCTGGTGACACCAGAATTAATGAACTACAGACAGAGCCCTCACAGCCCCTTCCTCTAATACTTTCCCTGGGTTTTCCTGCCCAGCTCTGTGGCTAGCGCACACCCTGAGGATGGAGAAGTGAGTCCAGTCCCTGCCTCAACAAGTTTCAATCCACATCTGCATCTTCCCAGAAGTCTGTATTGCCTGCTGTGCAGGTAGTCAGGGTACCTAAGAAGGGAGAAGAATACAAAATACAGTTCTAGGTCACCTGAGCATTTTAGAGGGGAAAGAGCCTTCTTTGGGTGATGCCTTTTCTGCCTTAAAATCACAAGCCAAACAAGATTAAAATGATAAAAAGCAGTTACCATTTATTGAAGGTCCTTCAGGTGCACTTGTGGCAGAGTGCCCCCATGACAAAGAGCTTTGGAATTTTCATAAGTTTAGGAAATTATCATAACTGACAAGAATCCCCAGTTAGAAGTACAGTTAATGAAGAAATTCCCCTCTTGGTCTGGCCCCCTGCTGAAGCCTCCCACATTGCTTCTAGCCCCACACTGTTTATGTCTAAACCCATGGAAAAGTGACATGGCCT
Organism: Passer domesticus; assembly: GCF_036417665.1. Lineage (NCBI taxonomy): Eukaryota > Metazoa > Chordata > Aves > Passeriformes > Passeridae > Passer > Passer domesticus. Next base: position 70,900,322 of record NC_087475.1, read on the forward strand.
TGCTTCACAGAAGAAGCAAGATTAGAATAGGATTCCAGGAATGTGTTTGTCTAGCAAAATACTGGAGTTAGCTTAAGAAACTATATATAATAATAGTCTACAGAGCTACAGATATGTGAAAAATATATAAAAAGTAAAAATCTTCTGGCATCATAGGAGTGACTTTTTTGACCTGTTGCAGACATCTGCTCTAAGCAGAGCCCAGCTGTGCTGCAGGTGAGACTGCTTCTCTTCATGCATTTGCAGCTAAACCCAAAACTGTGTGGTTGTGTCTCTGTGTGATGAATATTGAGGCTTACTGACAAAAGTGTAGGCACTGTTGCCTTGAAAATGTGTTGCTAAGAAGAAGCTGAAAAATGTGAAATACAGGCAGCAAAGGAAAACACAAGCAGTGCTGTGGAAGGAAGGAAGAGGCTGTTACTCATAGCTCCCTAGCATTAGATAATGCAAGGTTTAAAACCTGGCTTTCAGGAAGATCCCAGAGCCATTTTTATTTGAAGGGTATGAACATTTATAGAGCTCTACATATTTTAGTGAGCCATGTAAACACTAGCTAATTAATCTAAGTAACAGAATAAAGCAAGTTAAACCATTTATCTCCTCAGAGATAAACCAGTCAGCAGAGTTTAAAAAAATCAGGTCCCTAGTAGAATGGTTATTTAAAAGGGGAAATGTTTACAGTGCTTAATTTATTTCTTCAGATTAAAGAAATTTCCTGATATTCCTGCAACAGATGAGCACAGAATAAAAGGAAATTCATTTGGAAAGCATGTTTTTCCCTCCAGTGTTACACCAACATCAGCCCTTGTTTTCAGAAGCATTGTTTTTTATCAGCTGGCGTAAGCACCTGGAAAACTGGAGTCCTAATTTCAGTGATTGCTCCTTCAGCTCTGATCTTCCTCTTTCATATGCACACAAATGAAGACTTTAACTATGTGCATAAGATATTCTGATGCTGAAATTGGGTTCAGCTGCTTTCCTGCTCCCCCAACTCGCTGTGCTTAAGCTAAATGAAGAGGTCTTTCCCAGAGTTGAATTCACCCAAGTCCCCAGACATTGTCTGAGAACTGGGCATTTATTTTCCTTGCAGCCTTCCAGTCTCTCTCCTGAGCTCATGAGCAAGAGCACAAACCAGAGCTGGCTGTGTTAACTGGGGGCCACATCTCCCACTGCCTTTGCAAACCCACACCTGGCCTCTGGCAGGACCTTACATATCTGAATAAAGGTTTTGAGGATGTAGCCATATAAACTAATGTAAATACTACATAAAAAATAATCTTCACTGTGGAGGAGGAAGCAATGCAACTTTATGAGTGGGAAGGTCAAGGAGTGTTATCTGCTATTACCCGTGAGTTTTGTGGTCTCCATTCACAGTTGATCCATTTGCTGTTCTATTGACACTGGCTTGGGATGGAGGAAACTCACGCTGAAATCAGATTGCCTGTCAAGATCCTGACAAAGGAAGGAAAGGGCCCTTGATTACAAGGGACCTGATCTGGCATTCCTCGCAGATTTCCCTGTCCCTCAGCAGGGCTTGCTGCCCTTTTGCTGGCTGCCTCAGGTGCTTCAGGCTGGCAGCAGGTGTCTGCTGTAACTGGCAGACTGGCTGCCATCACCACGCTTGGAAAATTTCTACTGCAAAACGTTTCAGAAGAGAGCTCATCATGAATGACAGCATTGTCCTTGCTGGGTCCTCTTGGTCCCCTCAACCAAAGTATGACCAGTGTTATTCTTCATAAAAAGAAGAATTGTTGTCCATCTAACAGTAGAACACCTTTACATACCATTATAGACCCATTACATGAGGATATAAATACATGCAGACACACACCAGATTATACACCAGGAGCAACCTGCTTACACAGTAAAGTTGGATTTTTTTTAAACAGTTGTTTTTCAAAAAATTATGATAAGGTACTTTGTAAACCATGGGGCAAAAATCCTACAATCTATAAATCTAAAAAATAAAAAGTAGAAATTAAGAAGAAGGGCAAAATTTGCACAGGATACACAGATGATTTTAAAGATACTTTTCTTTGGAAAGTAGCAATTTAACAGCACTGCTGAGTTGAAGGACATTCACTGGCACAGAACAAAGCACTCATGATTATATTCTTTCTCTTCAGCTCAGTTTTGCAATTTTTTCTCTCACGGGGTCTGAAAGAAAACTACATTTGTCTCCATTATGCCCATGAATCAGAGACTGGAACATGGTCTTCCATATTTTCATTACAGAAGTTATAGGAAGACTAAACCTGTTCCTTGTGATTATTTCCGCTCCTGGTTTAAAATGCAGCAGTAGGGAATTCTCTGCCAGTGCAGAGACAACCAGGAATACTGGGCCACAGTGAGGATTGAATGAACAGCCCACCAGGAGAGAGGCTTTGCCCCTGCAAAGAGTTTTCTGGGCTTAGGGCAGATAAACTTTCCCATTGACGTAGGCTGGTGTGTGCCTGCACACACACAGCGCCAGCCAAAGCCTCAGGGACTTTTGCCACCGCGCTGTTAATCATTATCCAAGGCCAGCCGTACTCTTTGAGATCTCTGACCTGTTTTGCAGCCCTGAAGGGGTTTATTGCAGCCAGCACAGCCTTGGCCAGTGTTTGGATTGCGTGCTGACAGGCAGCCAGCTGGCCCCGGTTCAGAGCCCCGCCACACAGAGCCTTGCACGGCCGCGCGTTTGCGCTTCTTGGGAAAAGGGAGCAACTCCTGCTTCCATCAGCCAAGGGGGAGCGGGCAGTCCCAGGGACACAGGGTGAAGAGGAAGCAACCAGGTGAATTTCCCTTGGGTGATAATGAGGTCATGTGGATGTGGTATCTGCAAGAACGTGGATTCAGGACTGAAAAGCAGTCAGGTTACAGGGGATGGTGCAAGGAGAGGCCCTGCCTTGAGTGAACTGTGCCAAACACAAGAAATCTCCAAAGCCCCAAATCCTACAATATTCATACTCACAGAAAAGATTTGTCCCACAGGTCTTTAAGTAATTTATAATTTTTTTTTCAGGACTCTGGAAGCTCTTCCTGAGTCTTTTATGACTTGCTGAAGCCTTGAACTTCAGCAAGAACTTCATTCAAGCTTGAATTAATTCAAGAATTTAAGTGTTGTTCTATTCTCTCCTAAATTGTAGATATTTTAAAACAAAGAGGAATCAGAACCATTTTGTCAAACATTTTGGTTAGCCAGTATCCTTCTGAATCCTGTGAGTCATTTCTGGTTGGTGGGTCTCAGGGTAGTCGTCTGCTTCCAATCTCATGAAAGTGTCACATTTAAAAAATCCATAAAGAAGTAGAATTAGGAATTTAAACCAAATAACCTTGCTACTGAAAAGACAATAGATACTCTTCAAAGATGCCTTCCAAACCAAACCATCCCATGGGTCTGTGAGTCTACAATAAGTGCATGATCATGCAGTCACTTGGGGAAGTAAGAGGGCATAAATGAAGAAAACAGTTTCTTCTTTTCAGGCGCAGAAACTCATTAAAATCCCCTTCACCAATTCTAAGGAATGGCACCAGCCATGTTATGTGGGAGATAGATCAATGGAGTTTCTCTGGTTCAGGAGGCTAAGCCCTTGCAGAAAAATGTGCTGTAATCAGGATGGAATCCTTCTTTCTTCAAAACATGTAAAGGTGTGACTTTCATGGGACCAGAAAAGGGCTGTATTAATTTTTCTTTTTGGCACGTGTTGAAGACCAGTACAATTTTGAGTCTCCTCTGTTGGCTCGCCAGTTCAAATCCCTGCACTTTGCAGAAATGACAGTTCTGTGCAGGAGCTTGAAACTAAGGGGACAAGGAAAGTTGCATACAATTGACAAAAGTCTTTTCATCACTTACAGCCAGCTCTCTGGGTGCATACTCCCAAAATCCTTTGAAATTTTGGGGACTGAATTACGTTGGGTGCATCTCTTGTCTTCTTCAGTCTTATCCAGGAGTTTGCAGTGAGCAAATTTGACTCATTAGGGAAAAAGATCATAATTCATTTGTAGTTCTATTCCATTTTACCAACTACATCACAGGCAGTAATCTTTAAGGTATAAAATATATATTTATTTGGATATATATATATTTTTTTTTTTTTTCAGCAAAGGGCTATTTTTGTGCAGTCAATAAGGTATGAAGGCACTGTGTGTTCAGGAAAGAACAGTTTAGGGCAATTAGGTTTTGTTTTTTGAATGCAAGAACAAAGCTCACTTCAAGCAGCTCTCTGCTCTATGGCTTCTCTGACGCCTAAGAAAAAGCAGCATGTGTCCAGTGGGGACACATAGGTTACAAAACCTTACCCCAGCTGTCCCTGAAGCTGTCTTTAGCTCTTGAAGAAAGAGCTTCTTGATGTGTGGGATGAGTGTGCACTGAAGGTGTTGACTGCAATGTACTCTCTGTGTAGTGTATTTGGGGTCTTCCTGAAGGCTAGAAGATGATTTACACTGTGCTGGACACCTCAGGGTATAGATGAAGCAGGTTTGCTCTTCCCTTGATACAGATCTGTGAGGAGGCAGTGATGCAACTGATGACATTTGTTAGCAGAGGGCATAGTGCAGAAGAACACAAATGAGAAGTATAGAAGTGGAAAAGTTAGAAAGAGAGTAAAAGAAACAGAGGAAAGCATAAGGGTTAACTTTGGTAGTAGTTTTCTTAGAATGGGGATGGAGAGAAGAGCTGAAAACAGAGAAATTAAGAACAGTCAGCAGTCTCCAGCTGTCTAATTTATAGGGCCCATATAATCCCTTAGTCACACAGCACTTTCGTTTTCCAGGAGTCCCAAGTCATGGTGCAGCAGACACCCATGCTGTGGCTGCACAGGCTCATGCAGGATGCCTCTTGTGCCTGCTGTAGGGTGCAGCCCTCTGGACACCTCTGCAGACCCAGCACGGTCAGCACCACCCTTTGTCTCATGGTCAGAAGACAAGCTGCAGGTGTGTCCAGTCCAGGATTTGGACCTATTTAAATTAAGTTTTCCAAACCTCTTGCTCTGTGTGCAGATCTTTGTGCATGCGTTGTCATTCAGTACACAGAATTTTTTGTGCAGGTGGTTTAATATAATGTTGTATTCCCACATCCTAATTATCTCCCCTGTGGAGGTCCCTGGTGGAAGCTGTGTAGTTGGGAGCAGGAGGTTCCTGTCCTTCTCATTACTTTAGCTGATTCAAACCCTTTCAAAGAGCAAGCCCTGGAACAGCAGTTTCATGACCTCAGTCACCTTTAGCGAGCCTTGCCGAGGCTCACTAAAAGGCCACCCACGCAGGGTTTGGGCAGTAGCGTGCACAAAATGACACCCGGGTTCTTGCATTTTCCATGAACTGCCACAGAACAGAACGTGTGCCCATATTCCTCTGAGTGGTGCTGCATAAAATGCCAACACTTAAAACACCTTTATATTCCCATAGAATAACATAACCTGAAGCAGGAGCAGAGCAAGTCCACACAATTCAGGGTACCACAAAGTGACGGTAGTTGATCAATCAATGGACTAATTGCGTCTGACTGCAGCAAGTAGAGGTTCTTCTGTCCTGTGTTTGCTTGCAATGAAGCGAGAAAGAGAACTGGGTTGCCTAAATGGCCTGGGGCACAGGCTACCCAAGGCAATCAATTGCTTCACTCAGTCACCCTCGCTGATGATGGGAAAATACAAAGTGCCCCCTGGTAGCCCTGGAACCTTTAGCAGCGAGGCTGCCTGCAAAAGAATGCTCAGGACAACAAGCATTTTATATTTTTGATATATTTCTAAAATGTAACTGCTGTTTTATCACCTAATCAAGCTATATAGTAGTATTTTATTGCCAAATCTGAAATTTATTACGGCTGCTTTGTGGTTATACACCAGTGTTGAATTAGTGCTTTATTACTATAAGCAACTGATAACACCTACCCAATTAAGGTATCTTTGTATCTATCTCTATTTGGAACTGTTCCGACACCAAGTTCTTGTCAGTACTGAACAATTGTTATTATTAGTGACTGAAACAGGACTAAATTAACAGCTGGAGAAATTGTGATTGCACCACTAAACTCCTAAGTAGTTTGATTAGTAAATAATACAGTAACACCAATTAAACATAACAACTGCTTATCTCATGGAGATTATAAAATAAATATATAGCTGTAAATATATCTTATTATGGTACAGTACAGTTTGCATGATTTTAAATACTTTTAAGAAATAATTAAGCTTTCTAAGAAGTCAGGCACCAGAAAAAAAACAGTGGCCTGTATCTCAACATCGTGAATATATTATCACAATAAAACACAAGCAAGTACAAGGAAAATATAAGACAGGTGATTTATGAGATATTATTTGGTGATATTAAGTTCTAAGTAGTATTTAATGTTCTATTTTGTGTCTTTACAAAAAAAACCACAATCAAAAATGGCAGAATATGCATGAAAATTGTGGCTTCATGGCAGAAGGATTTGATCTTGCCGTTAACCAGGTCTTCGAGTTGCAAACATAGGCTGTATTTTGACATAGACCTTCCTGTGCTTTCAGAAAATCAAGGATTTGAATCCTCTGTGTAACAAGACTATGATACCTGCTCCTAGATGCAATTTCCTTTTCCAACTGCACACCCCGAGGCCAAAGCTGTTCCAAAGAACAAGAAATACCCCAAGGAGTGATGGAATGGTCCCTACTGTCGTACAGCTCCTTAACTCCTAGCTCAGGAAGATCATGGAGCTGTGGACACATGACACACCTGCTGAGAGGTGCTCCATGCTGCTGAAGGAGGCAGGAATTACTGCACAGCGTTGGAGTATGGCTGTGTTCTTGAGGTTTGGGTGACTCAGAGGGATACTGGAGGCACCTCGTTTTCTATTAGGGATTTAGTCTTCTGGGAAAAAATGTCAAGGAGCCCAGAGAAGATGCAAGGCAGATCAATTTGATTTTCTTATAAAGGAAGTAAAGAAGAGGCAGAGACTGTGCCATGAGTCATGGTTGCGGTAACTGGGAAAGGGGGGAACAGAATGTGGGTTTCATTATTTCGGTTAAAATTTTCTTCTATTTTTTACTTCCTCACTTATAATTTTATTCATTTCCTCTCCTCCTCCCCTACTCTCCCCTCTCCCCTAGGACTGGCAAGTGGGAAAAGCAAATGATGAAGGCCAGTACGTGCCACTAAAATTCAGCAGGCAGCAGGGCTGGTGAAAACTCCATTCCCAGCATTTATGGCAGGGTGCAATCAGTGGCTTGTGTTTGCTATTTGAACAAAGGAGCTTTGGAGTTAGAGGGAAGGTCTTCCCCAAGAAGCTGCTGACTCCTGAAACCTGATGTCCTGTTCCTTATCGGGCCGGTTTATGACAGGTTTCATAAATGTTTTATGAGACCCTGATGACTGCATGGCTAAGCTGGGTGGTGGCAGCTGCCTCCAACTTTGTGCGTTATTGACAAAGGATCAAAGACCAGATTTACCACCCTGATAAGATCAGATGGATAAGAATCCCGAACTGACTTTTTTCCCATTTCCTGCATGAGCAAACACGTTGCAGGATTTATTGACAGAGGCTCAATGCTGAAGACCTTGTTCGGACAAAATTCCTGCCAATTTCTACACCTCTTCCCCTAGGCTTAGTGAAATTCCAAGAAATGAGCAGTAAAGTTTGAGACCCTTGTCTCACCACAATGTGAGCCACCACTTTGACTGAAAACCCTTCTTCCAAGAGTCCCTGGATAGAGGGACCTTAAGGGGATCATTGGTCTTGATAGAGTCAGGTTGACGGGAGCCACGATGCGTTGCCAATTTCCCTATTGTTTGAGAGCTCTGGTGCATAATGCCTCCCACCACACAGTGGCAGAGCTCTGTCTCACTTCCATCTGCAGCCCTCCAGGATGGGATCTGCTGACCACCAGCTGAGACCAGTGGATGCAGCAGCTGGGAACATAGGCTGCATGACAGAGGCCAGCCAAGCCTGTCACACACACAGCATCTGAATTTAGTGCATTTGAGTTTAGCACATCTGACTTCCCAACAGCCAAACCCTTGAGAAGGTCCTGGGGTTGGTCTTAGCCAGGGTTTGAGGTAGTGCTTGTCCTACAAAAGATGTCTCTCCTAGGCATGTCTGCCAGCATCTGCTGCACCAGGAGCACTGTCAGCCCAGCTAGGCACTGTGGTCCCAGGACCTAAAGGCTGCAAGTGAGAGGGCTACTCAACATGGTCAGAAGCACATTATACCTCCTAGATTTAGGGTGTCAGACGTCCTAGCAAGCTAAAGAAAGCAGGTGATGAGGCAGGACTGCAGTGTGTTTCAAGCAGAACTGCAGGTCCTAAGAGTTGACTGCTGTTACTATTTTTTGCTGTAAACTTTCCAGGCAATTGTCAAAAAAATATATATCTCTTTTCCAAGCCTGGGAAGAGAAATATTTTTATTTTCTTTCCAGGAGATTATTTCATTATTAGTCAAAAAACTTTTGAGACAGCTAAAAATAAGATACTGTGGAAACACTGGGCTCAGTCATTCTGTGTTTGTTGATGTTTTTAAATGCAGGAGCAGAACAACTGTCTTTGAATGACATAGGGCATGTCTGTGCCGTGATGTTTGTTTTCCGGGAAGCCTGACTACTGACTCAAAAAATGTTCAATAATAGGGCTTAGTGAGACTAAAGTGTCACAGAAATTGCCTTCAGAGCCACTTTGACCAGCAGAAGAGATGGGTCGAAGAATTGACTTGCCCACAGCACTTAAATGCAGGCAAGAGTACCACATAAAGAGAGGTGAAGTGGGATTGAAATTCTGATCACCAACTTCTCAGAGCCAGAGCTGCCTTAAATGGGATTCTTCACTGCCAGACACACCCTGCCTGAGAGAGACTGGTGTTCATCTGTCTGGAGAGCAGAGAAACACTATCTGACCTCACGAGGAAAGATTTAGATTTTCTCATTCTGCTGTGTCAGACAACAGTTGGTTAAACTGGGCATTCTCCCAGGCTTGAAACATGCAATTTCCTGGGAGCCGCTGTCTGGTTTGAGTGCTACATTTTCTTCAGTCTCACTGAAAATCAAAGCCTAAAAAAAGTGCAAGTTTAAGCATTTTGCTTCTGTCCCTGATGCCAGCAGCTTGCTTCTCTAGAGCTCAAAGGAAGATACTTATTTAAGGAGGTAGGGCTAATTGACCATGAAGTAGCCCATCAAGTGGAAGTGGCTGGGTTTACTCCACTATTTGTGGAAGTATAAGTAACTCCACAAAGATATGGACAGCAAAAATCAAGCCTAGGGACCTGAAGTACCTGAGGGACTTAAAAAAATAAAATCCACACATGGAAAATTAATTTATATAAAATCTGTCATGTTTTTGCTGGACTTGATAAGAACAAATACTGTGTTATACTACAGGTCTAGTAATACAACACCAAATAACAGAATGTGGAGGAGCAGCTGCTGGTGGCTAAGAAAGGAGCTGAGAAAATTACAAAGAAGAAGAAAATCTTGTTTGAAACATTTGATGTTGCTCACAACTCATCTCTAGACAATGTTGATCATTGCCAGCAGGGCAGGATGACAGGCAGCAGAGCCAGCACAGAGGCAGCAGCACTGACTTTTATAGTGAACACAGGCAGGTGGACATGGATCTTTATCTTCTTCGAATTTGTTTTCTAAACATTATCAACTCAGATTACCCTTCACAAATTTCACTCCAAAACTTCAGAGTAATTGGCTTTTACAATGCAGTAAAGAAAGATATTAACTGGTTTGGGGATTGACTAGACAACCATTCACATCACTCTTTTATCAATATTGCCATAATTTGACACTTTTGAATGGAGGAGGATTGTAAAGCGCCTGCAGACCCTGTAAAACATGTTAAATGGAGATTAGTCTTACTGCTTAGTTTAAGCCTAGTAAAAGATAATTAAATTGACTGATGCAGCTGTAAATCTCACTTTTATCAAATCCTGGCTCTCTCTGTCCTTATGATTTTACAGCATCATTAATGCTGTTGCGACAATATCATTAATCTCCTCCTGCTGTTCAGAGAATGAAAGGCAACCAGCAAACACTATAAAAATCTGCTGTCTCTTCACTAGTATTATCTTTTCTCCCTTCTTGGCTCTCACACAACTTAGATACACATTTCATTCATGAGGTGATTTCATAAGCTGAAAATTAATTGTAAATACACCATATAGTTTCTTTCACTGTGGTTTGTGAATTGGTATTATTATAATGGTGCATCATATTGGATTTGTAAAATAGTTTTATTAGTTTTGGGGGTTTTGAGGATTTTTTTTGTGTCAAGCAAAAGGGATTAGAAATAATTCCTCAGTGTTCTTTAGACTTTTGTTTCAGCCCTTTTTTTATGCAACTCTTAGTAAAATATAACAGATCATCAGGCCTACAAGTGAGGTATGCTGCTGTTTTGGAAACCATGGGAATTTCACCTTAAATCATCAGGTTTTATTTTTCCTCAATTTATTAGACAGGGAAGATTGACTTTTTTCCAATTCTGGTTTCCTAGTGAGGAGTGAGCATGGGGAGGAGGTGAACAGCCTGTATGGGGAGCCCGTAGCATAACAGGACCGTGTAAGCCATTCCCATGTAGTAACAGGAGCTGTTCAGCCTGCAGAGGGCTTTGCACATCCCTCCCTGCTGCAGTGGCTGCTGGGGACATCACTCACCCTCTTCTTGCTCTGCCTGAACTAAGACACCTCTGCCTAAGGCACCCCTGCTGCTCACAGTGTCTATTCTGCCCACCGCTGTACCTCAGCATCTCCACAAAATTATTCCATCTTTCTTTTCTCTGTGTGCATCTCCTCTTTATGGTTACATATGAGCTGCACAGCTTGAATCATATGGCTTTTTAATTTCCAAACTACTTTTCTTTCCAGGGGAAGGACACATGCCTTCCCTAAGTGTGACCATGGATGCTGGGTCATGCACCTTGAGTTGATCAGGGCACACAGAATCCTCTCTTGGTATGAGGTGGACAAAATAATCCCACCTCAAACAGGAGGAGACTTTAGATAAGTGAAGTTCAGATAACCACACTGTCTGTCTTCCCCAAGGCCAGCTGGCTCAGCAGGGCTTTATCCATATTGTTTTACCCAGGATATCCACCTGAAACCCAGGATTAAATCCCTTCAAAGCCAGATTTCTACTTGGGCTCTTCACCTTAGGTGGTGGATTTCACATGACTGAAATTTTGTGGCATCCTCCTGGAAAAAAAAACAAACCAAACAGCAACCCCCTAACAATCTGAATGCTGTTAGAGCCTCAGCAGGCTGCTTTCTCTGACTGTATTTTCCTGGTTAATTCAAGATTTAAGGCTATCCCTTAGGCGTAAGGTAAAACCAGAGTTGTGCTGTACTTGGCTGAAGTCGATGGAACAAATTGACTACTTTAGCTCACTGTTTATGAGGAGGAGAGTTTCTGAAAAAAATATTTCAGAGTTCATAATCTGGCATTTAAGTTACAGTTAAGCCTAAATATAGTGCTTTAATCATCAGCAGCTACAATTTCACTCCAGTATTTCTTTAAACTCTTTGGTTTGAAAGTCCAAAAGATAAGAAGCACTTCTCAGTAGTGCAAATAGACAGAGAGCATGGAGTTCACCCAGAGACTGTTTCTCCAGCCTGTGCTGTGCTTACCTTTTCAGTTCTCAGATAACTGGGAGGAAAAAATTCCATCTCAACTCTTTCATACCCTTGACTTGCCCCTCTGCAAAGATCTAGGGCAACACCACACTCTTTTCTGTGTCAGCCCTGTAGATAAACAGCCAAGGTGGCTCAGGGGTGATCCCTAAGTTCTGCAAAGGGGAGGAAGTGATGAGAGTACAATGGGCAGCAATGCTGTGGGATAAAGGAGTGGTGGGAATAAAAGCATAGATAGTTTTTGGTGTGATATGTGTTGAGGCTGAGTTACTCTTATAAAAACTGTATGTAAAGAACTGGTGCAGCATCACCTTAAGTCCTGTGTGCAGTTCTGGACACCACAATATAAAAAAGAGAGTGTTCAAAGGAGGGCAATGAGGATGGTGGAGGGTCTGGAGGGAAAACAGCATGAGGAGATGCTGAGGTCACTCAGTCTGTTCAGCCTGGAGCAGAGGAGTCTGAGAGGAGATCTCATTGCAGTCTGCAGCTTCCTTGAGAGGGGAAGAGAAGGGCAGGCACCAATTTCTTCGCTTTCATGAGCATTGACAGGACTTGAAAAAACTGACCAAAGTTGTGTCAGGGGAGGTTTAGATTGGATATTGGAAAAGGGTTCTTCACCCAGGGGGTGGTTGGGCACTGGCTCAGGCTCCTCAGGGAAGTGATCACAGCACCAGCCTGACAGAGCTCAAGAAGCATTTAGACAGTACTCTCAGGCCCATGGTGTGCTTCTTGGGGTGTCCTGTGCATAGCCAAGAGTTGGACTCAATGATTCTCATGGGTCCTATGGGTAACATAGAGAGTCCTGTCCAGCAAAGAAATTATCAGAAAAGAGAAACCTGTGTGAGCAAAACAGGTGTGGGTGTCCCAGGCTTGGTGTGGGCAGCTCACTACTTCCTGCTGCCTGCCAGGGATTTGGTCATGCAGAGAGACCCTGACTCCTGTTCCCTAGGAGGAGGGACAGCAGGGCAGGAGAAGGGTTTTTCCAAGCTGTGGATGGCCTCTCATTATTCAGAGCTGTCCCCCAAAGCTGGAGAAGTCCTCCAGTAAAGCACCATGTCTGGCTTGTTCCAGGGCACTGTGACCTGGAAAATTCTCTAAGGCAGGTCAGCAGGTGCAGGTGCTTAAAAGTCCAAGGGCAGAGTTTTGCCAAAGTTCACTCCTTTATGGCACACAAAGTTCTGCCGCCACATCCGGGCGCCTCCGCTGCACCCAAGAGCAAGGCCTGGGCTGACCTAGCTCCAGGTGGAGCATTTGTGTCCCAGCAAAAGATAGCATTTTTCAAAACCTGATATAAAACAAGCTCCCAGGTGCGTCTCTGGATCCACCAAATGGCACCATCAATGCTCAGCATTGCAGTGGTGCAGCAACAGGAGGGGCTCCAACATTTGATCCAAACAAATGGCACAGATTATCTGGAAACAAAAATAGCAGAAGATACTGTGTGTTGTTACTCCTCAATAAAAGGTGCACATAATTTGATTCTAATTATATTTAGTTCAAGTTGCTTCCTAACACTTAGTATTTGAAAGAGATGTCAACAATTTTCACTTTCTTTAAATGAAGGGTGATAGTCTTTTATAGCAGAGTATAAAGATATCAGCTGGGAAATCTATGGCCATCAATGGCTTTAGTTTTCTCCCTTTATCTATTGGTATAGCCCTAATTTGACACTTGTGTGTTGAGGAAGCTTGTAAAGCAACTGCCGACCCTGTTAAATTTAGATTAGTCTTACAGCTCACTTAAAGCCAGTAAAGTGATAATTAAATCCACTCTTGAGCTGTAAACTCCAGAGTACCTGGAATTAGCTCTATTCCTGCCACTGGCAATGCAGCTTCATTAGAATTTATACTGTCCCCTAATGCGCGGACCCTCCAAACATGGAAGGGAGGGGAGTATCTGTCTGACCATGCTGCCCAGATCCTGCAGCCTCCTCTGGCCCATGCAGCTGTGAAACACTGCTAGGTTGCTGCACAAGGCGCTTCTGAACCTTGGCACAAGGCTGATATGACAATACTTATCTCTGAATTCAAACCAGAGGTTACAATGTGGGTCAAAATCATTCAGCTTATCAGAGAGAAAAGATAGTCCTGCCCTGCTGTTGGGGCAGACAACAAATAATTTTGTGTTATCCTTTCGTGTCTTCTACTTTGAAACAGCATTAGTTATTTGGGAGCTGAAGCTCTCAGCCTTTCGTTTTATTGTGTCTCTGCTGAATTGTGCAGCAGGAGAGAGCCCAAATGCCCCATTGCTTTTGCCATCTGTGAGCCAAATGTGCCACAGCCCCATGGGGACAGCACAGGATAGACTCAGCCATGGATAAGAAGAGGAGCTGGAAGAGAGCATCACAGTCTGTCCTTGACTCATAATGACCAGTTTCTTGGGTCATTTCATTCTGTCTCTGTATCCCTGGCATCCACACAAGGATTAGGAAACACAGAGGAAGACAGTATTCTTTCAGCAGAACCTTACTGTGTGTCACTTGGTATGGAAGAATGCCTGCCACTGCTTGTTTCTTTGGTTGGGGAAGGGATCTAAAATACCCCAAAACTGCTTTCACATGTATCAAAAGGAAATAATTGCACATCAAAAAAGTTGTGCAGAGGGGAACGGGTTTTGGGTTTGATCACTGTGACTCAGCAGAAGGCTTATGATGAAAAAGTTTTGAAACATATTCAGTGTACTTTGTTGTTTCAGTTCAAGTTTTGTCTGATTTTTTTCATTCCAAAATGTTTTGGGGAAGCACTGGATCATATTTTCTGAAAAGGTACTGCAGACACTTGTCTATCCTTACTCTTTCCCCTTCATTCACCACTAACAATGTCTGCAAGAGCAGGAGACAGGGGGAGTTTGGTGCTGAATCCAAATTACCATTTATTTCCTAAATTTATTGAGAATGTGGCTGAGTAGTGCCCAACTTTAGTTTGATGCCAGCCTGGTGGGAATGTCCTTTGTTACATCCCTGCCCTGCCTGGATGTGAGAGGATGAGATAACTGTCCCAAAGGAACTACATGGGAGGAGCAGTTCAGTTTTCAATGAAACTCCCAAAATTTGGCAGCCTGCCTCTCTGCTGTAAGCGCAGTCTCTGGGCTCCCCTTAGAGGCAGCACTGAGGTCAGGGCAGCAGTGCTGCCAGCCCCAAAGCTACCTGGCTAGTCCTAGGAATCTTTGGCACTGACAAGATCCATCGTGTGCTACACGATCAGTGTGCAAATGGGTGTCTGAATAAGCTGTCTTGGCCTTGGACCGAATTCTTTCATACAAAAAAAGGGCATAATTCATGCACGTGGTAGTCAACATAAAAACTTCTGGAGCCTTTGCAAAGCAGCAGTCCCTGATGTGAGGCAGCCAGAGAGAGATGCTCTGTTTAGACGAGGGCCGTGACACACACAGGGTTATTTCTAGAAGGCTGTTTAGCCGCTGCTGTTCAGGGTAGCACCAAGGAAGTGCAAGAATTATCAAAGGAACTCCCGGGCAAGGAAGGGATCACCTCCGGCAGCATCCAGCGCTGCCGGGAGCGCTCCTGACCGCGGTGTGCTGCTGCCACCCGCCGGGCTTCTGTGCCCAGGAGTTCTCTTCCCTTTGGGCTCTCACTCCCCTTCGTTAGACGGGAGTTCAAGGAAGGACAAACAGCCCCTGCCTGGGGACTTCGTGTCCCTTGCCGGGGTAGTGGAAGCTGCCACCTCCCAGCCACCAGGATGGCACCAATCATTCCTATCTGCCCAAAGAAACCGGTGTTCCTTCTTTGTGTCAGGGGCCTCGTGGCAAAACCCTTTGTCTTGACCTTGTCCTTCCACTTCTGCCTCTTTGCAGCCCCACAATTCCCAGCTTCTGCCTTCAACCCTCCTGGCACCTGTCTCATCTTCAGCTGTGATCACCAGAGAGAAAAGCAGAGAATGCAAAACACCCTGAACAGGGACATTTTAATGAGAGGTGGGAGCACAGAGTGCTCTTTTAAAGTAACCAAGAGTTAGACACTGTCCCGTGCTATTTGAAGACACAATAAAATTTAATGCATTAGCCTTTCAAGAGTTACCAGTGCATCTTCCCTTGGCTACCTTCAAAAACACTTTTCAAATATTGAAAATCCCTCTGAGCCTTCAGTATGAAACTTTAATGGAGACAGATTCTCTGAGCCTGTTGAAAGGATTTCTCTGCAGCATATATTGGTTAATTTACGGAGCTTCTTTCTCCCCAGCATCTTTCTTGTCTCTCTCTCTCTCTCTCTCAAGTGCCAATTCTGCTCTTTGTTTCATTTTTCATTTCTTCTTCACTTTTGAACCAGAACTAATTAAACTTTCTAACTATCTTTTTTGCCTCCCCATTTCATTTTAGTTTTTTTTCTTTTATTATTTTCCACCTTTTTCTCTTTTTGCTTCCACTTTAAATTGCCTCTTTTCTGTAACTTTAGATGCGGTCTTTTTCTTCTGTATCCTTCTAGGCTTCCATGTTTACTCTGACAGCAAAGTTCATAAGTAATTGAATGTGTTAAAATGACCAGAACAGCCCATTCCCTTCCAGATCATTGAGCTCAGGAGGACACCCAGCTGCTCAGAAAATGTGACCAAACATGGGGTGAAAAGAGATTAAGGAGAAAGTTTTCCAGATGCTGATAACCTTCCTGGACTCCCTTGAGTGACAGTGTTCATATCCGTGGTCAGACATCTCGTCTGAATTTAGGGGATTGCAATATGGCATTTGTTTCTGAGGGACTTGTCAGACACCTTTATAACTAAAGGCAAGAAATAGGCATTTTGGGGTATCATTCACTGGACAGAATTTAGATACCTGTTTGGATGTCAGACCATCTTCTTTTGTTTTCTATCCAACCCATTCCACAGTGCCTAAGGCAATAACACTGTGGGTTTTCTTGCTTCACATTTTCTTTACTTCTTGCGGCATTTTCTTTGAATGTACAGATTATTCAGCACCTTTCTTCAGCTGAACATTAGGCATGAGCACAATATGCAGACAGTTCTTGTACCAGACAGGTTCACACATTGCTGGTATGATGATTGGGAAATGGCGTATTATGGTGTGGTGTGTACAAATCTTGTCTCCAGACCATGATGCAGCATGTGGACCTCAGGTGTCTTGAACAGTGTCCCATGTGCTACAGCACTGGAGCAGCTGGGAATGACCATCTTAGAAGACAAGAACTGTTCTGGTGGTCAATTATCTTTTATTCTGAAAATGCAACTATAAAGAAGAAGAAAAAAGAGCAACAGAATCAGGTAGCAGTCCAACTTCAGTGTCATCTGTGTTTGCCTCGAGGAGAACTTCCAAGAAAAGGATGCTAGTTCTGGTGAAATAAAGCAACAATTACCTATTGCCTAAATTTTGCTTTTAAGAGACTCAGCTCCCAACCATCCTCACTGAAATTGTCCCCAAGGCCCAGGAAGAGGGTTATGGTGGGGGTTATGTTGGGGGTTATGTTAACCAGCAGCCAAACACTTACCTATCTGCTGAGTCTTCCCTCTGCCACATGATGGGAAGAAGATGGGAGGAAGGCACCCAGATAAAGGTAGTTTGGTAGGTTAAGCAAAAACTGCACACTCAGTCCCAAACCTGTGCCTTGGAAGCCTTTGGAAGAAAAAGGATAGTGCTACAATGTACCTGCAGGCACCTGCATCTCCTCTCATGTTGATTCTCCTGCAGGGACAGCTACACAAGGACCAAGGGATGGATCCTTCTGGGTACTCAATCCAGAGCAGTTCTGTCATCTTGCAGGTGCCTGGCAGGAAGCGGCTGGCAGGGCACACAGGAACATCACCTAGGGGAGAGGTTCAACAAATTGCTCTTGAACCCTATCACATCTTTTAGGTTCTGTTCCCCACCCACTCTATACTCATTTCCAAGCATTATAAACTACTGTGGTTGATATATTATGCTTTAATTTTTTCTAGAATTTGCTATTATTTTACAAAAGATACATTGTGTCATAAATCCTTTTGCCTTTTTATTTAAAAACTCCAGTAATTTAACCTTCCACTTTGTCATTCAAAAAGTAATAATCCTGTTCAGCATCCCCACCATTTATAATTATCCATACATGTAAAATGGCACATCTTTGGGCTTTTATATCTAGCAGACAAATAATGGTACTATCACCTTTCTGGACATGCTTCACTTTTGTGTATCAAAACATTCAAGCTCAGTTCGTTGATGCCAAACACACCTCTCAGACATAGATTTCTCCTGACAGTGTTTCTACCAGGCTAAGAAGTGTTTCTACATGATCACAGACTGGACATTTTGCTGATGGATAATGTTGTAGAGTTGGGGTTTAGTTGTTCCATCAGCTCTGAAAAGTCATAGACTAGAAAACAAAACTTGTTGGAGCTGCCGTGAAGGTACAAAATAAATCCCTCAACTTCCTCAGGTAATAAAGCTCCTGATCTGAAACAGCTGCTGCTATTTCAGTCCTGAAGCCATTTCACAGTTTCACTGAAGTACACTGGGGCTGCCACATGGATTCCTTTCTCACTTATTCTTTGCAGCCAGCAGAACCAACACAGATCATCTAAGGAGCAGGGGTGAAAAATAATTAAATTGAGAAATGAAATTAAGTGAATAGAGAGTGTTTGACCGATTTCCAATGATCTGGACACTGAGGAAAAAACATCAGGATTTCTTCTGATATTTGCTTCACTGTCAGAAAGACAGCTGGGAAGGAAGAGGCTCTACCTCACAGGGAAAAAAATCTGTAGTTGTATGAAAAAATGGAGGCTCAATTCACAGAAAAAATTCCAGGAGCACTGGGAATAGATGGATCTAAAATGCATGAGATAGCATCTGAAAACCTTTGATGGTGATTCAAAATTCAAAATGATACCTTGAGAAATAATTAGTAGCAAACTGGTATGTCATCTTTATTCCATCGGCTGGCCTGTTTTATGACCCAAGCACTAACACTGTAAGACATTTCTTCATGCAGCCAAATTCCTTGTGTTTCCAGACATGTAATCAGGTACCTGCAGGGAGACCTTGCTGGAAATTCATGTCATTCCTTTAGCAGTCACTCCACTGAATTGACTGTGAAGGAGCTTCCTCCAGGGAAGTCAGCCCTTCTTAGTGTCACTGCTCCTGGAAAAGCCTGTTTAGATATTAAGGCTTTGCATATGTATAAATGCCTGTGCTATTTCTCCATCTCTTAATCACAGTACTAAATACTTGAGCAGACCTCGTTTGTGCTGGTTCACCATGTCTGGATTTCTATAAGAATGACTTCATGACATGGGAATAGGCCGGTAAGAAGACATCTAGAAATATACAGCTCTAAAATAGCAATTAAAAAATAAATGAGCAATCCAGAACCTTCCTCAAGGGATATAAGGAAATTCCAGATGCCTTTCCCTGCATCTCAGATTCTCTCAAAGGATTTTGAAATTAAAATGCTAATAATAGCAGTCAAGAAAGCTACCAACTGCAGAATATAAAATCACTAATAATAACCTGAGCTCTGATTTAAGTAACATTGTTAATAAGGCAATAACATCAGCAGACATAATTTTAAAGAAATCCCTTCATATTGAAAAAGACAGATAAACCACAGGAGTTATGCAAATTTCTTTCTTAACCTGTTCCCCAGGGAGACCAGTTTCTTCTGATTTCCTTGCAGCATTCATCTTCATTCACAGTGTGCCTCAAGAACAGAGTCTCCAGGTGATGACACTTCTCAGAGGATGGCTGGACAAGGCCGCATGTCTCCAGTGCTACATGCAAACTAATAGGCTAAAATTCCAGCTGCCTGGGATGTGAGGTGATGTTCTGCCTTGTGGGCATGAATCATAGAACCAGGGAGACATTTAGGCTGGAAAAGACTTCTACTATCATAGAGTCCAACCAATAACACAGCACTGCCAAGTCCACCACTAAACCATGTCCCCAAAAAAAGTGCCACAGCTACACAGCTTTTAACTACCTCCAAGGATGATGACTTTCATAACTTCTCTGGACAGCCTGTTCCAATACTTGACAGCCCTTCAGGGCAGAAATCTTTTCTAATACCCAATCTAAACCTCCCCTTGTGTAACTTCAGGTTGCTTTGTCTTGTTTTAATGCCTAGAGCCCAAGAAGAACACATGTCACTGAACGTGTCAACAGACAGGAAAATGCTTGTCCTTAGCTTGAACATGAGCCAACCTCCTCCTGGACTTCTGCTGAGTCAGTTTCTGTGGTCTCTTGTGTGCCTACATAGTGGTAAGTCTTTGGAGAATTATCATATTCATAAAAATTGTGATATGTTATATATAAGAACATTTATTCCGGAAGGACAGCTAAGGTAGAAATGTTCAAGTGCCCAGAAGTTAGGAAATGCAGGAAGTCCGACTGATGAGAAGATGTCAGTCTGCCCCTAGGATGGTGCATCTGGACCAAAAGTGATCCTCTGTATGAAGGACTGGGTCTGATATGGTCCTGTTGCATTTCAGAGTTAAAACTCTAAGGCATTTTAAAGGCCAAAGGGAATTTAAGATTTATATAGGTGTATATTTTAATCTTAAAATGCATCATCTTCATATTCTGTATTGTGTCTTAAATAATAGATGAACTTGTCTCCAGCAAAAAATCACTGAAGAGATGCAATGGATGGATACTGTCCCTCTATTGCATCCTAAAAAAAGCGATGTTTGTCTTTTTACAGGACTCAGAGTAACTGAAAAGTACAGGCACTTTGTATTCCAAGTACATAACCTCATGTTCTCTTATTTTCTATTTGTAGCTTCCTAACATTTGGAAAGTAAACCTCAATAACTCCACCTCTTGCCAACCCACAAGCTGCTATTATTTTAATTATTTCCTATACTTATGCCTTTCTGAGAAAGTGTTTAATCACATTCAAATGGCCACTGAAGAAAATGAACAAAGTTTTAAGTAAAAACAGATGTTTTCCAAATCACCCCTGAATACCTGGTAAACTCCTTGTCTAGCAAAGTCCTAGTGCCCAGCCAGCCAAGAATTTGCAACTCCTGAGTTTAGGAAGGAGTGAACAAAAGGGTTTATCTTTGCCATTAAATGCCCCTTTCTTCCTGCTCAGCCAGCTGTTTTTTTACAGCCTCGCTGCCCAGGCTTGTTTTGAGGTTTGGAGGTGAGAAGTGCTGCCTGCTGCTCCCACTGGAGCTCCTGCCTGGGCAGCAGCTGTGCACAAAGGGAATTGCAAGGTGGTGGGGAAACTGCTGCTGCTGCTCAGGGAAGAAGCTGGGAACACTTTATAAGCCAGATGTGTTCAGTCTCCTGCACTTATCAGGAGATTTGAGAAATTAGTTATCTTTTTTTCACTAATTATCTTTTTTTCACATGTGGCCATCTGCCATAAGCCAGGGCAGAGGCAGGAAACAGAGTGACATTTTTAAACAGTGATTGGTATTTGACAAGTCAAAGTAGGTCTTGTTTCCAGAGGAGACCTGTTTGCTCCTTGTCTTTCATATATAGAAATGAAACACAAACTATCATTAAAAAATGCAGCTTCTGCCAATTTTCATGTAGTTGAAAGAAGGTGACTCAAAATAGAGGGGAAAAAAACCCTCATGATTTTTAATTCCCTGTTTTGTTTGTTTTCCTTTTTGCTTGTGAGAGCTATTGAACTCTTTCATGTCTGTCTCTAAAAAAAATAAATTGTAATTCTGCTCAGAGTACTCTGACAGCATGCTATCTCTGGCCAATCTCTCTGCATTGGACTGAGCTCCAGGCATCAGAGAGGCTGCCCAGCATGGGGCTGATTGAACAGCTCCAAGAGTGATGGGAGTGATTCCCACCATATATTATGGAAACAGATCAAGCTTGCCACATTCAAATAATTCCTGATACTAGAAACCTTATCTTCTCAAATCGTCACCTGTAGCTTAAGAAAGTTACAGATCTTTTCCTGCTCCTGTGGTTTCACAGCAGTGGTAAATAACAGAGATGGATATTCCTTCCATCAAGGATTTTTTTTACCTGAAACAAGTTCAAGAATAAACTGTTGAAGTTGAAATTGTTCTTCATTTTCCTATTATTTCATGAGAGCAAGTGACACCTTTAGATGGAAATGCCTCCCCAGCTGTAGTATCCCCCAGCTCATGCTGGGATGTTAATGAACCTTCCCATGAAAGGTATCCTTGCCCATGGCAGGGGAGCTGGAACTAGATGACCTTAAGGTCCCTTTCAACTTAAAGCATTTTGATTCCATGACACTGTGATAATGCACAACTCATTTTCCTTGAGCATCTTCTAAATTTCTTCCATACAGACCTGCAGAAGTTTTTACTTTTAATATTTTAGTCTAAACTGTCCTCCAAGGTCTTAGACTTTTCCTCTCTCATTCTGTGTACACCTTTCAGACTGATATTGCAACCTCTGTCACCAGGTTCACTCCCATGTGTCTAAAATTAGCCCATGAGGTAATTTTGCTTGTGCAGCTGGATGCTACTTGCAGAACGGGAGCTCTGGGTTTCCTTTGGAGGTGGTGCCCTTTTTTTCCCCTTCTGCTGGATGCTGTGCTCTAAAAGTGCCAGTTTCTTTCTATAAATATGAAGGAATCCTCTTTCTAGCACCAAGAAATCACTGCTCTGCCACAAACAGGGCCCACCAAGACACCTGGGGAAACCTACCTGCACACCCCTGCTCCATGTTTGATGCTGCCTTATCCTCATTTTCATGAGTATCCCACCATCCCTAATTTGCTCCAAGTCTATCTGTCTCCCCTGGCTGTTCCCCTGTGGAAGGTGAGGTCCTGCAGCATGCAAAGCCAAAGCAGGATGCTGCAAAGGAACCTTAATGAGGCCACACAAACTAAGTTCCAGGCAGGAGAAGCAAACTACATATCAGAGCAAAAGCAGCCAGACTGCCAGCCCACCCTGTCCTGCCAGAGCTTTGGAGTAAAGCTGGGTAAGCAGGTGCTCCTCATATTCCCACCAGAAAAACCCAGTTCCCAGAGTAAGGCACCATTCCTTGTCTGGATAAAGCAGGTTGATAAGGTTTGATAATACTTTTTTTACACAGCCATTTATCTTTAAAACATGTGTGACTTTCATCCAGATTTTTAAACCTGGAGCAGCCACTTTTAAAACATAAGTGCTGATTTTTTAGTACATTTGCAATCAGCTCTGGTTTGCATTAATTTATTCGATATGACCATCATGATCCATCATGATCCCAACCTCCTTGTCCATAGTTTTTATTGCTACATGGGCAGTAGCAACCTAACCTGCTCCCATCTGGTTTGCAACCAGGAGGATGTCTTTTTCTGCCTAGGATCCATCCAGTTCCCACTGGAATTATGCAAAGCAGATTAGACAGACCCTCAGAAAATAGGCTACTCTGGAGTTGGTAAGAATAGCTGGTCTTACTACTGCAGGAGCTCCTCTGCTGCAAGCATTTGGCGAGGACCTATCTACACCCCAGCCTTGTGGGGTTTGACTCTACATTTTCATTTCTCCAGCGAATCCCAAATGGTTCTCAGTCCCCTTGTGTGTGTTCCTCACCTCACCTTACAAAAAGGATTGAAACAACAGCAATCCAGGTGTTTATGTCCTGAACATCCCTGATGTAAGCACCATGCTTCTGTTCTTCCCCCATTTCCCCTGAAGGACATGCCACTGTCCATGGTGGTCTGTAGGCAGTGGCCCAAGGGCTGGGCAGGGTTGGTGCAAAACTTCCCTCATTGAGGTTAACTCACAGTGCTCCTGGGTGATACAAGCACTGCACTGGAGAGGATGACAGCTTCAGGGTCTGGGATCACACCCACACCCACACCCACACCCACACCCACACACCCAATATATCTTTTTTTTTTCCATAATAATTCAGTCTGAATCAAAATCACAGCAAAGTGCAGACTAGTTCTGTCTTTGACAGCAGCCAGAGCTGAGAAAAGCCATGTCAGGCAGTAATAGAAGAGCTTTGCTATAAATGACAAAAATAAACAGAGCACAATATGAAAGCACATCAGGTTCCATTACAATGGGCCATTCACTTAACAGGTGGACTCGATGATCCTTGTGGGTCTCTTCCAACTCAGAATATTCTGTAAAGAACAAAATAATAAGGATTCTAAATGGAGATTGGCTTTTTTTCTAAACTGCCTTCAAAGGCTCTGCCACTAGATGTAGCAAAAGCTCTCTTAAAAGTTGCCTCGGATGATCTGCTGTATTTCTTTTTCAAAGGAGGAAAAATGGACTAAAGCTCAACAAGTAATATAAGGATGACGTTAAATCAGGAGCAAAAATGTCCAGAAGAAATAGCACTCATGGCAAGCAGCATCATGTAGGGCACAAAAGATCTCTCCATTAGAAAAGACAGATGTGAATGAGATTGAATTATCATGCTTGGAAAACTCTCTGCACACCAAATTCTGTTCAGCCTTCTTTGGAGTAATCCTAAGTGTTTTCTTAAATGTGCAAATGAGAGTTAGAAGAGGGGAGTTCAACACCCACGGGGGGTAGGTAGCTGAAATGCCAGGGCAGTCAGAAAGTGCAGGGTGTATTGCTCCTGTGTTTCTCTTCTTCTTTGAACTGCACTATGCTTCAGAAGCAAGTATTTTAGATCCCAAAAATGCAAGAACCAGAGGCAATAAACCACAAATAAGATAATGTGGTTTGTTTCATTTGTTTAGAGGGTTAAACTCTTAGAGCATAAACAGAATGGATTGGTGGGGGGATAAAATCCTCCAAAATGTCAAAAGTATATTTTCTTCTGCTAAAAAAGATGTTTTGGCATTTGCAGTGTCAAAAATAAGATATCTGGGAAAATAAAGCATCATAAGAGTACAGTTAAGGAGATAGTTACATGAGGCTTTGCAACATCTGAATCCAACACTTCACCAAGCAGTTTATGATAGAATGAAGATAACTAAATAATAATAATATAATAATTTTTTAAAAAACGGCAAAAAAAACCGCAAACCCAACATTTTTGCATAGTTGCCAAAGGAAGATGAGAACTGACCAGAGCTTACCATGAAATTATAAACAAACCTAGGAGCTCAGGCAGTTCCAGAAATTGTCTGTACCAGACAGGTCTGGTGCACGGTGGGTAGGTTTCCTTCAGTCCCATGGGGATGTGCATGTCTGAGCTTGTCATCCAACAGTGCTTTCACAGCCACAGAGGTAGAGGCTGATTCATCCTGTCCCAGAACAAATATCCACACTGACCTGACAAACCACATGTCAAAAATGATCATTTCTCCTCACTGAATCATGGAAAGAGCCTGGGCTGAGCAGTTCATCTGCAGGTTGGAAGAAGAAGAAGAAAACAAAAGATGATCTTTGGTCTTTACCTGCACATGTTGACCTGGTTCTGCCCAAGGCTTGGCCAGTTCGCCTTCATTTTTTTCTTATGCTAGCTTTACCCAAAAGCAAACTATATCTGGAGCTTAAAAGAACTTGCCCTAATTTATTCGCTCCAGTTTGGTGAGATTTTAATTGAAAGCAAATCACCTTAATTAAACACATGACTCTGCAGTCCCTGCTCACCTTGCTCACCTGGTGCCATGCAGGTCACAGGGAGGGGACAAGCTGCTTCTCTCTCTGCTTGTAAAATGGGTTGTTTTAAAGACAATCACACAAGAAAACATGAGGATAAAGTGTGACTTTTAGCTATGCTATCTATCCCATGGGGAGAGGGCATCACCTGAGCAGGGGACTGACAGAATATATCTCAAGCCCATCATGATTTATTAAGAGGCAGTAAAAAGCATGGCAAATAAGGACTTTGAAGCAAAAGCAAATTTGGTACCTAGATGTAATTTTCCCCCTAAACTCAGAAATAGGGGAGTGTCTTGTTTCAGAGGACTGTAAGATCTGGATCTGCAGACTGAGAAAGAATAGAGAAAAAAGCAATTTTTTCTCTCTTAACACAGCTCGGGTAGTGCAGGTCCCTGCAGCACAGGGTGTAAAAGGTGTAAAAGTTGTTCCAAACCCAGCTCTCAAGGTCTCCCAGCAGGCAGCTAGCCCAGATTCCACGGGGCTGGCCATCACCTACAGAAGCCAAGAAACTATCTTTGGGAAGCATGCAGATTTTGTGTCATGAGAGAGCAGACTAACCCAGGCTGGACATAATCATTAGAAAACAGATGGCCATGGTGCAGGAAGGCAGCTCCTGTACTGACAGAATAAGGCACATCCGGCTCGTGCAAGCACCTTGAAGAGAACAGAGGCTACAAGATTTACAAGGGAGGTCAGAACAACCTGTGCTTGGGACATGTCAGCCACGTTACACAGCCTCTCAAGGGGATCAGATGCACAAGTGTATAACAGGGATCATTTTCTGTGTGCCGTTTTCACAACTGCTCTGATTTCTCACCAGTTTTAAGATGACCTCCACACAGGAAGCATGTCATGCCTTCCAAGTCTCACAGTGTGAACTGGAAAGTTCACAAGGTGTTATAAGCCATTTAATTTATTTAATTACTTAGATTAAGCTTATTTAACTCCATATAATAGAAAGCACTTCATCTGCAGGATCTACCATGGATTATACTGCTCATCATCTCAGATAACCTTGGAAATTAATCCAAAATTTCCTTGCCGAAGCACAGCCTTTCAGACAAGACTGATGACTATGAGGGAGGAAGGGAGGCTTTGGCCATGGACCCTTTAAGTCTGGAAGTTGGAAAGGGGGCTCAGTGGCTTGAGAAAGGCACCTGGACTGGGATGTCTGGGGTGCAGGCACAGAATGCCCCCTGGCCCCTGAGGGAGAAATGTGATGCAGGACCACAACCCTGGCCTGGCAGGGTCTGGGTTGCCCTGTTGTTTTCACAATCAGGGCTTACAAACCTACTGCAACACCAAACAGGGCCTTATAGAGACAGGGCTCTAATGCCCAGCCACACTATTGCTTGTTCTTCCCACACCAAATTCCTAATTAAAATTTAGGAGTATTCATGTTTTCCTGCTTCCTACAGAGTAAATTAGATTGTGTCTTGAATAGGAGATAAAAGTTATTTCTTTGATGGCAGTAAGAACTGTGTAAACACAAAAGCAAAAACTGCCCTTATATATGTCAAAGAATCCAGCATAGCTCCTAGAAGCACAAGTGTAATGAAATGTCTGATTTCGTCAGGATTTTATTTCCATACTAATGACACATCCCAATTCTTGCCACAAATGCAAGACCTTCAAAACCTGTTAATCCATGCAAACAAATAGAAACAGAATGATTTTGTACATTATTAGAATGATGCCAACACCTATGATTGTTTGAGACCCTCATTAAGCAAGGAGCCCTTGCATTAATGTGTAGTAGGATATGGATGTTGCTAATAATATATCTCAGACTAGGTTGTCTATACGAATTGCAAATGTGTGGCATTTTTAGCAAAGATTTTTAACCAACCAGGGGCAATTTCCCCTTACATAACTAGCAGTGTCTCTGGTTCATTTTTCCTCCTCCAGCCAGTCAGTGTTCAGGCTAGTGAGGCTGTAAGGGATGTTGCAGTGTGCAGATTTACTCATGACCCAGCTGGCTGGAGCTATTTCATGTTGATGCTGATCACAAATTCATCTCTGCCACATGTGAAGTACCAGGCAGCTTTCAGACTCTCTGTTCTGCAAAAGAACGCGCATGGACTCATCACTTAGTTATTGCTCTTGTTAAGGTTAATAGCCTATAAAGGTCCTCCACCTTCCATCCTGTCCATTGAGCAACAGTGATACTTGGCCTATTAAAAATCTGGAGGGAGAGAGAAGGTCAGAAAGTAAAATGGCCTCTGGGACAATAAAACAAAACTGGTTCCATCCCCAGAGTCCAGCAGTGGTGTCCAACACATATAAGTACTGAAGGCACTGAAGACTCATATTTAACAGTATTGTGCTTGGTTAATTGCCTTGCACAAATCTCATATCTACCTCTGTCTCCTCTTTGTGGCTTCCTCCAAGCTATTTTCTTATTCTGCCCTTTTATTTCTGTGGCTTCCCCCAGATATCTCTCTGCTCTTTGTCTTGCTCTACTTTGCTGGATTTTCCCTTTCTCTTTGCCCCTACTCCCTACCCTTGCTGTATCCTTTCTCTGCTGCCCCACAGACTGTGCCCAGAGCAGGTCATTGTCTGTCCCAAAAGCTCTCAGCTCAGACAAAACATCACTGGAACCATAACTTCATCCACATTAGACTGGCAAATGGAGACTCACTAGCCTTGAATAGTGACCCACACTTTGACCACAGACTGTGTCCAACAGGTCATGCAAGGTTGACATGAGTGGGGTAAAGCCAATCCGCAAAGCAGGTTTTTTTAAATGTTAGCAATCATGCAAGTTTGGTAGCAAATATTTTTGCAAAGATGCAAGTCATAATTCTCAGCAGCCATGAAAATATTTGCACTTTTTTTGGACTAGCAGAGGCTGGTGTGTGAAATCCTCCAGATGAGAGGTGGCCACTGGCATGTCTGACAGGTGGCCATGGCACAGCTTCCTAACCAGGCACTACACCTAAAATTCTGATGCTGCTGGGGAGTGAGTATAGGTCTGTGGTTACCTGGTGCTGCAAAATGGGGTGAGGTGAGGAGATGCTGGTGTTGATCCTGCTCAAATTAGTTGAGGAGCCAGGAGCAGAAATGTTGCATTAACACCATGCTCTGATACTTCATGCCTGAAGGAAACATGACCAGAGGCAAGATATTTGCTTCATCACTGCTTTCTCAAGTTATTTCCTCAGACCAACAGTCAGAGTGCACAGGAATGTTATTCTTCAGGACACACAATCTGTTCTGGTTGTTACCAACAATTTGTATCCTGAAGGCTTTTAAGCCCTGCCTATGATATCATTCATTAATATAATCCTGCTCCTGCAGTCCCTCTGCATCCAAGACACTGCCATTAATTTGGGAAACTACTATCGAAAAATATCAGAACAGTCAAACCAAGAGAAAAATGTCCATCCAGCTGGTACATAGGAGATAATGAAGTTTCTCTCCAAGGTCGACCATCACAATAATCTTAGAAGAGCTACATTTTGTTCAGGTAAAATGTCATATAAACAGCTCGATGGAATCCCACCGAACATAAGTAACATCTTCTAAATGAAGTACAGGTGAGCAGTTCTTAATGTAAAAATGCAGAAAATAAGGGAAAAGATAGGGGGTTTTTTGGGTCCCCCCCCCCCCCTTTAATCTAAAGATGGATATTCTCTACCAGACTTTCCAGATTAATGGGGGTGGGGGGGAGGGGAGGGATGGGACACAATGGAAGGACAAAACAGCACCTTTGATTCATGTGTAGGATATATAGCAGCTATGAATCCTACTTTGTTCCCTCATATACCTACTTACTTCTCCTTTAAACCACAACACCTAAAGGAAAATACAAATTGTTCTTTCTATAACGTTAAGCAATGATGACAAACCATTGTCTAGGGACAGAGGTAATCAATTAAAAAGTTACATTTTAAAAACCCACTGAGACCATCCAGTCTTTCCCATTCAGATGGAGGATTTCATCCTCTGCAACAATGATCATTAGTTACATTTGTCAGTATTGACTTTCTGTGCCAGTGCAGCAGGGATGTGTGATCTTAATCTTACGGGTGACATTTTATCAGTCAGGAAACTATACAGTGAAATACTTTATCCATAACAACCTCATATTCTTAAGAATAAAGAGAAATATGCTCACTGCCCCACAGAAACCATGTTCATCATGAGCTGAAGGGAAGCAGCACACAGAGCGTGAGGTCTTTCCACAGTCTGCCCATGAAGGAAGATGGGAAAGATGAGGAAAAGGGCAGTCACACTGCGCTGCTACACACACTCAGGCTGGGCTGTTCCACTCAGGGAACTGCTGTCCTCCACCTTACTCCTGTTAAGATGCATCATTATCTTAACAACAAGAGAAGCATCTGGACTCAGGATGAGCAATTATTTTAAGAACTTGGTCTCAAAACTGTACCTGTTTGTGAAGTTTCCAAATCATCTACAAACATCTGCATTGCTTCACTGAACACACCTGGGCACTGGCCATGGGATGCCTCCATGTGCCTGATGGGCACCAATAGACATCACCAATGGACTCTCTTCCCACTTCTCTTGGGATAAGAGCAGTCCCTGCTGGAAGTGCATTCACTTTCATTGGTTTTAGGAATTCATTGGTGGGACCAGATTAGACTTAGGCAATGGACTGGTGAGGTGATCTCCCCTGCAAATGTTTTCTCCTTGTAGGTGACTGTTCCCAGCAGTGTGCTTTGGCTTTGCTGTCCTGCCTTGGTGGCCACAGCAGCAGGCCAGGCTGGGCAGCTAAGTGCTCAGGTTCTGCAGGAAACCAAATCCTGTTGTGCTTGTTCTTCTAGGCTCCCCATGAAATATGACTGCTGGAAATTTCTCCAGTGGTGTAAATCAGGACTGGGTATTCCAACAAATTCAAACGATGATGGTCATGTACTTAGGTTGATCTCACTTTTATTTAGCTGTATGCAGTATATATCTCTCTATCTTGGATAGGCTCACCAAGCTCCCTACAGAGAAATGAAGAGAAAGTGTGAAATCTTGTTTTTATGGGATTGATCTTCCCGCAAGCCAGACATCTGAGGATGCTCAGGCAAGTTGTCTGCTTCTCCCTGCTGACTACAAAGGAAGCCTAAAGCTAAATTGAGGATATCTGCATTTGGCAGGGTATAAGCTATATAATATGCATATGCAAAGTATGTGTTATACTTAAGAAATTCATAATGATTTCCCTTAGTGAATAGTTCTTGATAAAATATATGAAAGCAGAAGTTGTGTCAAATCTAGCCTTAAATTCTAGGCCTTTGGCTCATTTTACTTTAAAATGCATTTCTTAGTTTATTCATGGAAAAATAATGGCAGAGCAAGTGATCTTAGCAACTGATCACAGATTAGCATCTGTGACTAATTGCAAACAATCACAACATGATATTATATTTTCATGTCTTTAGTTGGAGAATTAGTCCCTTGATTATTGCTGGCATGCTACTGTACTGCCTGATTTAACAGAGAGAAGCCACTGTTTTCTTTTGAGGTCAACATATATTCCTGTACTGTTCCCACACGCTGCAAGGCAAGATTTTTTTTTGGTAGCCTATTACACGTTCAGAAGGTTGAAGGTTGCACTTGATGATTTTCTAGGTATCTTCCAACCTTCATAGTTTAATAATACTAAATAAAAACTGGCTTAAGAAAGCTCTCTCACCTGAAGGAAAATCTTGAACCTACCTTCTGTCAACAAGGCATTAGTCACAATTATTGAATATTACAGATTGTATAATAGTGGCATGTCATACCTGGGAAATATTTCATTGTCTATTTGTCCCACATGATAATTCACCTAAAGCAATGGCTGCAGCTACAGAAAGGTTTAAAAAGCAAAATTAACCTGAAGCATCAGCTTGAGGCAGGGGCTGGACTGCTGCTGGCTGGTTCTGCCTGGCTGCTGCAGGCTGCACCACTGCAGGAGGTTTAGCCTTGGGGTCAAGCTGCAGCACAGGAGACCTTTGGACCTGTGCCGAAGATGGCTAGGAAAAAGTTTATTTCCTAAACTAGGGGAGAGAGTGCTGGGCATCGCTGTGCTGCTTCTAAAATGGGAGATTAGAAATGTTTTTAGCCTGCCAAATCTTAGCACACCCTTCATTATAATCTGGGCCCTACCTGGGCAATTCAATCCACCACTCCCACTGTGGTTTCCACAGAAAGGATGGGGACACAGAGGCAGGCCAGAGCTGTGGAGCACTTTTTTACCCTAGATACAGAGGATTTGAGGAGTAAGAGGGTATTCCCAGAACTGTACAGAGTCAGGGACCTTTCAGTGCCACACCACGTAAAGCATCTTTTGCACTGCTAAAGCAATGTCAAAAACAATGCTCAGGCATGTGACTTCTTCTGCAGCCAGGTGCATCTGCATCTCTGAAGGATGTGAAGAATGAGCACAGAGGTTGCGACTTTCAAAGAGAAAAGCCCAATAAGCCTTTTCAGGCATACATCCCTCCTCAGTACACCAAAACATTACATTTTTCTTTGTTTGGCTGGTGTTTTCCCACTGTTTTTTCATTAAAATTATTCTGCTTTACATGACACATGTCCTTGGTCAGTTACACCACATGTCTGCTGCTAAATTCATTAGGAAGCTCACTGTGTTTGCTCATGCCTCCAGCAAGGATAAAAAGCTAAAAAAATTATATATTCCACTCAGCCTTTGACATGTGTGGACAGTAGATGTTCCACAGAAGCAGGGTATAAGCTATTTTCAGATTATAAATCAGATGTCCATAGTCTACTATTAAAGCCCCCTCTGTTATTAATTTATTAGGTGCTATTAGTACACAATGACACATTTGCATTATTAAGCACCACTAGAAGGAAGGACTTGCACTAATTATCTGTGTTATTATTGTAATCTGTGCAGGGTTTGCAGGTGTATTGGACTTTTCAGCTCTTCCCCACACAGCAGAACCCAAAAAGCCAGTTGTCCCTTGGATAACTGCTCTGTCACCTACAGCTTTCCAGACTGATAAACCTGGCTCTCCCTCAGAGCATCTATCCTCAGTGCACTCATCATTACATCCTCAGTTCCACACAAAAGTCAACAGCCCAAAGCACATGCAGAAGGGCTGAGAGGAGCCGAATATTCCTGGCACAACCCTAGACCTGAAAGATATTCAGGGAAAGTTCAACATCACTTGCCTGATGACAGAGCCCTCACACAAGAAACCAGAGACATCTGCTCTTCTGCAGACCACCAGGTCCACAACCCCTTTCATTGTCTGGGGCTCAGCAGATGTGACAGTATTGTGAAAGAGCTCCTACTATATCAGCTCAGTCTTAGCTAGCAGATTAATTGCTTGCTTGTATGTCAAGGCTAAAGAGAAACAGCTTGAACAAGGCTTTGGGCAGCTCGGTGCTACATCCGTATTTACCTTAAGAAATGCAAAAGGCTGTGGACATAGCACTGCAAAGGAAAGGAAACACCACATCCAAACAGTGGCCTTGGGCACAAGGCAGAGCACAAACACTCTCAAAAGGTCAGGAGCCACTGGCAATATTTGCAGGGGCTCAGATTCAAAATCCAAAGATTTCAGAAGCTGTTGGTTTGGGTTTGTTGGGGTTTTTTTGGTTTTTTGTTTGTTTTTGTTTTTTTTTTTTTTAAAGAATCAATTCTTCACCAATTTTCAAGAGAAGTCAGTAACCTGCCTTAGGCAGTGCACAGCATCTCGTGTTTCAGAAGCATCCTGGGGCCACTGCCCCATATTTCAGCACTTCACACTGCCAGTAGCCCTGGGGACACATAACAGTGCTGGATGGGAGCTGCTTTCAGCACCCCAGCAGAGGGGTCCAGAGTGCCTGAGCCACACCCACCTATTTCACAACCTCCTTCTCTGGAGAGCCACATCCAGTGCCACACCTGGTCTAGCCTTCTGTTTATTTTATAGATGCTCTTTCCTGGCAATTACTTCTCCCTTCCATGCATCTCTGCAGAAAACTTTCTGCTCCTGCTAGGGCACCTCCTGGGTGTCCTAGGGGAAAACAGAATGCTTCTAACGAGCTTGATGCATAATTTCCTATCAGATTCATCCAGAAGTGGATCAGTCAATGCTTTAAAATGAGAGAGTTTTAATGTCAATGTTTTAAAATGCAGACGTCAATCTGGAGATAATAGAGGCAACAAACCTGGAGCACATATCAGCACTGAAGGTTGGAAGGTCTCAGTGGCATCTAGCTCCAGAGAGCAAACATTTTTGTTACAAAATTAGTGTGTTACCTTTTTTTTAATCCATCAATGCTCTGATTTCTCAGGTGACCCTGGGTGAGGTAGTGCACTAGAATTACTGCTAGAATGGAAAAGATATTGCTGCCCCTTTTACACCGAGATCCCTGTGGGTATGGTGAGGTCCCACAGCAGCTGCCACAGGGACATTCCCCATCTCAAACTGCTCCTTTAAGCATTCATGTAGCACAGTTTCCACAGAATCATTATTTACCAACAAGATCCACAAGCAGTTCATTTTCCATGCATTAGTGTCACTGCAAGACAGTGATTTACTACCTCAGCGAGGAGATGCTTTCTCTGGGGGAGAAGCTCATTTAACCCTCCCCCAAGCCGTGCCAGATGCCTCTAGGCAGCATGGAGAAGAGAGTGGTGGTCTGCAGCATCCTCACAGCTGGGGGCTGTGCATGCCTGCCTGTGCTGTGTTGCAGCATAGGGAGTGCCAGCCCAGGGCATCCTGAGAGCTCAGCTTCCTGCACGTGAGCTGAATCTAAGCCAGATACAGAGGAGCTTTGAAACACTGCCTGCTTTTAAAAGGATAACTTCAACAAACGGGTCTCACCACTCTTGTGCACAAGCTGGGTGACATTCCTGATACCTTCAGCACATGGCACACTCATTCTGACCACTGCTTGTGTCACAAGACTGATGGTCCTTGATCTGAGGAATATTCAAGTGATATAACCTTCATTGTGCTTTTCTGGGTGAATTCAGTTTTTTGACAGTGCAGGGATCAGGGCAAGAGCTGGGACAGTGCCCTCACTGTCCCAGAAAATCTCTATGGTCTTGCTGATGAGGTAGCACACCTATTTTTTTCCACACAGTTTTCATGTATAGTTTAGATTATTGCTATTTGGTTGCTTTTCCTTTGAGGTGTGTTGGTTCTATGGCTGCAAGGTGCCTTCTCTTCTGAGAGGGAGTGAGAGGAGCAGGCTGGGTTTGGATAAGAATGGAAGGCATCAACTGTGAAAGTCTCCTGAGGTGGCAGATTCCCCTGCCCTAACTTTCATGTCCTGTTTTTTTCCACGTACAGGGGAAGAACATTACTTTTGTGGGTGCAGGGTGAGGGATACATCAGCATCTCACTTCTTTTCCTGTCAAACAGAGGAAAGAGCCACATTTTCTAAGCTGAAGAACATGGAAATGTTCTTAGTCTTCCCCTGAAATGATCTAGGACAAGACATGAATCTGAGACCTACTGAGAAACAATCTCCATCTGTTTTATCAAATTTAATGACTCATTCTTATAAGCCAGTAATGAAATAATGCCTTTTCTTTTTCACGAGGCAGATTCTAAAGATACCCAAAGCCAAGCCTGAAAATATCAGCAACCTACAGTATGAGATGGAGACAATTGGCAGCCCTGCATATAGCTAGCTGGCAACACATCCAAGATGTTTGCCTTCTAATAATAGAAAGCTGTAACAGGCATATGGAGAAATTGAGCTCTAAGATTTTTATTTCCTGTGTATAAATACACTGAAGGCACAGATGTCTCTGCAGTCTCAATCTGCCAGGACCAAATGCAAGGAACAGACCCCAAAGACACAAAGAAATGTGGAATAGCAAGCTCCCCATATTGAAGAGTTTGCCTCCTTTCTGATAGCTGGGTGCTTAAAAAGCTCTACCAACCAATCCTAAACAAACTGTCTGATCCATTAAAAAGCCACACTTTCTTCACATTCTGTTTTCCCATTAAGCCAGGGTGTTGGTGCCTGTATTACTAAGGGAAGACATGTCTTGCTAGGAGCATGTCTGATTACCTCCCAGAGCCATGAGAACACTGCCAGCTCTACTAGAAGCCTTTAAAAAAGATACAAAACATTGTGAAAACAGCTGTTGTGTAGGTAAAATCTGGTTTTTATGTGTGCCTGGTGACACTTAGATTTGATCTTTGCCATGTTAACAGAAGCTTTGTGTTCTAAAGAATGAAAATGTAATTTTCTTGCATATCTGGTAAACAGAAACTGTTAAAATTCATGGCATTTACAGTCTCCAGCACTGCAAGCTACATTTTTACATACCAGACCAGCTGGTAACCTGTGAGTCTTATGAGATAATGCCTGTGATTGATACTCATAAAATCTGCAAGGGGAGTCTGTAGGTCCCGGGAGAGCCACAGACTGTCTATAGCTTTTACAAGTTCTACTGTAGCAGGAGGCCAAATTTGCAATTGCCAGGAGAGAAATATTTATGGGTCATGAACCTTCAGGCTGAGCCAGGAGAGCCTTCAGCTATTGTCAGGAGCATATATAAACCCTTCTTTTATGTTACTCAGTTGTCCAGACATGGGGAAATTGGATTGATGCCAGTACTGCCAATATCTGCTGAACTGCTCACAATTTTTTTTTTGTCATTTCTTTGTGATGTATTGGGCAGAGTATGACAGATTTATTATTGAAGTCGTATGGGAAGCAAAATGCTTTTGCTCACATTTTCTAGGGTCATCAAAGTCTTGTAAAATCTGGAAAGCTCCATGAACAAGTGAGAAAAAGAAGGGACCAGGAAAGTGAAAAGTGGTCAGGCTAAGTGTATTTCTTACCAAACTAATTTATTTTTTAACTTCTTTGAAATTTGTATTTGCAGAGTGGAGAGAAGGTGGGCTCTCTCTTTTGTCCTAAGTATTTAGGATTGTATCTTTCCCATTGCTAGGAAGGTAAGATAACACCCAATATTCATTAGTTCACTACTCATTAGTTCCTTGCAATAAACAAAGAAACAAAAAGCTTTGATATTCCTCATAATTTCAAGAACACTAATTAAATTATTAAAAAGTGCTTTCTAAAATAAGTCACAAAAACAAGCTTCCTACATAAGATTTTTAAAACACCTTGTTCCTCCTGTAAATCTTTCAGTAATTTATGAAGCCTTTTGAGATCATTTATATTATATTGCAATAAAAATGGAAGCTATTATGACAGCAGGTGTCATTTGGTGCAAAGGAACATTGTATAATCAGCCATGAAACACTTTTCTACTGGGAGAAGTCAGTCCACAATTAAAGAGCGGGGCTAATCTCATCCCTGATTGTACTTATGAACAGCAACCATCGTGACCAGTAATGCCACAATTTAAATAAATTTCCAGATGTCCTTGAACATCTCTTTAAAATTGTAAGAATATATTTATTAATAACTGAATCATACAGCAGCAAAGTAGCTGTCAGAAAACTTGGCTATTTTTCTAGTAATATCTAATGAAAGATACTACCTCTTGCTCCAAACTTCTGCATTTTTGAAACCATTTCTAGAACCCATACTAATTTATTTTTTTTGTAGGGACCAGCAAACATAATGCAGACCTTCTCTCACTTGTTTTTTGTGCAACTCTTCACTGTTTTTCTCAGGAACTATAATTTGGAATTCAGTATCTGCTGTGTCTGATAAAACACCAGGATAAAATTCAAGTCTGCCTTGTCCACAGCCCCAGCCTGACATGTATAAAACATTATTTTCCCTCCAGCAGCAACCTCTGCAGATCATTCCTTACCCCAGTGCCTGGCTCTTCTGCGAAGCCGTCTGTTAGTCTTGCAAAAAGATGGAGATCCTGACACTGCTGCACAAGGGATTGGAGCCTGAATGTAATTAAGTGCCAATGCCACAACATCCCTGTGCTTCAGCTGTTCCCACTGACAGAAAATACTAAAGAAACATGAAAAAGCATGTTTCATGTTTCACCTCGTAGGGAACCAAGCAAATACCAAAGAGACACCAGAGGAATTTACTCCATTCAATATGCATGGGGCAGGCGAATTCTGCTGCCTCTTTGGTCTGCAAGTAGTCTGTGGGTCATACAGCAACATCAGCACAGCGAGATGGAGAGGAGAGCAAGGGGCTAACAGCAGTTTTTCCTTTCTTGGTCTTGCTGCTGGTGAGAAGCCCTCCTGTGTTCTCCATCACAGAATCACAGAATAAGCTGGGTTGAAAGGGACCCATAAGGAAGGGAGGCAGGTCATGAGAGAGATGATGGAGAGATGGCACTAATGTGAAATCTGTGTCTCCTGAAGGAGTCAAATACACTTTTTTCTATGCCTTTGGTGATCCATGTGTAGCACATTTTAAATTCTATCCAATGTGCCAACAGAATTAACATGATGGAATGTGAAACTCCTGTAGTTGTTATTATTATTATTTATTTTAAAGAGAGGGTTTATGTCAAACATCAGAATCCCCCCATCCTTGTCAAAGGAAGTGTTTTAAGCACCATCCCCTCTTCCTGACACCATTTGCCTTATCCCTTCATGATGGGGCTTCTCACGTGCTCCCTCTCCTCGCCCTCAGCAGCTCAGGCAGGAGATGCTCTGGCTGCTTCCCTCCCTTTCCAGGAGCTGCTTTTCACAATGTCCACCACAGCTCTCTCTGAGCAGACCTCTCATGCAGGAAGAGCAGTCCCCTGGCAAATGTCAGCACTGAGTCTTATTTGCATTGAATCCACGTGAAAAATCCCTCACACTTCATCCAACAAGAACAGGGTCACTTTAAGCATTTCAGAAAGTTCTCTCTTTGTGGGCATAATGTTATAAGCAAGCATGAGAGTGGGGACTGTTCCAATCCAGCTTGTTCAGCTGCTACTGATGGGGCTGACTCCTCACACATAAACTCTCCTAGTTGTGCCCCTCCATTGTGTGGGACAGCACGGAGAGGGACAGCATAGCATGAACCACGGGGACAGCATCCAGGCAGCCTCAAATTACATTAAAAACTGGCAATCCTGAAAAGACACACATAAGCCACCCACCCCTCTCTCCTGCCCAGGTCCCTTTAAATATATATGTGCAGTTGTATATGTGTGTAATTTTTTGTGGCAGGAAAATAAAGTGTTTTCAAATTCCACACCCTCCCCTGTGGAAACTATTTCTTTTGCCTTCTCTTTTTCAGTACTAGTAGCAAGAAAATACAGCCCACCTCATGAGCAATAGCTGCACAAGGCAGGTCTTCTTTGCTTCAGACCTGCCACTCACACATAATTCAAGCTGCAAGTTTCCAATCCAGGAATATAAAAACCCTGTTTCCGCCCACCATATCCACCTGCTGTGCAGAAAATCACATGCAAAAAATTCACTTTAGATCTCTTAAGTATGTGGCCAACACCCCAGCTGTGAAAGGAATATTATTTTTCCTTATTCCAGGCTGCCCCAACAGAAAAAAACCAAACATGAGTCTGTATCATTAATCATGAGTATTGGCAGAGACAAAAGCCAAAGGTAAGAACTGAGAAGTCTCTTATCTGAAGCAGTGACAGGCAACACAGTGGGCAGGAGCCAAGGAAATCCCTGGTGGAGATCTAGGAGATGTGATCTTGTAGCAGAGCCAACTTGGCATTGAAAACTATTATGAACTGAGTGAGTGCATCAGAAACAACCAGGAAAGATGGAGAAGGGTCCAGGACTGAGGACGTGCCAAGGGGTGCTTTGCAGAATGCCACTAGTCTAGGACAGAGGTGTCAGGGAGCAGAGGAATGGAGGTGGCAGAGGGCCCTGCAGCCCTGGGAGGAGGTGACTGCAGTCACATGCCACACCAGGATATCATAAACCATTTATGACATGGAATTCTCTTTATAGCGACTCCTCAAGGCTTATTACTGAGGCAGATGCTAGACCAATATTAGAAGGAGAAGTTGAGAAGCTCAGCCTCTGCAGTGTTCCTTGAGAAGGTACAAATCCATAGTACATGTGAAACCAACCCGACATTGGAAAGAAATCCTAATGTTGTTACAAAGAAATCCCCATAAATAATCCCAAATTAGAGCTTTGGTGTGAAGTTGAAGGTCAGGTGCTTCTCAGGAAGGGCTGATGAACACAACATGGATGACAGCAATCAGTGCTGGGGGGGTGGTGCTTCAGCTTGGTGCCAAATTTTGCAGGGTAGCTGCTGAGTGAACATGGTCACTGGCTTCTCCCATGACTAGTATAAGTAAT
This sequence comes from Passer domesticus, assembly GCF_036417665.1. Lineage (NCBI taxonomy): Eukaryota > Metazoa > Chordata > Aves > Passeriformes > Passeridae > Passer > Passer domesticus. The sequence continues at coordinate 70,939,492 of NC_087475.1, forward strand.
GTGACCAAAAATTGGGCTTTCTAGGGTCACATCTCATAACATGCCAAGAAAACCACATGCAGTTGAAAAGACAGTACTAGAAACTTTCTTAATGGAAATTCCCCTATTTATCAGTGATTTAAGTTATAGATATCTGTGCAGGTACCTCTTGGTATTTTCTGTAAAGTATATTTTTTCAGTAATGTGACAGATAAAATTGAAAAACACAGGGACTGTCAATTCACTCTGCTCCTTTTTACCCAGCTAGGCTTTTCTGGGCTATTGCTCAACAGTGTAGTAATGAATGCAGTAAATCTGTTTAACTTGACAGGTAATGTATAAATGAAAAAGTGCCACCCCCTCCAAACACACACATGTCAATTTACTAAACTGTGGAATTATTTAGGTTGATAGAGCTTGTGGAGGTCCTCTGATCCACCACCTACTCAAGCATGGACTCAAATACTTCATCAGTTTTCTGACTTTGCATCCTAAGAGAGAGAACTCCCTTATAACACATACACTAGAGGGGTGAGGTTTAAAACATCTGTCAGTCCTCTGTTATCTGACATGGGCAAAGTCAATGCTTCTTAATGCTCAGGCATTCCCAGAAAGTTTACAGGGAGGATGTTTCCTAAACTGTTCAGAAAAGGGGCTGAAATTTCCAGTGATCTTTGGTGTAGTACATGGTGAAGGATAATAAAATGGAAGATGCAAATTTATGTACATAAAAAGAAAGTAATGCACATAGGGGGAAGGTGCTTCTGTTTCAGACAGAGTGAATAACTCTGAACTAGCTGTCCAGGAAAGGTCTTGGAGCAAGATAGTTTTTGAAAATGACAGCTCAGTGCTCAGGAGAGGTCAAACGGGAAATGGAGCTGAGAAAGGCACAACAAGGGACATTTTCCTGGCTGTCAGCATACCATGCATGGTACAGCTCTCTTAATTTCAGAAATTAAGGGGAACTGAGAAAGAGACAAAAATAAGGGAGAAGGATGGCCAAAGACTTCTGTGCAAAGAGAGACTGGGCAGACCAGGACCCTTCAGATGGGAGAAGGCATTGCTGAGAAAGCAGATGATAGAGCTCCTTAATATCATGAAAGTTGTGGGGACTTAGACAGAAAATTATGTTCTCTGCCTCACTGATACAGAAATTACAAAACACCTAGTAAGTTTAGCAGGTGGCAGACTCAAAACAGTGGGGAGAGGTTCGTTCATCCAGTGCATGACAAGCTGTAGAGCTACTTGCTGCGGGACACTGCTGGTGATGCCTTAAGTTTCAGCTTTTATGTTTTTCAGATTCTGCACTGCTTTAGTGTGTAGTTCTGAGCTTCATATTAAGCGTTGGTAAACTCTCTTCACAGAGTAGGTAGATAAAACAATTCCTCTTCTAGCTTGGGACCAAGGACAAGCAATCCAAATCTCAGGCCCAAGAGCATAAACAAGGGCAGACTGAAGAGGAAAACAAGAAGGATGGGATTTAATAATCTGAAGCTGTAATTGGGCAATTAACTCCAATATGCAAATGGACCAAAACTTTTAAAAGTGAGAGACCCTGTAACCAGTCGTTCATTTTTGTGACCATCCTGGGTTCATCTTGGGTGTAGCCCTGGCCGGGCTCTTGTGCTGCCCAAGGTGTATCCACTCAGGCCTTTTAATAAATCCCTACTTTGTTCTTTAACTCTGTTTAGCCTCTGTTCTAGGTCAGCCTTCACAAGGCATCACAGACAGTGAGATTCTTCATACCTCCAAGGAAGATCAAAGCCAAAGAGACATTTTTTCAAGGATTAGTAAATACAAAGGCATCACTCCTGGCTCAAAAATTCAGTGCAGGTCTGACTTCCTGCTATCCACATCACCACACCTCTGGTTTGGCTTGTGAATGCTACAATTACATATTCATGGCTGTTCCTCAGAGCTCTAGGTTCCAAAGGAGATAAAAGATGTCAGAGAAGATGACTTGCAGGGCCCAGCATCTGGTTCCACACTATCAGCCCTCTGACAGATAAACAAATCTTCAGTCTGGCACAAAACCAGTGGGTGCAAATTAACCCATTCCAGACTTCTGAGGAAGCAGAGTGCTTCAGGGGAGCACTTGACACCATGATGACCTATTTTTAATCTGAGCCACGATCACTCAAGCAGGATTTACTGTATCCTTGAACCACAGACTCAGCTGTGCTGGTCAAACAAGATATGGCAAGTCACCTGGCTGAACAAGACATGTAAAGTCAAAATTTCTTTCTCTCAAAAGAAACAAACAGTTTTCTTAAAAATTCAGCTTTTAATGTATCTTTTCAAGCCACAGAAGCCAAAAACAAGGCAACCAGCCCACCCTGGGGAGATGAAATTCCTCTAGGTGCAGGAGGCCCCTAACGGCCCTGCTGCCAAGAGATGTGTGATGAGGAACAGCCCCCTCCTTGCATTACAACTCCTTACTCTTTTCTGGTCTGCACTGCTGTATTTTCCACACTGCTTTTTAGATCCTTATTGCCCAAGAACACACCTGCTGGTTTTGTTACTCAAAACCAGAGCTGGAAAAATGGAAAAAAACGTCTTTTATTGAACTGCCTGCTATTTGACTGAGAAATATAACACCCCGAGATGAGTTATTGGCTCAATTGCCACTCAAGAAATGTGTGCTCTTGGTGCCAGACTGAGTGTGCATTTGAGTGTGCATAGCACATATGCACAGCTCTCTCAACACCTGCAGCCTGATTTTTGGCAGGTCCTCCAGCTTGCCTTCCACATGTGGTACAGATGCCCCCAAATTCCTGCTCCCTACAGCCTGCAGAACAGCAGAAAACACAATCTGGCACAGTTTAAATTTTCATCTCTGTGGTTTGGTTTTCTTAATTATGTAATGGATGGGTTTGAGAGCACTGGTGCTGTGAATATGAAGCAAACCTTTGAGGCAGCCCCCACAGTTCGTGGCATAGCTGCTGTAACACCGTGTCAATCACTCCAGCTCTGAGCTCAGAAGGCTGCAGTGGCACTGCTAGATTTCAAATAAAGATCATTCAGAGGAGAACAGGGTAATTTCTCTGCATGGAGCTGTCTATTTCAGATGCCTGGAAGAAAAAATGGAACTAAATATTGTTCATTGTGTTTAACTCATATGATTTTTAAAAGAAGACATTTGCTTCAAAATGTCTTTAAAGCTCTCCCCTCTGGAGCTCTGGGTATTTCAGTCGCCTGAGGCTGGGAGGGAAGGGTGCACCATTAGCTCTCCTGCCCTCAATTTCAATTTCATTGCCAAATGGTGAAATTAAATGAAAAATGTCTCCATGTGAAGACACTTCCATAGCTGTGAACATCCCTGTGTCACACACAGGTTCAGCAGAGATGAGCACAGACCATCTTGCCTCACCCAGGCAAGCTCTGTAGAAGCTCTCTGCTGAGCCAAGATGATACCTTATCTGCAAAGGCTGGATTTTCCCCTAAGAATCTGGCTCCTGGCATAACATTAAGTGTTCAGGATTTTTCTGAAAGGTTTGGTTTACTATATATGCTGCACCTGAAATGACCTCCCCTGGGAATCGTGCCTGATATCAGATACATATCTCAAATACCTGGCTGTGAAATAATTTTCAATAATGTAATTAATTGCACCTTCCAAGGCAGGGAACTTAAGCAGCTATTGAAAACTTTAATTTATATTAAATCAGTAAAGTTAATTACCTGTCCATAACAAATGAAAAAGAAATTCATGCTTTGGAAGATGGCCACAGGCCTCCAGTCGATATTAATTGAATATGTTTTTATGTATTTCAGAGTAAAATTTTATTTCAGTACTTTATTGAGTATTCTAGGAATTCCTTGACAACATACTCCTAGAAAATCAGGTTAACCACATATTCCTACAGAAGGCACAGGAAGGCCAACTTCAAGAGAGTCAAAAGGGTGCACATCACCATCCCATGGCAAAGGCACAATTTATTTCTTGGGTTTATAAAAAATAATGTAATATGGAAAAATAAACATAAAATGTATTACATATTTCATTAGTAAGTAAGAATTACTATTATAACCTTTATAACCCAGCTATGTGCAGAGAAAAATAGATGCCAGTTTTTAATTCTCTACAATTCCTGACAGTGCTGAGACTTTTTGCAGGGAAAAAAACCCCAAAAAACAACAAAATCCCACTCAGCTGAACATGAACTAGAAGGTCAGGCCAAATTTAAGTGTTACAAGGTAGTGAATCTCCTGTCACTTTCACTCACTAAAAAATGTTATCTCTGATTTTGGGTGGTTGCAGGAGAACAGCCTAACACTCAGGAAATGAACCTGTCAAAACCTTTTCTGGCTAGAAAGTATCATGAGTCTTGGCTTTTGACCAGATTTTTACTACTCTTTGGGTTTAGCTGACCTGAAAATATTCATAGAAAAGGAGATCATCTGAATCTCTGCAGTCACAGGCTCAAGCAAAGCCAGAACATTCAGAGGGAGAGTGAACCAAGATGAGAGAGCAGAGGACTTTGATTTGGGTAAAAATGCACTTAATTCAAATATTTGTCACATTTGAGAAAAAAATTAATTGTATTATAATACAGCTGCACTACTTGGGAAGGTACACACATTCAGGTAGTACAATCTGCATCACAGAACTTTTGTGACAGTGGAACAGCACACATGGAAGCCATGAGGAAGGTGACCTGGGCTTGCACCAGTGCTTTTGGTGGAACCTGTCTTCTCTATGTCACTTGGATGCTCAAGCTGTGAAAGTCTGCTTGACGCTACTTATTAAATTCTGCCTTTAAATGAGCACACACAAAATAGAACAGCCAAAGACCAGGAAATATTCTGGGACTTGGAATCTGCTTTCCATCCCTGGGGAAGTGTTTTTCCTGTCCTTTGTTTCAGTGCTTCCTTTGTGGAATACAAATCTTGCTCCTTCAACCAGCTAGTGAGTAAGCCCCATATATATTACATCCAACAGGACATGGCACATCTTTGCATGTGCCCACCTTCTCTCAGGATGATGCACTGTAAGAATTAAGTCCACAGAAGATCATGCTAATATGTAATTGAGTCATGGAGACAGATGAATCACACAAGCTGCATGCACAAAATGATCGCTTTTCATCATGTGATTTCATAATGGGGAGTTTGGTTGTAATAGAGGGAAAAAGTTATTCTTGATTCCAAATTATGTTACCCCAGTCCAGCCTATTGAAATTGCATGGGTGAAACCAGAAGGGGGAAAGATTATCCAGTTGAAACCAAGTGTCTCCATTATGCAATGAACAATCTCTGATTATAGCACTGGTGCCCATAATTAATTAAAATTGACCAAGCTAGACCATTTCAATATTTCTAATTTTATCATTTGGCAATTAATCTACTTTTGCTGATATAGTGTTTACTGTAAAAAGAAACTGCTGCCTGCTCTCAAGCTTTGCTAGGTGGAGAAGGACCTCAAAAATAGATAAGAAAAGGTGTATACTGTATATATGTATTTTTCAGCAGCTCAGAACACTGCAAGGAAGAGCAGGTGTGCAGTACAGGCAAATCTTCCCAGTCACCTGAAATATCTGGTTATTCATTTATAATAATGTCATTTAGAATCAATGACACTCATGATATCAGGAAAGTTTTGCATATCATGAATGGTCATGTTTTGCACAGTACCCATCACAGGGCTCCATTTATGGGTTTCTGAAGAGCTATCATGCCAATAGAAATAATAGTAATTGTTATTAGTGGCAGAAGGAAGGGATGACACTGAGAGATTGGTTAGCAGTCAAGCAAAAATTAGTTCATCCACCACAACAAGATACAATTGTGTCCCTAGAAGATAGTTTCATCATCCCTTCAGAAGCAGTGGCTATAAGTTCATTTACCATGCCCACTGCAGTAGTTTCTCCTGAGCTTGCCAAAGATCAGAGTTGGGGTTGCAGAGTGCGCAGATGGTGCCGGTACTTGACAAAGAGGGTTTGCTTATTGCCCGTTCAATGTCATATGGAGAAGATGGGAAAGATGTCTAGCCAAGGCTGGGCAATACCCACTCCACCCCAGCTCACAATTCCAGCGCAGCCAAGCCTGACCCACGCATCCCTGACAGACATGCGGAGCTCAGTCCCAATACTGGGAATTGTGCACAGGAAGAAAACCTCCCAGTGCCCGGCCTGTAACAAATTCAGGTGCAGGAAAGTTTTCAGCTCACTACTATTCAACAATAACCTCAGGGACTTGATTCAGAGATCTAAAGGACAGGCTTTAAATGACTAGTTCTCTTCATGCCAGAAGCAATCCCCCACAGACAGTTTTCATGTAACCATTCTGTTTTGGAGGCTGAAAGAATTTATCGGGATGATTCCCAAGGTGACCTAAGTTCCAGAGGACTATCTTCAACCTGTTTAATTTTGGAGCATAGATGAAGCTAAAATGTCCTGCTGTTTTCTCACTTCCAAGAACCGTGGCATGCAAGTGAAAAAAGCAAAGCTTCTCTTTTTTGGTTCAACAGTTCTTTTTTTTACGATATATTTTAAATATACCTTTGAGCCAGCAGGTTTTCTAAGACTGTCACCTTTTTCTTTCTTCCTTCTGCTTTTAGTTCTCAGATTCCTTTTCCATAGAAGCTATTAGCTTTGCACTGAGAAATAAAAGGGGGAATGTTTCAATGACAGCAAGATGCAGCACTAGGTGCAATGTTATATTCTGAGTAAATGATACCATTCAAAGGGCAAGCAGAGCATGAATAGCATTGATTTCCAGAAGAGCTATTTCAGTACTTAGCAAAGTTTGATAAGACTGCTCTCCTTCACTGCCTGAGTTGTTAAGAGGCTGCGTCCCACACCAGCAGGCAGCAATATGGTCTGAGCTAAATGTAACTCATCACCTCCTGTGGAGTTTTCAGCAGTAAATTATGCCTGGGTTCACCACCCCAGCCTCATGGAAAACTCAAGAGCATCCCACAGTACCACTGTGTGCTAAGGTAGGCATGCCCAAACTGCACTTGGCACTCTAGAAAGGATCACAAACCAGTTTTGTATCATCAAAGCCCTCAGTGACCTACTCCCAGGGTATCTGAAATCACCTGGCATCCAAGGGTGAAGGCCTGACTGGTGGCTGAGAGCCCCCAGGGGTGAAGCTGTGCAGGAGGAAACCCTTTGGAGCCAATCCAAGCCAAGGGGATGCCTTTTCAAAACTTCAAAATCAAGAGCAGCAACATCACTTCAGAAAACCATTAGCTTCCCTATTGGGTTTCATCTGCCTCAAAACAAGGTGAACCACAACTTGAGAGTGCTGCCTTCTTTGCTTTAAGTGGGGTCTGGAAAACCAGCTCAAGTGCAAAATAGTACATCCACAGGTTTGAATACATAAAGCCATCTCCAAGCAAGGAGCTGCATTTTGCACAGCCATATAAATAGCTGTAATAAAACCATAATTTTTGCCACCAAAATCCATAAATTTATATAACTTTTCAGGGCAAGTCATATGAAATTGAAGTACAAAAGTTCTGCAGGTGATGTGAAAAGAGAAAATAACCTAATTTTTGCTCAAACAACCTGTTTTGTAACTGTATAAGATCTATTTTTTAACAAATTTTGAAGTACCATATAGTATCTTACTTCAGCTAAAATACCATGTTTTAAGTCTACTTCTGGTTTTGAAAGCTATTTAAAAATAACTTTCAGCTACCTTACTAGCATAAATGTGTCAATATGATGTTGTCTTGTTAGAATGCCCTTCAACCACCTGAATAACTCAATATTGGCAGTAGTTCAGACCACATATCTTGGCAGGCAAACAACCTGGCTATATATCCAAAGCTATCACTGAGTGCACCTTCTGTGGCATGCCAACCTTGAGTACCTTGAAAGAGTATGGGTATTTTAAGAAGGTTAAAATGTTGTTGTCAGTTACATCATGTCACCAATTACCACAGCTTCAACAAATCCTTAGATGCCACAGGTCTCCTGAAGCTGCTGCCAAATTAGAAAAGGGAGAGGGATGGATCAGCAGAGCCATTGAGGGAGTGAGAGTCCCTGTGTTACCATGTCTGGAGGCTAGAGGCTTGTTTACTTCAGTTTTAGCCTGTTTACTGAACACTAAACTGGGAATCTTGATTGCTCCTAAGGAAATAAATAGAAATTGCTGTATTTTTGAAGTTCCAAAATTTTATGCATGCTGTGGAAAGTGACATTGTGGGCAGGAGAGGATTGTGATGGGATTGATCTTTCCAAAGATAAATTGGTCATAAAATCTTGTTCCTCATCTTCTTGTTGCTCCTCAAGCTCTCCTTCTTCATGGCCCACCTCATCCAACCACAGCCCACACTGTGGGAGGTACCAGGCCCTGGGCAAGTGTTTACAATCACAGCAGTTACCAGAGCAGCTCTGGTATCTGGGTCTGGCTCATGCCAGACCATTTCCAATCCACCACCTCTTCTTCCATGCTCTCCCACTGTTCCTCTCAGCTAACCCTCAGACATGCACAAGGTCATTTCTCCAGAGCAGGATTGCCCCTAGAGAAAACCTTTCTCTTGTACATCACCCCTTCTGCTAATGTTTCACCTGCATCTTTACTGTCCCGTTTATCACCCAGCACTTCCCCTGCATTGCCCCTGGCTGTTCACCTCCTCCCTGCCTCTCTGATAACTGGGCAGCCAGCAAAAGCAGTAGCAGGCCAGTAGAGTTTATGTTGTCCAGTCAAATCTTAAATCATCCACTTCCAATCCCAGCTAGTTCCTTCAAGGAGAAACAAAACAAAACAAAACAAACTAGAACACAGAAGCATGAAAATGCCTTTGCAAAGTTTGAATGCTGATGTTTAGTTTCTTGACATGATGAATTTACCCAGAAAAGCTGTATCTCAAGCATGCAGGAATCTGTCAAGAAAAGACGCTGCAAGTAGCTGGCAGGCAGCAAGACATTGTGTCAATGACCATTACCCTTCTCGGGTAATATCCTTGTCAAAGACAATAGGACTGTACTGCACACATCGGATGCAGAAGCAGCCACTGAGCAGGCAAATTCCAACTCATTTCACCAGCCATAAAATAAATCCTGAGTCCATCAGTGCTTGTGTAGAAATGAAAGCAGTTTTATGACCAAAGCATAAGAAGAAAGCCCTTCAAATGCCCACTTTAAAGTTTAAAGTGTTCTTATACTTCTGACACTTTCAATCCCTTTAGGTTTTTGCTACGAGTGCAGTTTTAGCAACAACAGGAACAAGGAAATAACACCACCAAATTGGCTTAGCACCACGCATGAATTCTTATTTACAAGTTACCGATAGCAGCATTTTTATCCCTGGCTCAGCTCTAGCTGCAGCAAGCAAGTCTGAAAGCAGCTGCACAGCTCAGGCTGACAGCAAGAAGGGCACTGCCCCTGCTGCTGTCTCGTGAGGCCCCACACCACTGAGGTGATCGGGTATTGCCATCCAAATGTCCCTGTGTCAGTGGGGGATCAGGGACTCACTATGCACCAGTATGACCTACTGCTGCCCAGGCCCCTTCTTTTCTATTTCTGACCTTCTGATTTTCTCACCTCACACAAAAAGGGCTGCTCTTATTGACTTTCCCACCTTTTTTTTCTGCTCCATGGGGTGGCAAAATATTCAATGGTGCCCGAAAGGAGAGCAGCCACTAAAAAAGACTGAGTATAAGCCTGTGCCCAGGAGTCAAGGTACCCGCACAGGGAGGAGGTGGAGGTCCAGGTTCCCACTCCCCAGAGCATATTGTTGTACCAAGAACAAGGGCGGGAGCTCTGGACTCATCTTTGCCCCTGTATTACTCACATGTCTTGGGCCTCTTTATCTATTGCATTTATGCACAGCTGGTTATAAATATCACCACATGAAATAAAGTGGTTTGGGGCTTTTTAACTAGCTGACATTCCTCATGCTTTCCCACATTTCTTATGGCGTATGGTAGGGGAGGAGGTCCCACAAAATCCATCATCCTTTTTCATGGATTTTCAGCAAGATATGCAATGAGGCAATAATTAAGACCTCAAATCTACATTTTGGCAAGGTTTTCAGTGGATTAATTTGAAATACATAACAAGATAATGATATCTTAGTGCTTATTTGAGGTTATTATATAAATCACACCACTCTCTCCAGAATGATGGAGTGTCCTGTTTATTACTCCCTCTTCAATTTCCATCACTCGTTGTTGCCCCAAAACTTTTAGGGCTGTTGTAATATCTCTTCCCAATGTACCAAGATACAATTTGTCTGTTGCTATTGCAAGACACCAAAGACCAGATGATGAAGTTGTTTTTTTTGTTTGAATCTAGGAAGGAAAGTTGCAGGAACATAACAGTAAGTTATAAATAACATCCATTCAGGTGTACCCAACAATTGCAAGCCATAAAAAACCAAATAGGACTATAACATGCTCCAAATAATTTAAGGTCTTTCATCTAAAAGACTAAAGGCCTCAGATATGACAATGTGCATGCACATAAGAAAAGTCACACAAAAACCAAAAAACACCCCACCCAAAACCACAGAAGAAATGAAAAGAATAATTTTCCTCATGCTTCTGTAGGAACAGAGTGTCTACTATGTAACAGAACTGAGATGACCCTAAAAAGACTCTAAGCTGTAAAAAGAAAAATGATGGTTCTTGCTAGTTTGACCTGAAGATAAACTCTTTTCTGGTCTTAAACTTGCTGGTCTTAAACCTCCTGACTGGATCCAGGGGGCTCTGTCTATCTCCATTCCAGCCCTGCTGCATGACAGGATTTTTTAGCACAAGTATTTTGTTCATACCCTAGGAAAGCTGTTCTCTATTTTCTTAAACTAAGGGAACCTGACAGTGTGACTAAGCTGAGACTCCCAGATATGTTTAATTTTACTGTGAGAGTCATTAATGGCGTGCAAAAGTCCTGGAATAGCCTGTTAAAATTGGTACAGCCTCTGCCCTGTGATGTGCATATGAGACACAAGAGGCAGGTAGAGCTGGACAGAAGGAAAGAGCAAAGTGAAACAAGCCAGCACTAGGATTGTTCACAGGCCACTCTGTACAAGCAGCACTGATTTATTTTAAATATCCCAGCAGGGAAGATTTTACTGGGGAAGCAGAATGCAAGCAGTGAGGGAACTTTGCCACTATTTATCTGGAGCTCCTCCACACACTTAGGGAGACATTCCGCAAGTAAACTTCCATAAGTAAGTTCACAAGTTCTCTTACACCTTCTCTTAAGCCAGAAGAGAAAATGTAAAGTTATTAACAGGAGTGGTTTATCCTAGCTGTCAGACATTCATGGAACAAAATCAAACTCAACTTTGGCAAGACCAAGGGATTTTTCAGAGTTGTATTTATTTCGAGAAACCTGGGAGAAGTCCAAGTAGGGTTGTTTTACCAAAAGCCAGAGAGAGGAAGACCTCATCTGACCTGCAAAATCTGAGTGCTGCTTGTGCATCATGAATGCAAAAACTGAAATGGCCTGTGGATGCCGTGCCAGAGACAACTCAGTTTTCAGCCCAGAATAGCCAGTACCCATTGTGGTTGATGCAAAGGCTGAGTTCCAGCCCTGCTTGTTGCTGAATCAGGGAAGCAGAGACACCTCTACATGACACATCCCAACAGAGTACTCTTGTCTTTACACATCTTATCATCCTTAGTGAATGTATTTTGAAAAATTTGCAGCTTCATTTTGACACAAAATGAAAATGGATTTTGGAACAGCAACATTTCTTCATGGGATAGAGCCCTTGTTTTCCAGCTCAGCTGACCTTTAAGCTTTAGTTTTCAATGCCTAACGCAAATAATTTGAAATAGGAGCACTGAAAGGCCTGTATGCACTCTAAGCCCTAGTATTACAAATCAGTAAGCATAAAACATATTTTAAACTCTCTCCTGTTTCATTAATCCAAACTTCATAGTAAGTAAAGTAGAAATCTTCCTACAAATTCAAAAGAAAACCACTTTCCAATCTCCCTTCATCTATTTAAATTATGCTGACTGCCATAGAAAGCATACCCTTTAGAAATAACAGATGATTAAACAGCCTGCCTCACCTGTAAATAAGCATGGAATTTGGTGTGTTAGAAATGTTATTTGCTTTGCACCTACTAGTCAAGCTCAAGTCCTCTGACTATTTATCTACCAGAGAGCCTCCAGGATTTTTTCATTTGAAATAAATGCCAAATGACAAATTGCTTTTGACTCCAGAGATTTGGAAACCGAAGTGCTGCCACACGTGTAAGCTTATTGGTGGGGAGCCATCTGCAAGGCAAACACAAAACTCTATTATTCCAACCCAATGTGAAATACTGCAAAATACAAACTCAGCCTCCAGTTTCACTCCTACTAATATGCACACAACATAAGACTCAAATAAAAATGTTCAGCTGTGAATATTTATGTCTCTTTCTTAACTCTGTTGTGTTTAGAAGCTTAGTACATCTTCGGTTGCTTCTCATTCTCCAAACAGACAACACAGAAAGACTTTTTTGTGCCAATCAGATACCAGCATCTCAAGAGAGAAAGAGCATGGCAAAGGTACACAAAATGTGGAAGAGGTTTTCTGGTGCTTGCTGCATTTCAAATGGATGATTAAAAATATGAGAAGTTTTACTGGTTGCAGGATATGCTTTCAAGAACCATCAGATTTCTTATAGATTTCATATGTGTGGTCCTCTAACTTGCACTGTCACGTCTCCATCCAAAATTGCAGCAAGGTGCCAGTGGGCTCCAGAAATCTCTGATGATTCAGTTGTGTTTCTCCACCTATGGACATTGGGCAAATCATGCAGTTCTGTCACACAGTTTTCTCTGAAGACATAGGAAAAATCTTTCTGAACCTCCTCATTAGAAAAAAGCACTCCCTGGCAAATCCAACATGCTTACATTATTAATGGAAATTAAGAAGAAACCATGCCTCTCACTTGCCTTTCAGACACTAAAGCAAACATTCATTATTATATCTCTGAGCATAGCTTGGCAAATTGCATAAGCCCTGCCAGAAAAAAGTGCATAGTAATGAAATAAACTAGTGCAAATGTGATCTGAGCAGTAAAAATTAATTCTAAAAGCAATACATGATTGCTTTTACTAAACAATTACAGTACTGACAAAAATAATGGCTACAACAGTTCTGCAGTCACAACTATTTCTTAAGGCACCACCATAAAACACTATGCATTAAAGATGTTGCAAAACAACTTTTGAAAAACTGAATGTATGCTAAAATACAGAATCTGAATACAGAGATGAATAAAGAGAAGAAAGCCTCTGTTTTAACAGCTCTGTTCTTTCCTTCTGATTTTGATGTAAATACTGTCCTGGAGGACACAAGTGTCAAGACACTGCCAGTAAATGTGTATCTGATATAACTGAAGAAAGAAGTAGTGACAGATACAATTTCTCCCATGTCTGACCATGAATCTTGCTCACAGTGACCCAGGTACACTAATTATGATTTCAGAGAGGAGACACCAGGACTATCCATGTCCTCCACCAGAAGTTTTACATCTAAGCTTTATCGCTATCAAACACTTCTAAGAACCTTTGTGATTCTACTGGATTCAGCGAATCTCTTAGAAGGTTTTCCAAAGAGACATGAAAAGCTGTCAGTGAGATCCTAGTAGGAGTTTTTCCACTGCCACTTGGTTATCTCTCCAAACTGACTCACAGCTGAAGGCACCACACAAATCTAAGAATTTGTTTGTTCAAGGCACTGGCAAGGTCCTCATTTTAACAATTTGAATATATTTAACCTCATATTACCCCCACTGTTTCACAGAACATCATACATATGAGGAACTACAGCACAAAGAGGCTAATGCTTACATCCTGGAAAAAGGACACTGACGATAATTTACCATTAAATACCATTGCAATGCCCAGCTTCCAGCATCCTTGTCCTCCTGATGGAATATGGACCTATGATGGTCTGATCACTTGGATACCTCGTGCTGGGGGGCACCCAGGGGAGCAGGGATCTGCACAGGGCAAGGAATAGCAACCTATTTCAAATCTTGCCTTCCTTCTATGGCAGAAGAGGCACCGCCAAGCTTCCCTGAAGGTGATGATGGATACACACTGAAGAGATATAGCAAGAGATCTCCATAATAGTAAGCTGGATAGATGAGCAGCCTTTCAGGGAGCTGTAGACACCAGGGTTTTGACAGCTCCACCAACTTGGTTACAAAGCAAAAGTGGTGTAGGCATGTCATCTTGTGTGTCATTTGAAGATGGTATTGTCATGTTTTAGGAAGAAAAGAGATCTTTAAGGAGTTAAAGCAAGCTGTCCCTTGACCATGCAGCTAGACTCATGCCTTTAAACAGTACTTGATATTGTCCTTCAACATTTACCTCAAGACTTTAATATTGCAAATGGGAGCATATTTTAGGACAAAAGGAACTGTTCGATGCTCAGGTGTGAATTACCTTGTTCATCGCAATTTCTGGGGTTTTTTTCCATTATTACCCCTGCAATCAGCCCAAAGCTTAATTTTGTTTTAAGGAAATACTAAGACCCGGACAAAATGTCAGGGACATTAGAACAGCCATGCATGGCAGAGCAATGGTCCATCCAGTCCTGTGCTCTGTCCCCATTCCCTGTCTAGCCCAAATGCAGGTGCCCAGGCCAGTGCATGACAACAGGGCAAGCACCCATCAGTAGCTGCCCTGGTTATGCTCCTGGCCCCCTTCAGGTTGTGGCTCTGGGACCTCCTGGACCAGACAAAGCAAAACCAAGAAAAGTGATAAAGATCAACATCAAGCGAGCATCCAGGACTAAAAATTCTCTTTATATTTCTCCCTGTAAAGCATTATCTTCAGAAAAAGCATGTGACCATTTTGCAACTTCTGCAAATTTTTTTCCTTCTTTTTTTGAATATATAAACTGGGTGCTGCCTTTGAGTACTAATCATATCAATGGTAAGTACAGAGTTTAGCTCCCTTCTGACTCAGCAGTCTTTCAGCCACATATCTTATGAGCATTTTTTGCTGCAGCACCAAACTAGAATTTGATATTCAAGTACATGCTCACTGAGCTTTTATCAGCATCAGTTTTCCTATGAAAAGGATCTGTTTGATTACACTTAAATGTAACTTCATGTAACAAGGCCAGCTTATGCAGCACTCCAGATTTCTCTGTAGATCTGTCCCCTTATCTCTACAAGTCTTTCTACAGTCTTTGAGTTGCAAGTTTTCTTCTGGCCTCTAGTTCAGTACCAAAAATGTTGAGTAGTGCTGGCATTTGTATGGAGCCTTGAAGACTCTCATGAGACACACTTTAATCTGGCAATGATTTCCTATGACAAGCTTCTAGACTTATGCAAATTCAAGACAATTAGAGGTGTTTTTAGGAATATTGCTCCAAAAATATATCTTATATGCTGCTCATGTCTTGCTTTCTATGAGAAATCCAGAGCTGTGTGTTGGAGAGTCTGTAAGTATGGCTGTCACAAAACAAAAATAGACCCGAGTTTGATATGTATCAAAGTAAAGTCAACAGAAGTGTGAACAGGGTGGTACTGAGAGCTTTTGCACGTGCAGTGAGTGCCAATTAACAGGAACCAGAAGTTTGTGCCAGTGTGAGGCAGGCACTCCCAGCCCCCCCACCCACCACAGGCTCTGCTCTGCAGGGACTCTTTACAAATGTGAGCCAGAAGCAGTCGGGGCGGTGGAGACAAGGGAGTGCCAACCTGAGACTATCAGGAATAGGAGAAGAAGGCAATGAGGATAATGGATTCGGGGTTCTGGTCCATGGACATAGGGTGAGAGAAGAGGATGAAGCTTCATATCCAAGCGTTTAAAGGATGGGTGATGTGCGAAGCACTGCTTTGAGGATTTGGCACAGCAAGGATGGGACCTCCTGGTATTAAAAGTGAAAAGCTTTTTCTCATAAATAATTACAAGTCTTTCTCCCTTCCTTTTTTTTTTTCTTGATAAATATGATCCTTTTGAGCTTCCACCAATTAGCTGGACACTAATCTATTAAATTTGTACATTCTTGATAATGTAGGGGTACCTTTGCAATCCAAAGGTCAAGTGACAGGTACAAATGCCTCTCAAAATTTAAAGAAAATGCATGTGCTCTATTCCTTTCATATGCAACATTTATAATCTCAGCAAAAATGAAAGAAGATTTGCCTGACGAGATGTAGCATGAAACATTGAAATCCCCCTTTGCCCTGGCTTGCCAGCCAAATAAATCACAGACCACTTCACTGAATCCCTGTCTGAATACATAAACATGACAGGACAGCTTTGGGAACATCTAGTAAATCTCATTAAACACTTCCACCGATAGCATAATAACATGCTAAGCATATTCTAGCTACCACACTGCACTGAGAATCAGAGTGCCTTGCTCCTGTTTTTTGTAATGCTAGGCCTTGCTTCCATAAAAAGAAAGATACTATCATAGTTTTGTTTGAAAATACTGGCTCACCCTGCAGGTCGTATATTTTCAAAACTCAGCTTTTTGCACTCTCATTTTTGGGACACATCATTTGTTAACCTTGGGCTGCTCTCTTGACAAGGTGAAAACTCATTAACCACCTCTGTATAATTTAAACACACAGCTTTGTTACTATGCTGGCACCAGCCCACAGGGATGGCTGGGTTCCTGTAGCAATAGCTTGTTCTCATGGCAGGTACGTCCTCAATACCTTTCTCTGGGACAGAAGATAATTATCTTCCCAGTAAAAGAATTACAGTACCAGAAAATCCACAAAAATGCTGCATGAACTTGTATAGGGCAAGATCACCTCACTCAAGACTGTCACAGAGCAGAAAAAAATAATGCTGGTCTTGAGTTTCCCTTTTCATGTTATCTGAACAGACCCCATGGGAACAATTCCTCTCCTTGTCTCTCCCAGTACCTGATGGTACAAGAGAGGCACATACAAAAACTTTCAGCTCTCACATCAAACACTTTTCTTCCCTCAGCAGCCATTTCAGTGGTAGACAGCTTTTCAAAAGTGATTGTTCTTAATAATAACCCAGGAGAACAATTTTGATGCTGAGTATCTCTAACACTTTGTATCACTGTCCCCTGTAACAGGCAAAGAAACACTAACATTGCTGCAGGGACTCCAGGGAAGTGGCAAATGGATCCAAGTGGCAGGGGAATGGCCCCACGGGTTTGGAGCCACCTTCCTCAACCAAGGCTACATCCAGATTATTTCCAGTTATATTTGCTTAATGTGGGCTCCTTGTGGTTACCAGTCACCCCTCTGCCAATCTCCCAAGTGTTGTTCGAAGCCTCATGGCACCAGGGATAAAGGCTCCTTCAGCGAGGATCGCTGATTTACATTCCCTTTACAGAACATGCTTTTTTATGCTTGCTCATTGCTCCTGCGACTGGGTGCATCCAGCACTGGCAGACTTCCAAAGTCACCAGAGACCCACCAGGTTTCAAATCCTTCTGGCAGCAGTATCTGACAGCAAAATCAAGACTGCATCACTTAATTTACGATAGTGTGGGAGATGGGGGGGAAGCAGCTTAGCACTGGGTGAAGGCATTAGCAAGTGAAAGCCACTGGAACCCTTATGTCAGATTTCCCCACATGCATTTATTTCTAGGCTGAAAGCTAAGCAGGATCTGTCTACTTTCCAATTTCAGTTTGAATGATGCCAAAATCTTTTGAGCACAACCCAAGGAAGTCAAATTGGCAGATACTCATTTCACTAAAGAAAAAATAGCCTAGGAAGCTCTCTAGAGTGCAATAAAGGCCCACGCACAGAAAGCCCTGAGATGTGGTTTGGCATCCACATTGCAGAGGGTTTCTGGCATTCGGCAAGTCCCCCACACTGCCACTCCCCATGTCTCAGGTGCCACCTAGAGCTTCTTGCTATCTACTCTGGTGAAGATACTGTGACAGTCCAGGGGCAACAACAAGAAAGCAAGAAGAGAAAAGAAAATTTAGTCTAGCATTTAAGGAGCAAATTCATCAAATTTTTTCAAGATAATTAAAATGGCATGAGACAATTTTGAAGGGATCAAACTAACTTTTTCATATGTTTCATCTTACCCCTCATATCCTTCTTCATCCCATTCTCATAATTTTCTGCCACTGAGGCCTTGCAAGTCCTTGCCATTCCACCAGAACCCTTCCTTATTTTTCTTTCCTGGTCCTTCAGATCAGGATCTGACCACCTGCTAAAGAGCTGTCTAGCTATAGGTAAGGTTTGCAACACCTAGGAACCCCATTTCTCACCATGTTTTCTGGTGTGTAAGGCTTTGGGTGGGAATAAATTCATAGTTCTGGCCCACACCTGGAGCACTGTGCCAGCTCCAAGAGCAGGACAGCAGCCAGCGGTGACAGGTTTGGGCCTGCCTCAAACCTCCACAAGTTAGTGACAACACTCCCACTGACCCAGATGGAGTCTGGATCAGCACTACAGTGGGACTACAGAGATGATCTAAGTGGAAGACTCCAAGTAAATGATTGCCAATGAATGAGGAGCTGATGAGCAGAAGGGAGAGATTCTGGCAGGAGGGAAAAATTTTAACAGAAGGAGCAACCAGTCAACAGTGGGAAAGTAGAATAAACAAAATTCCTACAGGATGATATGTAGATCCATTCTCATGGATTCCTCTCTGTAACCCGCTCCCTGAAAATCTCTTTTATTCACAAATAGTTTACATTGGGACTTATTTTACCTCCAAATCTGGACTAATACAGTTCAGATCCATGCAGCAAACACATTTCATAGCATAGACAATAGAAAGAAAAGTCTCTTTCTCCCTCCAAGGTACTTCACAATTCATATTTGTGTGGATCCTTCTCCCTCTTTGGGATAACAAAAGCTGTCTCTGTAGCCACAGCAGCAACTTTGAAATGAATTCTTAAGAAAGTATTTAATGCTGTTTATTTGGCATTAATTTAGAAACTGCCCTTTTTTAGGAAGGTGACCAAATCCCTAGGCAGAAAATGCCAGTGAGGCCTTTTACAGCAAATCAGTGTACGGAAACTGCTGGTAGAACTACATGGAGGCTAATGCCAGAGATGTATTCCCCAGATCCAGCTGTTGGCACTTCAACGAGGAGGCTGGAAACCTACAGTCCAAGGAGGAGGAAAGAGAACTCCAAAGGCATCCTAGACTGGGTTGAGCCCTCTCACAAGGTACCTGCACCCTTCCCTCACTGAGGAAGCCAAATTTTGCCTAACACAGACCTGTGTTTAGAGGAGACCTGGAAATGGATCTTGTGAAATGGACTGGCTGCTCAGGTAACACGAGACTGAGCAGATGAAACCACTAGGATCATTTTTCCTTTTAATCATCTAGTTCTGTGGCATTGGAAATAGTTGATGTGGGCAGTTGCTCATGCAGGAAAACAGGGAAATCTTTGGAGGGCAGCAGGGTCAACCAAGCACCCAGGTTATCCGGCAGGTTTGTCATGATGGGGCAGGTCCTGCAGATCAGGACCAGGCTCCACAGAGGCACCCAGGGTCAGAACTGCCCTGGGATGGCCGAGGCTGTGGAGAGCTGGGGACAAGCACTGCTGCTGCATGGCCAGGGCAGGGGCTGGAATGGGGCCCTGGCCCATGGGCAGGATGGAGGGAGGTCCTAGAGGAAGTCAAGCAAGGCCAACAGGGCCTGTTAGTGCACTAAGGACCCTGGCAGTAGCTTGGCTGTAAATGTTCAAGGATTCCAGCTTTATCAGATTTCATTAAAACTAAGAGGATGAAATCATACCTATTCATAATGTGTCTTGCCCTACTTTTTTAAAATTTAAAAGTCTCTCAGTATAAGCAGAGCCTTGAGAACAGCTACAAGAACAGCTTGTTATGAGGAACCCAACCTGCAGTGCTGTAGGCTACTGCAATTATCTAAATCTTTACCACTGCTGCAAATTACCCCTGTTTGTCAATGCCCCATCCTGTCCAATCCATGATATGTTGTTATCATTGCCTTTGGATTTGAATGTTCCACAATGTTGCATTTGTTGCAGAAGGAATCTATTAAAAAACAACATGAAATTTAGAGCAGACTTTTGATTACAGATAGCCTGTGTAACACTACATTAACACTCATCAATCTTCACTAATTTATTCTTGCCCTTTTACAATACACGTGGAGACACTGTGTAAACAGGAGCTCTATCAGAATGAATGATGCAGTTTCATTCCTCAAGCACAGTAGACAGATTCTCACTCCATAAATTGTTCCATTTGTAAATTATCCTATAGGTTAATATATTTTTAGAGCCTGAAGGAACTTCTGGCATCATCTAGCCTGTATTAACTCTTGCATAACCCCAGCATGTATTAGATGTACAACTTTATCCAGTCAGTCCTAGTAAAGAAGAAATTATTCTCCCAAACTTAGTGCAGTTGAGGATCTCAGAGGAGAAAACTATGAATGAGATAAACAATCTTTTGCCCTTAAAAATTACTTCTAAAAGGATATTTCCTTGGTATATAAATCACCAGTAGTTAAAGGCAGATTACATTATAATAAATGATAGATGTTATCAAAGTGATTTCAGGCTTCACTCCACAAAGACACTTAAGAGTGAATAGCTTTGTAGGTAACTCATTAATTGCCTTGTAGGTGTCCATGGGATCACTCCTGGGCTTCCAACAGAGCCTGCATGTAAGAGCTTGCTAGAATAACTCTTGCAAAAGCTGACTGAATACATCTATAAAACAGCACCAGGTGAGCTGCAGTGTGAACTAAAACTCCAGGCTCTAATAGCTGCACTGCAGCAAAATACCTTCAAGGCAGGTCTGGAAACATTATGGTGTCTATATATCACACCCAGCTGATTTCAGCTTGTCTGTGAGCATGGTGACATCCCATTTTAAAAAACCGACCCTATGACACAGTACATGACAGGCATGAAAATCTTGGATTTTGCTATCAGTAATCACAGAATGATGCTCATTTCTGTAGCATATGGCAAGAAGTAGCTGGTGTCTGTGGTATATACTGAGCAAAGACTGGCTTTTAAATGGTGACTACAGCAGCAGCTGTGGATATTTGTTTAGCTGAAGCCACTTTCATTTACCTGCCTTTCGAGAAGACAGTATTGTCACAACAGCTGTGTCAGGTCATAAACCAACTTCAAAACAACAATAATTGGAATCCATGGGAAGCACCTGATACTTTCAGGAAAACACAAAATTGTGTCAAAGCACATCAAAGTAAAGTAAGTTGTACAACAAGAAAGATGTCAAAGTAATGTCAATATAGACAAATAAGAAGGTGAAAGATTAGATGCAACAAACATTATTGCTGGCTTTTGGAAATAACTGCAGAATATCCAGGTGATTAAAAAAAATTAATTGGGACACTGGGAAAAGAACAAAGTAGCTCACTAGGTGTGAGCAAGGGAGCTAACTAAAACTAACAAGACTGAATAATACAGCTTCAAGGTGTACTTTACAGAATCTGTATAACAGCGAGGTGATTTTGGGATATATTCAGGTAGACCATTATCCAGTCTATATCTTAAAGAACATCCTTTATTTCCTTGATTTTTTCCACAGGTTTGTCCCCACCTCTGATGCTAAAGATTCTTTTATCATGGGCTCTGAATCAACTACTTAAGCCTCTAAAGATCTCACTCAGAGCAGAGCCTGAAAAAAAAAACTATAGTACCTTAGCAGTACCAATGACAAAGCTCCTCTAAACCCAGGAGAGCTATTTGTCTTTCCTCATCTCCTAAGGTGTCCGTGAATGGGATACCTGCACTAAAAATTATGAAGCAGACTTCTCAGTTATGATTTTATCAGCTAAGGTGCTTCCCTAAACCTTTGTTTTTGCAGTTATAACTTGAAAATAAATTGTTCCAATATGTTCCAAACCTCTAGAAAGGCTTTTCAGTGGCTATGAAGACAATAAAGTGGTACCTACAGAGGAGCAAAAGGAATGCCTTTACTGAGGGAAACAGCCACCTGCACAAGCCACCTACACCCCACAGGCAGCAGCAGTGCACAGGGTGCTCCTGAAGGGCATCTTTGGTTTAAATTTGAAGGGAATTCAATCTGTGTGCTCCAAGACCAATTTTTGATGTGAACCAAAGATGCTAAGGGGGCAATTGCAGCTAATGCACACTCTTATTTCACTAAAATATCACTGGCATATTGCCTGTGGGCACCAGCCTGCTCTGCTGGGTTCAGAAGCTGAGCAGCAAGTTAATGCTTCTGGCAGGACTTGAAAACAGGTTTACTAAGGCTCTTTGGGATTTCTAATGTAAGTTCAGTACTCAGAGGGAAAGATCAGGCCTTCAGGTGTTTTACTGTAGCGAGCTGCTGTTGAGTTCTGAGTGCCAAGGTAGTCACAGAAGACTTCAGCAATAGCTTTGAAACTAGAAAAAGAAATCAATCCTCTTCAAGTTTTGTACAGAAACTGAAAGTCTCATAAATTATCTGAGGTGAAAAATTTCAAAAAAATTAGGATGGAGACAAGAGTGTGAGATTGAAGTACATGGGCATACAAAATATTAGGAAAACTGAGGAAACCACTGCAAGGGTTCATTTTCTCACTATAAAATGCAGCAGAACTTGGAGGACTGAAATCTTTGGCTGAAGGATACAAACACAGTGAAGACCAGAGGTGCAAAAAACTATGAGTGACCTGGTTTGAACTTTGAATTCCAAAAAGGAAATCAGCAATACAGAACAGAAACTTCTCCAGTAACCGTAGGTCCTACAATCTTCTTACCCAACATCTGTTTCCTGCTGTAAGTTTCTGTTTTGGCACTGAAGCATGCCAACTGCCCAAACAATTATTTTGTGCAGGTACAAACACAGACACAAACAGAGTTATAAACGTTTTGGGGATTTGGCATTTGGTTGGTTCAAAGAATGATTTTCCTGGCTTTGCAAAGACTATTCCATGTCCAAACAGGTGGCACATAGAGTAAAAAAGACAGAGCAAGTTACACACAAAGCAGCATCACATGAGTCCCTCTTGTCTGCCTTGTCCTGTGGAGTTTCCAGTACCAGGACCGATGCCCCTCATGCTCCCTGTACAGCAGGATCAGACCAGTACATTTACGCAGTGGGTTTCTAGCTGCAGTTCTCTGAGACACTGTGTTTTCCGGACATGTTTTCAGATAAAAACATCACTCTCCTACCATGGCTAACTTTCATGTACCTTAGCAACATGGCCAAAAATGAGAAGCCTCAGGCATACAGACAAGTTACCAGGCAGTGATGAGTCGCTGTGTGTCAGCTACCCTGCAGTAGCTATCTGCACTGATGCTGGTAAATGTCTGCAAGGAAAGACTTGTGGCTGTGATTTGCTTCTGCCACAGACTGTGTGCACAGTTGCAGCACATCAGCTGATAGGAGGTAATTTCTTTCCCACTTTCATCCTGCCTGTGCTGCCTGTAGTATTTTGCTGGCTGATTTGACAGGCCTGTGCAGACACAGGCGGTGGATGGCTGGAAGCTTGTTTCTATAATTTCCCACTTCGCTCCTGTTTGAAGGACAGCCTGGCAGTGTGTGTACACAGGCGTGGGTCTGGCAGGCACTGGCTGGCAGAGGGCCCAGGGAAGCAGCCATGGAGTGGGAAGAAAATATTGGCTATGATATAGTGTTTGGGCAGAGGTAGGAAAGAAGAGGGAATAGAGAGAAAAATTATGCAGTGGAGTGAGGACAAGGGTTCATAGAGGATGGAGGATAATAGCTGATAGTGAGATTGTGGTTCTGAGGACATTGACTCCAAACAAAGGAAAAAGCTGTCATGTCAAGCAGGATCCTCGCTTCACTCCCTACAAAAGCACAAAGGTATTGGGAAGAGAGAGAAACAAAACCTGCTTGTTCTCTTTCTGTTTTCTTCTTTTTCTCTGAAGGCTGGTACAGTACAATAAGAAATTTAGGAGCACACTGAATACAGATTTCAGTGAAGTGCCTTCTCTGATAACAACCTGTGAATTACTTCAAGACTGAAGTTCAAAAATATTTCACTCCTGTACCTCTTTTTACACCAAAGGCTTCCTACAACTACTCAGGTTTTCAAATGAGCTTATTTCAAAGCTTACAGTACTACCTTGTTATAGTTCCCATTTGAGCCTAGTTAATGTTTGCAATAATAAGAAAATGATGGTTTCAGTGAGAAAATAGCTACTGCAGATATTTGCTTGCATTGTAAAAATGATTGGGTCAAAGAACAACTTCCCCAGAGGGAAAAAAATAAAGAGATCCAAATAAAACCAGAGACGTAAACAGAAACATGCATCACATCTCTATCCTGGCAACCAGCATGAGGGTTCAACAAATCTGCTCCAAGTGACATCCAGCTCAAGGTCCAGCATTTTGCCTTTATTATGTAGCTTTTTTTATTAAAGCTTTGGAGTTTTTTCACTGTCATGTTTTCAGTGATTGAGACATGCCTTTGACAGATTAAAATGTACTTTTTTCTTAAAAATGCTGGGGTTTGATTTCTGGCAGGTCACATGTATTTCAACACAAAAACTGGCACTCTTTTCTTACTTAAGTTGACTATATAAAACAGCACAGATCAAACCAAGCAAAGTCCCATGGGAACAATAGACAGGGAAACACACACAATCCAGAATTTGCTGGATTATTTATAAAATATCATGACTTTAAATAGGTGGTTTCTGTAGCAGCTCATGGATCCTCTGTATACCTGAGATTCATGCTGTTTCCTTTTTTTTTTTTTTACATTTTATCTCCTGGGTTTCTTAAATATAAATTGGATATTTCTGCTTGTTTGCATTCCCTCCCCAAACACCAACAAAATTTCTGGACTTGGCACTAGCACTCTGGATGCATAAAGAAGCAACTTTTCAAATTAAACCATGAAAAATTTAATTTCTCTTGGGGTCTTAATAACCACAATATCTTTCAAACATAAGGTACAAAGCTTAATTAAAAAAAAAAAAAAGAAGAAAAAAGGCTTCAATTTGTACATGTCTGCCTTATTCCCCTACTAAAGGCAAGATCTCAAATTCTCAAAGCAACAAAGGTAGAGGCAGCTATTTAGTTATCTGAATTTGTTTGTCATCATTGTTTACTCTTTACATCCCAGTGGCATTGTATGATACACAGTGCACTATAGATGAAGACAGTCCTCTGCATCACAGCTTACAGAGATAACGGTAGCTAATAAGACAAAGGAAGAGCAGGATGGTCTCAATCTCTCAGCCTTTGGTGTTCATCACCTTTAAAAGAATTGCATTTGTGCTCAGAATTTTTGGTCATGCATCTACCATGGAAAAAAGTCATAGTAAAATGTTTAAGTAGCTAGACACTTTTACAGACTCAATGGAGACATAATTTCAGCACTTCTAGCTTCCCTGTTGTATGTGGAAAACACAGCGCATTAGTTAAAATGTGGGCTGCATGTTTGTGCGAATCCTAAAGGCTGAAAGACAGTGGAAAAATAAGACAAACACAATTTATTACTAGATAAACTAGAAAGTACCTTGTATTATGAAAGCTGTTCTCACAAACTTTAGATGTACAAGTCATGATTTCAAATATTTGATGTTGCAGGCTTTGCCCCTGCATTTTTTACTGCTGCCTGTGAGTAGAGCAGCAGTCTCATCATTAGCATGACTTTATGTTATTCTGCAATATGTCAAGAGCTGCATTCTTTAAAACTGCAGATTTGAAAGTATGAATCAGCAAAATTCTCACATTTTCCTTTTACTGTTAGAGAATGGCTAAACAAACTACAAGTGTAATCCGAAAAAAACAGACGATAAACACTCAGTTGAACTGGTTGGTTTCTGGTTTACAGGCTCTTACATTCTGCTCCCACCAGTGGGAGGATCAGATATGGTATAGATAAAAAAATTTATTTGCAAAAATAATTCACAGTTCATTTATGCTGGGAATCGTTTGTTTCTTACCCCTCAAGAAGTTTCACTTGGTTGCTTAAACAAAAGAGGAACAATTCTTCTGGATATAAGAGAAGGATATTACATTTTTTCATAAACTCCTTTTCTCATCACTTTTCCCTTTTTACCTTTGCTATGTACCACTCTGTCTTGTGGGCTGCTTTAGTTAAAAGAACATAGATATATTTTGCTTCAGAACACATTACTATGAGGAAAAGCCATATAAACACTAACTGTGCGGAAGACAGGACTGAAGAAAAGCAACTCAGAGTCAAGCTGTGTAATGAATCTCCATGGGAAACATATGTAATTAATTAAACATTGAAAGAGAAGACTAAAAGCTGCCAGCTGGGTCATCAAGTAACAATAAAAAACCAATAAAACAATAAAAAAAGATCCAAGAGGCCAACTCACCAACTCAGTGAGTGAGGGCAGCTTCTCTGTTCAGCAAAACCAAAGATTACTTTCACTGCTACCCTAATACATCTCAAGAATTTGCAGGATAAAATCTGCTCAAAAGCTTAATTCCCCCTCCTGTCAGAACTTTCTCACATTCTGCTTTTCATATGTTCCTCCCTCACCAAGCCACTGTGGCCTTAAATGCCTCCAGACTGAGCTCTATTATGTATTCTAGCTGAGCATACCTAGTAAACAGACACATGACCCAAACTAATGATCAGGTTTATAAAAACCTGCTGCACTGTCATCTCCTCCCTTCTCACACATACCACCTGTTCTCCAGCTCATCTGGTTTGGAGTGTTTTTTCCCCCATCCATCTGTTATACCTTCCACTGTCTTCACTGGTAAGCCCTGTGCTGCATCCCTGTATAGTAAGCAGCACAAAA
This sequence comes from Passer domesticus, assembly GCF_036417665.1. Classification (NCBI taxonomy): domain Eukaryota; kingdom Metazoa; phylum Chordata; class Aves; order Passeriformes; family Passeridae; genus Passer; species Passer domesticus. The sequence continues at coordinate 70,966,059 of NC_087475.1, forward strand.
TTATACTTGCCAGTGCTGAGTTATTAATTAAGCTAGCAGTAGTGGGATAATAATAGGACCCTGGCTCAGTACAATTTTCACCTGAACCAGCTGAACACATTTACCTAAAGGAAACAAAGGTCACTCTTCCAGCATTTTAAGTATTTACAATTTTTATTAATAGTACAATTAACCATTTCTACCATTACAGACAGACACTGTCTGTCTTTCCTGCACTGAGAGGTAAAGCACTGACCTCATGGTAGGGAACAGCAGACAGGCTTGCTTTTGCTCTGTAGTGGCAACAGCTCCCTGCAATGCTGTAATAAGCATGCTGTGACAGCCAGTCATGACACCAGCCAGAAGACATCTGAAAAACACTGCAGTAATGTTGAAGTGAACAAAATATTTAACTCTGCAATTTCTTTACAGGGAACCCAGGTCAGCTACTTGCTGAAAGCAGGACCCTGGGACAGTGAGGACTTAGGTGTGCAAAGAATTTTTCTTTGGAGGCTTTAGTTCCTTCTCTAGAAAGCAGAAGACTATCCCTTGCATGGCGCACATGGTTTATGCTTGCACAGATATGTATTGAAATATGTCTGCATAACCTGTCTTTCTCCATCTCTCCCAGTCAAGAGAGATGGAGAATGCACACTCATCACACAGCCAATGTGTCAGTATGCAAGTGGAGTATTTGTAACCCTCCTCTTTTACCTAAAAGAGCTTAAGCTATGCATATTTTCTTTGTTTTATACTCCCATGCTACATTTGCAGGGAGGAATTTCTCCTTCCCTGTGTCTGGACATCTTTGATTTATGGAGGAACTAACCATTTCTTTTAACTTTGACCTTAATTCCACAGCAATCTGACTGTTTGAAGAGGGGTTGAAAAAGGCTAATGAGGAAAACACAGCAGCTTCTAGAACCTGTGTCCATCCAAGCATTTCACTGAGCACTGGCTGTTGTCACAGCCAAGTAAATCCTAGTTACCTACTCCCTTACCAGCTCAAGAATGTATCCTACAAAAGACTCATGATCAGGAAAATAACAAACTGCTACATTTAATCTCCCCATCCATGCACTTTGTATATACCTATCAAAGGCACTGAATCCCAACAACCTTAAACTAAAAAAAATACTTCTTGGTTTCTGGGTTTGATATCTAAGGCAGCACGTCATCAGGAACCTGTTCAAAATTATATAAAGAGGGAATAAACCAAAGGGCCTCCAGACTCCAAGGATGGGCTGAATTCTCCCTTACAGCAATTTTGTGATCCATGTTTACATTTTTCATACAGAGCTACTGGCACTTTTGGAAGTTCAGTTTACATCTTGACAGCTCCAGCTGTCAGGTCAGTGCTACAGACCAAGAGAATCTGAGAGGGTCAGGGCCTTCTCTCCAAGTCTTGGTTGTTTCAAAAAGTCTGTAGCCAGTTATACAGAAATAGAATGCTCCTTTCATGAAGTACAGACCATTTCCTCTTAATTAGTGAGGACATACAGACTTTTGACACCCTCTTTCTCATGTATTCCATCCCGTTTGTATCAGAGATTTCTGTTACTTTTCACATGGCTCTCACTCAAGCTTTTCAGACTTCTTTCATTCTCATTGTAAAGACAGACAAGCAGATTGCTCGATAGGAAAATGCACATGAAATAAAATGTGCTTTCCCAGCACACAGCCTACTCCATGGGGAAAAAAACTAAATGCCTCTGCACTGCCAATAGGTACCTAATACAAAAGAAAGTACCACAAAATAGAAGTAACCTGTTCTACAAACTACTGGCACAGATGCAAGTATTGCTCTGTGCAGGTATCCAAAGTGCAACACTAGAGTCAAATACGTATCTCCCTGCAGCTCTGCCTGAGTTACAACAGCAATGTTTTTGTCTCCTCTGCTTTCTTCAATTAGTGTCACATCCATTACTGAGCTGCAGCAAAACTGACATTTCGGGAAACAATGCCTGGGTCTTGCTAATCAGAAGGAGAGCTGTAAATCTTGCAAGGAGAGTGGTTTTAATTTGTGCCTATGGGATTCTGATATTGAAATACTGGCCTTAAATATCTGCTCCATGGGGAGTTACTGCTGCACATTAATTCTGAACTTACCAGTTGTTGAGCTGCAATAAGAACAAAAAAAAAGAGTGATGAGTGACATAACACTAAGTGACATAGCACCAGGAATGCTGTAGCAAATGCAGGAGTGCACTCAGCCTGAAGCACACCACACCAATGTTCACCCCATACACACACATAGCCTGTACTATCCACTTGGAGAAGGAATCAGCATCAGATAGCCCAGCTTCACCAGAGATCCACTCCTACTTAAACACGGAGATTGTTACATGGAACAGCAACACTGCCCATCAGAGAGACTTGACAGGTCACCATCCAATGTGCCACTTCATGCTTTGTTGTCTTTCTCTGGCTATAATGACTCATACTGGGACATTTCATTGAGTCATCTTCCATGCAGCCTGTTACCACAAAGAAAAAAAAAAGGTCAGATTAACTTAGAGAAGTTTTCTGAAGTGCCTCTCTTCAGCTTAACACACTTTTTGATTATGCAGCTTCCTATTGTTTTTGTGAGGTGACATGAGATCATCATGATTCATTCAAGTTGTCCATGTTTCACTACATTTACTGCTGGAAATGGCACTCCAGAATGCAGATACCCTTCAAATTCTATAGTCGATGGAAAAACTTCCACACCATATTTAGAAATTCTCAAACTCCTCTTTGCTGTGGCCCTTCATAGAGGAATTTTTCCCAGCTGTAAGATGGATTGCTGCTTATTTTTTAAGATGCAGTAAGACAGTTTAAGGGTCTGTCCATTCTTTAGAAGTCTTGGTAATATACATACCATTACATTTTTTCTTTTAAATAAGCCTATAAAAGTATGTAAAAATTCAGATTTCCCACATTTTATATGCAAAATCTTTCTAATACCAAATAGAAGCAAAAATATATTTGGCAAATGCAAAACGACAAGGAAGTATCAATTGAATGGAGACGGAAGCTCTCCTTTTTGCATGAGATAAATATTTATATTCGTATAAGCTTCAATTATGATTCATAAATATCTCAGCATTATTAGCATCCTTGTGGCAGCTTCCTGAGGCATGGTAATGCTGCCATGTCTGCTTCAGAGAGGAGGAGCTGAAACACTGAGGTTCATCTTACAGAATTTTTAGTTTCTTAATCTGAATTATTAACCTGGGTTCCTCTCATCACAAAGCAAAAGAGAAGCAATCACTTTCAGAGTGAATGGTCCTTCCTAAAGTAAGCCAGCTGAAATTACACTCAGACATTATCTCACCCTAAACTAGATACACAGAGAAACTGGAGGGCTAGAGGATGCAAGACAATAATTTTGTTCCTGTGCTTAGGGACTTTGTTAACAAAGAAAGTATGCAGCAAAACATTATTTTTCATATTTCTCAAAAGTCAAGCTCACATCTTAACTATTAAGTAACATAAGATAGTGCGCAAGAAAATAAAATCAGTATTTGCTAAAAATCTTCTTTGATGGATTTGATGCAATACAGAAACTGCAAGATTAGTTTAAACTATCAATAATTCTATAACACACCTATTACAGATGCAGACCAAAGTAGCTTGTTTGAAAATGCTTGATAGGTACAATGATGTATGAAAACTTATTATGTATAAGAATGGTAAATCTAGTGACAGGGCTGAACACTATAAACAACTCAAAATTGCATGCAGCAAGTCATCAAACACATAGATAGATCATATAGTTGTTCTTTTTCTTTTTAATCCACTAGAATAGAAAATTAAGCAGTCAAAAACCAGTCTGGATTTCTTGACTAATATGTACCAACTAATCAACTAAAAATGACGATTTAAGGAACCATCTTGTTCATTTGCAAACATAATTTTATTTGTTTTTCTTTACTTTATTTCTATTTCCTTGAAATATTCCCCTCTCACATATCTTTCCTGGAGCTTCAGCATGAAATATAACAGCTTTCAAGTAATACAAGGGCAGGAGCAATGAGCTAGCATCCAAATAGAAAGGAGAGAATGAAACCACAAGAGCATAGTTGAGTTTTAATGTGTTACAGTCATCTTATAAAATTCTCATCAGTTTGACTAGTTGCACTGTAGTTTTCCCCCAAGATTTCTTTTCCAGAAGAAATGAAGTGTGATACTGTGGGTTGTGTTCAAAGTCAACTGCTATCGCTGATTTCAGTAGAGCTGTTCAGAGTGTAAAGCTACGTGCAGAATTGTGGTCCATCTTGTACAACTAAATGAAAACAGGTGTTTAGAACAGACAGAAAAAGGGTGGCCAAACCATAGGTCTATTCAAACTAGTATTGAATGTATTCCACATTTTGGAAGCTGAGTCACAGCCAAAGTGTTTTGGGTTTTTTTTAGTGAGTGATTTTATTTATTTCACTTCTACAATGATTTGACAATAACCAAGGTAATCAATTACGAATTTCAGGCAAAGTTCTGATTTCTGCTGGAATTGTTTTTGTATGCTGTGGTATAGCTGAGAAACACATGAGGAATATTCCTTCCTTTTCTTTACCAAACCTGGCTGGTTTTCAACATTTGTATTTATTCTGAAATCAATTCAGATTGACTCACTTCTAATGAGCCCGCTCCTACATCTACAATCTTAAAGAGGAACCTAAATGCTTTAAAATAAATGTATTCCAAACCTGGCTTACTCTGGTAACCAGGGTTTACACAGTGCACAGGCAGGGAAATGTCAAAGCACTGAAATAAAAGACCAAAGAAGTCAGTCTGTTGAACTGATACACAACTACACCACAGCAGCTAGAGAATCAAAAGAAAAAGAAAAAAAAAAAAAGGCATAGCAAAGTGTTCCTATGGTTTAGACGAGTGGTTCCAGGCAGCTTGTCAATAAACTGGCTGTAATATCTCCTGCGCTCTTTCTACGTGATGGAAAGGCATACACGAATATTTAGGTCAAATAAATAAAACATATCTCATAAATAGTACAAACCAGTGGGCGTGTCCCGGGAGGTCTCAGTTTAGTGGCCAACATTTGTATCTTGAAAAGGGATGCAAGTGTGCTTTAACATTTTGTATCAAGATGTTCTGGTTTGGGCTGGGGTACAGGTAATTTTCTTCACAGTAGCTGGTGCAGGGCTGTGTTTTGGATTTGTGCTGTAATATCATGGGGATGTTTTGGTTACTGCTGAGCAGGGCTTACACAAGGTCAGGGCCTTTTCTGCCTCTCACCACACCCCACCTGCCTGGGGGCTGGGGGTGCACAAGGAGCTGGGAGGGGACACAGTGGGGACAGCTGACCCCAGCTGACCAACGGGGTATCCCAGAGCAGGTGCTGTCATGCTCAGCATGCAAACTAGAGGGAAAATTGGCTGGAGGCTGCTGCTCAGGGGCTGGCTGAGTGCTGGTCATTGTTGTTTTTTATTTGCATCACTTGTCTCTAGGGTTTTATTAATCTCGTTTTAAAATATATTCTTTTTCATTATAAATTATCAATATTATTATTTTATTTTATTTCAATTATTAAGCCATTCTTATCTCAGTCCAGACATTTTCTCACTTTTCCAATTCTCTTTCCCACCATCCTTCTGGCAAGGGCGGGGATTGAGGGACCAGCTGTGTGGTGCTTAGCTGTCAGCTGGGGTTAAACAACAACACAAGAGCACCAGTGATTTAGTGATTTATATAATGTTTCTCCTTTTTTTTTTTAATATCCATATCCAGAAGGATGCACTTAGCAAAACAAAAAACAAACAAAAAAAAACAAAACAAAAAAAAAAAAACAAACCCAAAAAAAACCCGCACAAATTAAAATATACTGGGTCAGTTACTGGTTGCTAGATCATTTTCTCTCATAAATAGGTCTCTTATCTACTCTTGTCTACTTACTGAATAGTCCAGAATTTTCCTTTCACTTACCACAGGTCTGAATTCTGAAATATAGACTAAAATTAGGACTATAAGATTAATCACTTATAGAAGGGTACAAAAAAGCATGGCAAATTCGAAATCAAAATGCAGACAGAGAGGTGAAACCCTGCAGCAGTCTGAGACCAACAACTGTGCATTCCAGCTTCTATTATAATATGTATTTATTTTTTCTTTATATCATATCACACATTTTCCTATTCATTATCTGCCAGCTACTATCAGGGATGACCATGTGCTCTCTAACTCATTGCTTTGCTTAATAATGCACTTGCTATATCTTCTTGTCTCACTTACCACACTTGTCTCATTTCCAAGCACCCATTCGAAGCAGCTAATTACAGTCATAATTGGGGCACTTTCAGACCAGCATAGATGACTTGTGTTTACCAGATGGTGGATCCAGATCTCCCTGTCTTGTGTGTACTCAGCAAACATAACCACAGCCCAACATTTTGGAAACCTGTTTTAGATCAATGTTGCATCAGTATGTCACTGAGAACTGACTTGGCCTACATCAATATAAGGTAGTTCTGCTTAACCTATTTCATACTGAATTTCCCCAAGAGCTGCTCTGATAGTAAAAGACTTTTAACAAAATATTACAAAGATTCTAACCCCTAAAAGGTGTAATCTTCTGCAGCTTGCCTATCTGAATTTTAAGAGTGCTACGATAATTAAGGACAATAACAACTTCAAGGTCCTGTCATTGGATGCACCACTCAGAATCCAACACATCTGCAGCTTAGAGTATCACAGCTTTTGTACTCAAGCTTGTCCTGCTCAGCACACAAGTAATAATGTAATCAAAAACATCTAAGAAGAAGAAAAAATATTTAAACTAGAATGCTTACAGTTCATGGCTTGGAGCATTTCTAACACAGGTACTTTACAGTTGCAAGGATGTAATCACAGGTATATTTACTTTTTCCATACAATAGCCACCACACAGGAGTTCAGAAACTTCTCATGTTACAGCTGGTCAGCATTTTACTCCTTCATCTGGCCACTTAGCTACCTTCTGTCCTGTTCCATGCGCTATAGACCATCCCTGTGCCACAGAGCTTTAGGAAGACAGATGGAAAGAAGAAATGTACCAGTCACTGCATCCATAAATGAGGACAAGAGTATTGTTATAGCTTCTGATCAGGCCATTTCTGCAGTGGTTATTGGCACATACAGCAGTTCTCCTGGAAACAGCTGAAACCTGAAGGATTACAGCAGCCTTTGTGGCAAGACTGCTAAAAACAGAGCTAAACAAAGCAATAAAGATACAAAAAGCAAGGCTAGATTCTTCAGTGCTGGGAATGAGTTTGCTACAGTGTTAATCTATGAGTATGGACTAATTTTACACAAAGGCACTGGAACAGCATTACTTTAGATTCAGAAGCGGTGCTTTCCTCAGGGAAGGCTCCCAGGAGAACCACTTACAATGATTTTTGTCCCACCCCCCTTTCCTCTCAAGCCTCTGAAGAAGTGCTGTATTTCCACCCCTGCCAGAGAGAGAAAAATGAGAGAAAAATCATTCTACCAGGCTTGAAATCCCCAAATGCTTTTAGTGGTTGTAATTTCCCCAGTGAGCAATTTTTAGCAGAATGAGCAGATAAAATTACACTGCAAACCATCAGACTGAAGGATAGAATCTTCATCATAATCAGGCATCATTCTAGCAACCGTTTCATCTCAGGAATTCCTTGCATATTCATCCCTCTTAAAGGCAAGGGGACAGAGGTCTCTGAATAGATGCTGTACTCAGGACTTCCTCCTACATTTTATTGCAACAGAAACTGGCTATATTTACAGGGCTTGTATTTGCTGTTCCATGAGGGTAATCCAAGGCAGCCCAGTGTTCCCAGTGAACAGCAGCTGTACAGTTGCACTGTTTGCACCAATGCTGCACCAGCCCTGCATTCCCGACCAGGACTGTGAGATTATTAAATACCAAATTTGAACAGATGCAAAATACAACTACAAATACGAACGCAAATATGTACAGGTGACATGACATTGAGCAGTTACAGATTTACAATCATGTAAATTAAATCATATAAATGAACCACCAGCTCTGCCATCACACTTTTCCTCCTGGTCCTCAGTCTGTCTTTCAAGTACTATTTTTTATTTCATATGACTGCTGTGAAAAATGATGGCTCTTATAAATCTTCACAGGTTCAGATACTTAATCACACACCTCCTGCATCTATGACCAGGGTAGCAACCCTATAGACCTGGATTTATAAGGCCACATTTCAATTATCAGCTCTATAGTCACGTAATTTACCATTCCTCTTTCCTTCACAGTTTCTAAATGTCAGATGTATAAAATATTTGACATTTAGGGAAATACCAGCATTATAACAAATATGACAATACACTAATTTTCAGACAATACATGCTAGTAAGCATGTAATTTTCAAGACTTAATTTCAACCCTAGTATGCATATTTTATAATCACCCATTTTAAAATTTAAATTAGAACAATTGCTAGTATTAAAAAAAAAATATATAAGCATGATCACTGAACCAAAAATAGGAGTGAGTTATAATTAGCATGCCAGCACATAAATGCCATAGTAGGAACTGATACTGGTTACAAATAATTGATTTGTGAATAGATGTGTTCTCTGTGAACTTCAGAAATCTGTAACTCAGAATTATTCTCATTACAGAAAATGGTCATCTTAGGTGAAAATAATTCTATGGATGAATGATCCAGGAAAATTAATCACTTTTATGGGCACAGAAAGAGGTTGTTCTGGGTCATTGTCCAGATAGTAAAATATTAGAAGCCTGTGATCTAGTTTATAATTCATGCTAGGCTATAGTTAGGCCTACAGATATTAAAAAACCCTTTCTTCTCCTGAAACAGAAATTGCTTTAGAGACCTTTGCAGCTTTCAGAGTTTAAACATCCAGTCCAACGATTTTGTTAATACATGTCTGTAAATTACAACATTTTTGAAGAAATTGTTTATTCTTATTTGAGATGGGCATCCCAAAAGAAAGCAAACCTAGCTCCTAAAATTTCAGTATTGCTGTATTGTCCAAAAAGTACAATAGTAACTTTTTTCAATTACTATTTGTTTAACAGAAGAGTGGGAGTGAATGTAAGATGAGTCAATAGGAAACACTGCTTCTAATTTTTACCCTAGCTCTGCCTTGAAAGGGAATTCTGAAAGCAATCAAAAAGAAGCTCATGTGTTGATGTTTCATTATCTGTCACTGGGATCGTGGTCTGCTGTCTAATGTCCAGCACCAGCAATAATAGTAATAACAGGTTTTTTCTGTGTATAAATTTGGTCTGTATTAGCCAAATGGGAAGATGCTGCCTAGACAGCTCAGTAGCAAAAGCATCAGAGGAGCAGGCGGATTCTGAAGAGGCTATTTCTTTAGATATTACATACATTAATTGAAAAATATCTCTGCTTTATACAAAATAAGAACACCTTTAGAAACATGATACACAGAAGTAAAATGTAACAAGTATACCCAGCTACATACGTGACATAGAGCATCCACAGCACAAAGATCAAATAGAACTCAGAAATCATTGAGATTCCTAACATTTAGCACTAAAGTATATCTTTGAATCAATAAGTCTGACCTCTGTAATAGCACATCTAATAATTCTTTCGTTTGAATTAATCAGTCAACAGCTTAAACAGTTATTTGAAAGAGGTTAATGGGGTGGTAACAAAGATGTTTCACAGGACACACATGCCAAGTGTCAAAGAAAGTGGTCAATAAGTAGCAGAGGATGGCTCCAGAAGCTCATTACAGGTGGTGAACACGTCTCAATACTAAATTTAATGTTTCCTGAAGGGTATTGGAAGTATATACTTCATATTTGAAGTTATATACTTCAAAGCATTATACTTTCATATTTGAAGTTTGAGGCCACAGTCAATGGAAGGTTGTTAAGAGAGGATTAAATTGTTAAAAGCAATGCTCTAGGTAAGTGGCCTCTGCAGGCAGCATTTTGGATGGATATCAGCTGGAGAAGGCACCATTTGTTGAGGTTAGATAGAATCGTGCTTCAATGATGAGGGAGTGGGCAAGACTTATCACCATGCAGGGGGTCGAGAAAGGCAGTGTCATAAACTAAAGGACATTGCTTGAGTCTGAATGCAAAGAGACAGGGCTGAGCTGGAGAATAAGACAATAACCTGTGAAAAACAAGTAGGGTGGTGACCACTGACCAAGGCAGGAAATGACTTGGAAAGTCAGGCAAAGAGGTGAGACTAGGCATGCCACTCCAGGGAAGTTTCATAACATGACTAAATGTGTTCCCTTTTAATAAATGTGGGATGAATAGCTTCTGCTCCTGTCCAGAATGCTTTCTTTCACTCATGCATTCCCTAAGGAATACATACACACACACACACATGTATTTCCTTTTTCTGAAGATGACTGGCTGGAAAAAACCAAATTTTTAGCTTGTCTTTGTGATGTCTTGATAGAAAAAAGCAGTTCAGCTACTGCTGCTCTACAGACATGGTCATATGTGGTACCCATTGTTAATATTTAAGGTTTGAGAGGTCTGGCTAAGAAGTTTATAGTAGCTAAAAGAATATTGCTTTCAAGTAAAAACTAACAGTGATGGCTTCCAGCTCCCCACTTTTCCACACCATCACAGATAATTTAACTTCTGTCTGACCTGTCCTAAACTGCACTTGCATTATTACACACTTGGATTCTCTAGATGTCTGACACTGGTATTTATAAATAAACAATTCAGAAAGGTGCTGTCATTCAGAGTGGAAATGCAAGCCTTTTTTTTTTGTGGATTTTTCCCAGGGAAAAAAAAACCCAAAAACCAAAGAACTAACTTTTAATTGAGTACATGGATTGGAGTGAAGCATCATGAAGCATCACATCTAGGGAGGTGATAATTCTGTGAAAGACATGTTGGATCCACAAGGAATTTCTGACATTTTCTGCTTTGACACAGAGGAGGAAGTTAAACTCTTCCATTCAATGGATTTTGCCACCAACCACAGCTAAACCCCTCTCACTGAACATCCCATGTAATACAAAGCAATAACCAGACAATGAAGCTAATGTTTCTGCAGGAGTGCATGTTGCAACCTCTCCATCCACCCCCTCACACAGATAACATTTCCCATGTCATGCACAGTAACACATCTGACTTCAATAATTTTTAATGGCATTTATGAGCTTGATAACATATCTTTAAATTTTATTACCACAATTTCCACCAAAGTGCAAGCATGAACATTCAAATAATCATTTATATACCTAAACAACATTGTCACCCTTCAGAGAACTACCTATTATAACTGGACATGCTTTTCAGAATACTCCCAGAAATACTCACCATGCTTTTAAGAGCCATGATGCCCATTATCTCCTTATAAAATAAGCAGAATAATCAACATGCCTCAAATAACTTTCCACTTTGGGATACTACTTTGCTGGCCAACAGAGCAACCAAATATAGCTGCAAGCCAGCCTTTCTACTTAAGCATGGTCAATATAGGCATTTGTAGTACTAAATTTTCCCTGGACAACATACACCTTTTAATATCTTTAATATGCTGCCTTGTTTTCTCTTCCCTGATGTCCTCTGTGGTCTTTTGAAGAACTCCAAGTACTTTGTGGGGCTCTAAAGGAGCTCAATGCTTCTCACTCATTCATCGTATGCTTTATGCCCAATTAGTAAATGAAGACTGTAATGAAAACCATTTTTGTCCACGTAATAAAAAAATTAGCAAAAAGCTGCTTATAAAAGTGAATTTTCTTCAGTTCCAGAATAATCTATCCATGATAAATCACCACACCTCCCATCCCACCAAAAAAAAGAGAGAAGGAAGTTATTTAAAGTACATAAGAGAAGAAGAAAAACAGTTTGTTGTGTTAAAGGGAGCAGGAAAGAGACACTAGATACCAAGAAAAACATGAGATATATTTGCAGGGAAACATGTCCCCAAGACAGACAGTTTTGAGGACTGTAAATACCCAGCCATTTATCAGACATGGGCAAAGAGCCCATCAGGATAGGACAACTCCTCAGAGCAGCCCAGACTACTGAGAGCCCAAGGGAAAAGGGTTTGTTTTCAAACATCTCAGACCATCAGAGTACTATGTTCTTTCATCTGAAGAGAACAAACGGTGAGTTATAAGAAATTTCTCCTTTCTATAATGGTCCACAAAAAGGAAAAAAAATGAAATTACTACTAATTCACTCTCATTTCTCAGTACTTTTTAAAACACACTGGCCTGGACTGTATGAAGTTTTCAGATATTGATTTCATCAGCAGTTCCCTGTCCAGAAGAAATAATTATTTCCCTGCTTCTGATCATGATTCTCCTTTTATCACAGCACCCTCTATCACAGCTCTGCACAGGGAGCTCATATACAACCAGCTACTTCCCATTCACAGTCAATGCTGTCCCATACTTGGTACTCTATAATGTAGGAATGACTAAATAATTTTTTTCCTTAGAATTACACTTATGTTTATACCTGTATGTGTTAAAAAATAAATTGCCTGAACAAGCTGTGTGACAAAAGCTCCCCACTCACCCCGAATCCTCTGCTGTCTTCTTTGTTTACCATGATGTCCACCTGTCTTTATAACATGTCCATTCTTTGCCTGTTCCGTGGGTTATGGAGTAAGTGCAAGTCAGGCACAGGCTGCTGGAAGCTGGCGTTTTTAAGAGGTGGTAAGAAAACAGGTGTTAATATTCTTCATAAGAATTTTAATGAAAATTGGCACTTCTGTTATAATGGCATATGATAAGACAAGTGCCTTTCAAAAATTTGTTGCATCTGTGGAGGAACAAAATATGTCTTCCCATTGTAATAATATCTGTGTGACAAGACTTATTTTCTATTAAATTGATATAAATTGGCAAGTATTCTTTTATGCTCCATTCTCTTTCTTTCCTTTGGAAATGGGCAAAGACTGATTTAGAATAAACCCAAAATATTCTCTATATAACCCCTACTTTAGTTATGCTCCTAATTGTTTCCAATTTCCCTAGCAATTCAGAAAAAAGTAAGTGAAGACTTCAACACTTGATTAACTTGGGCGGGAAAAAAAGAGGAGGTTAAAATAAAAAACAAAGGTTAAATGGGCTGCGTGGTGCCCAGAGTATGCTGGTTCAAAGATTGTGAAAAGTCAGTAATAACTGCACAGTTCTGTGCATGGGAAGTACTTGGCTCATTACATGGTCTCAGTGTCTAAATGGCATTCACGTAACACTGAAGATTAAATCAATGTGAAGATGAAATCTCCTGAAAGGAAATTCTAACAAAAGCCATTTCTACAATGCACACAGGCTGCTGTCATATATTTAGGCTTTTCACACTTCTTTTGTACAGCAAACCATCACTATCTGCAAGAGTTGTTACCAGAATGTGAACTTCCTTTTCTTAATTATATTTAAATTACTCTAAGACTACATATGGGGAAAAATAAAATCCAAAGGAAAAATAATTCCAGGTAATGAGGACACACTTGACTAGGTGCTCCTTCAGGGTGGTTTTGATTATATGGATGAAAGACTAGGAGTCAAAACACAGAAATTAAGAATACAGAGAGGATGCTTAGGAAGGAATAAAAGAAGCATGGGACCCTGTTGGATTTCCGGAAGAGAGGCCTGCTAGATGGTAGGGACCCAGATGAAAAATATATGTCAAATGTGTTATTTCAGGATAATTTTTCTATTTGAATGGTTCTGTTTCGTTTCTGTGGATAGCTCTGTAATTTTCTGGCTGGTAACTCAGGATGCATCCCAAAGCCTGATGCTCCTACTGTTCAGATCAGGAAGGCAATGGAGCAGATGACATTTTTCATCCCTCAGCTGTATGAAGAGGCTCCCCATCCATGGCACATGGGGTCCTGGAAGCAGACTTGCCCCTCAGGACATGGCTGGGGCATGTCCCTGGAGAGGAGATTGCCATGTCTTGCCAGTCACAGATACCTGAAAGAAAGAAGGACATGTCCCTGAATTCACATCCAAACCTCCTGGACACAGCAGGTCACTGACTGCCTGAAGAGTGAGAAACTTCCAGACTATGACCAAGACAGATAAGACTCCACAGGTGTATTACCCCACACAGACACATATTCCTCAGGATATGCCATTATTATGCAAAGTCCTGTTGTGTTACCTGAGCTGGGCCAGAGTATCTTTGTACGTCACCATGGCAGTCACAGCGTCAGACACAGATGCCAAGATCCTGGCTCCAGAGGCAGCACAGCCCGACCTCTGCTTCCAGTACCAGCACTAGGCTGTTCTGTGCTAGCTTGAGGGTCAGCAAACATCTCTATCAGCAGCTTCATGAGAGACAGAAATAAATAGCAATGTAGTGGTACAAAAGCTCTTTAGCTATGACCTATCACTAATTTTTGCATCTGGTAATCTTCATATTGCCTAAACAGAGATTTTCCTCTAAGTGGTAAGTGTTCTGTTTCACTGGGTAAAATCCATGCCAATGCCATTTGCCCTAATGAAGACAGTCCACCATCTCAGGAAAAAGTGACAAACTGGCAATATCCTGCAATACAGGATAAAAACATTAGCTTGTTTATAATGTGTTATAATTGGAATGGAAATCATTCACAAATTAAATAAGTGAATAAATACAGCTCTCCAAAGTCCTAAATTGAAATACTCAATTGAAATGCTTGTCTTTGCCATTTGTGAAACAAATGTTAAAACATTTGAAGAAAAGCTTTTGCATTTTTATTGCAACTGTTCTAAATGGAAGAGTGATAGATGATGAAACACACCAAACATATTCAGTCCAGATCACAGGAAAGTATTTGTCACACTGTCACCTAAGAAATCACTGTATAAAACTAGAATACAATGATCAGCAGCAAGGTGATATCCATTTTTAGTCCTTGTTATAAAGCAGGAGGGGCATCAGAAATATGAATGAATCATCTTGAGTCATCCAGCAAAGTTTCACAAGGCTTAGCACAGTGACTGAGGTTGATCTGAATGAAGGACGGCACCATGCAGACTTGCTGAGTCCATAACTCAACAGGGGAGAAGGAAATCTTCCATCTAGATTCCAATCATTCCCAGGGCCTGATTTGCCAGAGGGTTTTAGGTGAATAGTGGTGTAAATGAGGACAAAGTATGTTTTCCTAAAATTTCCCAGGCTCCCCTGTAGACCAACGTATCCCACTGTTTTGACATGCCCTGGAGGACACACTTCTCTCCCCTGACTGTACAGAGGACCTAGGGAAACTATTTTCTGTGCAGAAACCATCTGTATCTGACATTTAAAGCTGTTTGGTGCAGCTCCTCTGACCCAGTGGCCTATATCCGAGTTTAGTTCCAACTCACTCCAAGTCCCACTGGCCTGCCCTCACTCCTCAATATCTAACACCTTTGTAGATATGCCCATGTGTCCCTAATGTCACCATCCAAAGATGGCAGGCAGCCCCATCCCATGCTGCCCCAACAGGCTCCTTGTAAAGGCAGAAGCTCCTGCTCTAGACCAGACACTGGGTATCACTCTTTTATATCTTCTAAACCATTTTTTCATTTTAATGTGGTGGTAGACCACAGAATGAAAGAATGACTGAGGTTCCAGGGTGCCTCTGGGGGTGGTCTGGTCTAGCCCCACTTCTCAAATTAGAGTCAGTTAAAAGAGGTCATTCAGGACATATTGGAAAGGAGGTCGTAGCCAGGTGGGGTCAGCCTCTTCTCCCAGGTGACAAGGATGAGAG
The DNA here is from genome assembly GCF_036417665.1 of Passer domesticus. NCBI lineage: Eukaryota > Metazoa > Chordata > Aves > Passeriformes > Passeridae > Passer > Passer domesticus. The sequence continues at coordinate 70,981,685 of NC_087475.1, forward strand.
GACATAGTCTTAAGCTGTGCTAGGGGAGGCTTAGGTTGGACATGAAAAGGAATTTCTCCAGAGAAAGAGTGATTTAACATTGGAATACCCATTGGAATGGGCTGTCCAGGGAGGGGGTGGTGTCACTATCCCTGGAGCTGTTTAAGGAAAGACTGGCTGTGGCACTCAGTGCCATGGTCTGGTTGGCAGGGTGGTGTTCTCTCATGGGCTGAACTCAGTGATCTCAGAGGTTTGTCCAACCTAATTGACTCTAGCATTCTATGGTTCATTTTCATATGGCTGTAGACCAGAGGATCACAGCAAGGTTAGGCTCCAGGGTGCCTCTGGTGATGTCTGCTCCAGCCCCACTTCCCAAAGCACTGCCAATTACAGCAGGTCATTCGGGACCACAGAATCACAGACTGTGAAATGGTTTGGGTTGGAAGGAACCTTAAAGACCAAATGTTCTGTCATGGGAAGGGATGCCACCCACTAGATCAGGTCACTCAGGACCCTACCCAACCTGGAACACTACCAGGGATGGCGATGTCCTCAGCGTTTGAGTTACCTCCATTGGCAGAGACACCACAACCTCTCCGGGCAAACCCGCGCCGCCGGCACTTGACCAGCTCCACAGTACGGGGATAATTTCCATTTAAATCATTTCAGGCGGCCCTTGCTGCCTGAGGGAAAAGCCGTGGAGCAGCGGGCGCTGGGGGCCGGGTACCTGGGGGCCGGGGGAGGAGCGGGCCGGGGGCGGCCGCCCCCTTTTCCCCCCTCACCGCCTCCCACGCGCGCACCTGCGCAGGCGCGCGGGCACGAGGCGCGCCCCCGCCCCCTCGCTCGCACCCAGGCGCACGCACACGCCCTGCGCGCGCGCGCGCGGGGGGCGCGCACCTGCGCTGCGCCCTCAGCCTGCCCCCCCCGCCCCCCCCCACGGCGCGCGCGGCGCCGGCCCCGCTGGCGCCTGGAAGGGACCGCGGCGACCCCTCCGAGCCTCCTCCTCCTCCTCCTGCTGCTGCTGCCGCCTTCGTCCATCCTTCCTCCGAGCCGCCGGGGGACAGCCCAGGTGATCCGCCGCTGGGGGTGCGTGGGGGATCCGTGTGTGTGTCTGTGTGGTGTCCGCGTCGAGTTTGCAAGTTCTCAGAGGATATCGCCCCACTCTCCCCCCAGCCCGGGCGGGGTTTCCTCACCGGGGGTCGGGGAAAGATATTCCGCCTCCCCTCCTCCTTCCCCACCCTGTCCGCTCCCTCCGTGGCCGGCAGAGCCCCGCGGTGCATTGGCGCTGCGGGCTGGCGGGGCTGGCACCGGCCCGCAGCCCCCGCCCAGAGCGCGGCGCTCGGAGGGGCTGCGGCCGCTGCCCCCCGTGCCCGTGCCCGTGCCCCCTTCCCGTGCAGGGTACCCCGAGGATCACCCAGCCTCCGTGCACCGGTCCCTTGGAGGGTAATCTCGGGCAGTTTTAAATAGCCTCCCCCCTCCCCCGTTTTTTTTTTTTTTTTTTTGTTTTGTTTTTATTTTCTATTGTCACATTTATGTAACAAGTGCCTGCCTGCACATCAGGCTGGTGTTGCTGTCTAGGGCGTTGCATGCTCCGGGGGGGGCGATGTGTCCGGTGCTGTGGCTGAACATTAAAAACAATGTCTTTCTGTTGAAGAAGACAGGGGTTAAAATGAATGAAGATCTGAAGGTTAATTTGAGCTGGCTGCCTCAGGATCATGTAGAAGCCAGCTCTACAGAGAATGCCTCATCTGCAGGCTCCTCCCTGGTTCCTGCCGTAGACCCTGAGCCAGAGCTTTTGGTAAACCCCTGGGACATTGTCTTGTGTACTTCAGGGACCCTTATCTCCTGCGAAAATGCCATTGTGGTTCTGATCATTTTCCATAATCCCAGTCTTCGCGCCCCCATGTTCCTCCTGATAGGCAGCCTGGCGCTGGCAGATCTCTTAGCAGGCATTGGATTGATCATCAATTTTGTTTTTGCCTACCTTCTGCAGTCAGAAGCTACGAAACTGGTTACGATTGGACTGATTGTTGCCTCTTTCTCAGCATCTGTTGGCAGCTTGCTGGCCATCACTGTTGATCGTTACCTCTCCCTGTATTATGCTCTGACTTACAATTCAGAGAGGACTGTCACTTTTACCTATGTCATGCTTGTATTGCTCTGGGGAGCATCTATCTGTATTGGACTGCTGCCTGTAATGGGCTGGAACTGCCTCAGAGATGAATCCACCTGCAGTGTTATCAGACCACTCACTAAAAATAATGCAGCTGTCCTCTCGGTCTCTTTCTTGCTTATGTTTGCCCTCATGCTGCAGCTCTACATCCAGATCTGTAAAATCGTGATGCGCCATGCCCATCAGATTGCCTTGCAACACCATTTCCTGGCCACTTCTCACTATGTGACCACCCGAAAAGGAGTGTCTACTTTGGCCATTATTTTGGGGACCTTTGCTGCTTGCTGGATGCCTTTTACGCTCTATTCTTTAATAGCAGATTACACCTATCCTTCTATATATACCTATGCCACCCTCCTGCCAGCTACCTACAATTCCATCATCAATCCTGTCATATATGCTTTTAGAAACCAGGAGATACAGAAAGCACTTTGGCTCGTCTGTTGTGGCTGTATTCCTTCTAACCTGTCTCAGAGGGCAAGATCACCCAGTGATGTCTGATTGGCAGCCACGAGGACGCTCCTTAACGTGTTACTTTCCAGACATTCTGTCTTTGGTTTAGATGCATTCATTAAATGGTGTGTGATGGGTTCACATAAAAACCACAGGATGGACTGACCTTTTTGTAAACAGAGAAAACCCCAGCGACCGAAATCAATCGAGCGGTTTAAGGAAGATTTCCAAAATCAAAATAATCAGTGTTCTTAACAGATTTATAATGTTGCTCAGGGTCTTTTTGTCATATTACCCAGACTTTGCCATGTTTGCCATGATTTTACATTAAGTTTTCTAATTAAAATTAGATTGAAACAGCACACTTCTTTAAAATTGTTTATGTGATTGAATTTAGTCATACTGCATGTTACAATCTGTTGTTTGGATATTTTTTCCTCTTTATTTTTTTTTTTAAACAGAAAAAAACCCCAAACCAAGTCCTGTAACCCCATCTGTATATCATCAGAACACTCTTCAAAATAATGGCCAATTGTACTGATTTATATGGAATTCATTGTAATAATATCAGTGCAACGAATTTGCTCGAAGTGAGAAAGTACTCATGCAGCTTTTTATTTTACATCTCAGCATGAATTAGGTTGACAGTTGTTTTCAAGAGTTACCTGTTCTCTCATGTGTTCTGGCTGGATGCTAAAGCAAGAGATGTGCATTGCTTTCCTTTTCAAAAATCAGACATGCGTTTTCCCTTGCATGTGGGACATTGGAGCTGTGCTGTTGATTTTAAAACTGATGGGGGTATCTTTGAAATTGACGAAACAATATGGCCTCTTTCAGCTATGCGTTTGTAATAGATTGAAAACTAGGTTTCTCAGACAAGTTTATCTTTTCAGAACAGTATGAGAAAAACAATGTATAGATTGCTCACAGCACATATTTAGCACTACATCAAATGGTTCCCCTACATTTTTTTACCAAGTCAATACTATTACCATTTGTTTTCGCTGTTCTCTGATGTAATTTTAAATACCAACATTTATAAATTCTCAAAGCATATCTGGTTCATAATTATATGCAACCAGGACTGCAAGATGAAACAGTGTTTTCTCCTTTTCTGGCAGTTTCATTTTTTGCACTGTACACATGTCTGTTCACTTCATTATAGGACTTCATTATAGTTCTGGTCTAGAAAGCAGAGCTTCCTCTCGTGAATGGTTAAATTTCAAACTGCTTCTAACCTTCCACTGAAGCCACATTAAAATGCACTAGAAATAAAGCATTTTTTTCCTGATTTGAAGACTACTCGATTGTCAGAGAGAAAATCTTCCCTGGCACCTGTCTTCATGAAACTTATGGTGTACCCTCGTGTCAGCACATGGGAGTTCAGAGCACTGCTTCCATTAGTGCTGATGGGAACTCAAGGTGTTCATGCCCTGGCATCAGCAGGAGGTTATACTCCCTTGAATGTCAAAGTCAGCATATTGTATTGTTGCTTCAATACCTTCCATCTGAAAAAAAAAATTCCAAGACTCAAGTGTAAAAATAGCAATATTTACAGTTTGATGAAAAAATATACCTGTGTAGTAGAGGTAGTAGAGACAACTGTGCTGCTGGTCTGGATTTTTCCAAATGGAATCTGTCCTTTCCACGTGGAAGTTTGGATGACTGTAGCTTTTTGTGGCAAAGTTTCTGTGACGTTAAGAATCATATGCTATACACAAAGCTGAATCTCAAATGTGAGTTGTCTGTAAACAAGGCTCTGTAGAGATTTTTATGAGCAATAATTAATTTTGGTTGCAATGCTGGGTTTAAATTCCATTATTTATTTGGTTCAACCTTCATGATATTTGGTTCTTATTTGGTAATCTGATTAGTTTAATGATAATTGCATGGCATGACCCAGTAGGGCTGTGAATTTGAAGTTCCCCTGGCTTCCCTGTGATTTACAGATGCTCAGCAAGTTAGACTATGACCTCTGCTCAGTGTAGGGTATCAGTGTTCTTTATCTACATATGAATGTTACTGAAACTCTAGTCATTGAATTTTCTTACAATTTTTGTATAGGAAATACTTACTTCATAAATATCCATGATACCTATGTGTGCAGTTTCGCAAGTATGCAAACTATTGGGAAATAATGGCAGTAAAAGTCATGAGATGAATAATGTAGAGAGGCTGAATCATGTAGGATGGCACTTTAAAAAAAAAAAAAAGTTAAAGTCATGCAAACTTTGCTCTCCCTGCTTTTTCCCTTGTTTCTTTTTCTGTATCAAATTGCTAAAAGTATGATGAAGATGAGCAGCTACAACTGTGACCAAAATTCAGTCCTGAGGGCAACTGTTGTTTTCCTTATGCAGATGTGTTCTCATCCTCTTGGATAACCTCACAGGCATTAGTGCTTTTCTCTAGGCAACACCTGTGTGGTAGGGAAGCCAGAGAAAAACAGCACAGAGGGAGATAATGTCATTCCCTCTTCTCATGCAGTTTCACCTCGTGTCCTTGTCATCTTCCTCACTCCACAGACTGCTCAATTCTGCAGAGGCTCTCCAGTGTGCCGGGGGAGCCGACCTCTTCCTTGTGCCAGAGCAGAGAGATTTGTAATTGGAAGCTTCTCTCCTGAGGAGCAGAGCAAGTCAAACGGAGGAAAGAAGGATTAATTATAGCAATCCCACAAAGCTGGCTCATAGGGATGTGATTTGCCCTTGTTTGAGGAGTTGTGCATGGTTACCTTCCACCACAAACAGATGAGAAACATGATTCTGCCTCCAAAGATACTGCTGTGACCTCCCGTAAAGATTCCAGAAATATGTTCCAAAAGTGAGGCTGTGCAGCATAGGCTGGAAAATCCTACTGAACATAGGTTTGCCTGCAGCTGCCAGGCCAAACTTTACTGTAGTCTGCAGCACCGGGATGGGTGCTGCACATCTCTGAGTGAGCACACCTCTGAGTGAGCTCTGGGACATGGGGGCAGAGCTGTGGGTGCAGAGCTGCCTACCGGGCTCACACAGAAGAATTGCTTGACAGCCAGCCACCTTTCAGACCCTGCAGAGTTAAGGAACTCTCTGCTGTCCCCTCAGAATGACAGTGGAGGTGCCCGTGCTGTATGGTGAGGTGCCAGCATCCATCCAAGGTCCTCCTGGAACTGGCAGAAATCCAGCCAACTTGCAGTTTCTGATATTTTGTTGGCCTATCAAACAACAGCCATGCATGAGACCAGGTTACATTCACCATTGTGTGTGCAGTGAAGTGGCTTTCATATCTCCATTGTAATGACAAAAGGTGGTTTTTTTCTTTAACATGTAATTTAGTTTAAGAATTGAAGTTCATGTTTATTTATTAACACACTTGGCCCAAAGTGAGTAACAGGTTGTATCCTGATGCGAAAAAATTATTGTGGTCAGTTTTTTTCACACATCCATCCTCAAAGCTTAGGAGAATTTTTTTTTTGTCTTCTTTTTTTTCTTTTTTTTCCCCTTCTTTTTCTAACCATTTCCCCCAATAATAGTATTTCAGCAATAAGGAGAAACACGTTTTTAGCACAAGAGCAATAAAAATCCTCCATGATGTGGATACTATAAACTGCTGAGTAAACTCAGAGCAATAGAGAGGAAGCAATATGTACTTTAGACAAAAACAAGCAACTTGCCTAAGGACTTTTAGTAAGCATAAGTCTTCCTTTGTTAAGGAGATCCTATCAGACCAATGTAAAACATTATTTCTGGTTGATTTGTTTTATAAGCATTGAATTCCTGAATAGAATTACACAGCAATAACATTTTACCTAAATTCTTGGATCCTGAATTTGTGCTATTTGCTGGAAGAATTATGTACTGCATTGGGGAGTTTTATTCTTTTCATTGTTTGGCATTTAGTTGTACAGCATTCTGTGGATAAATTAATAGTGTTCAAGATTTCCAGTTATAACTTGATCCTGAGAATACCTGAATTGGTCATGCTCATCAGGGTGACTGAGAAACGGTGCTAGCCTCTTCTGCAGACAGCTTGATTGTGATACCAGTGAAGAAAACCCCTGCCAATACCCAGGCTCTTTGGAAGCAGGCTCTGATATTGCTTCTGTATCTTCCTACCATGAACACTCAGTGTCATAAGCAGTTGCATCCATCCTTTAGTGTTCAGGGACCAGCCTTGAGGCATCTTGGAGTCGCTAAAACTCCTCCATGGACAGCAGTGAACTTTGGCAGAGACCTGTGCTCATGCTGCCCCCAAAGAGCTATTATTCTCTTGCCTTGTTTTCTTAGGGATTTTTTGGCTTTTAGAAATAAAATACATGTGACTTCATTTCCCCAAGGTGATAAGCAACCTTATAAGCAAGTATGACTGGAAGTTGGGGTAAAATAGCATTGCTACAAATTAAGCCCCTGAAGCATAACTATACACTCATTACTTTAAAAAAAGAAAAGAAAAAAGTAATTCTGTAACATTCAGAATAATGTTTCCAAAATGTTGGCCCTTTTATGATGAGAAACTATGTAGGGTCTGTTTTTTTCTATGTACCATAAATAAATAAAAATAAGAATTGGACAGAGCAGTTGCTATTTAAAAATCCATTTAAAAGTGACAGCAATCCTGTCACTTTATCTGAGATACTGAATGGTTCTAGATGGGCTTAATGGTAGTCCAGAGAAGTTCTGTGGATAAAAAAATAAGATCTCTTAATCTCTGCTTATAGAGAGCTAAAAGGAAGGAACTATAAAGGAGAGGTATAATTTATATCTCATGAATATGCAATAGGTCAGGAAAGATAAATTAGGCATGTGTATCTCCCTCATCTGTCAAGAAAAGAATGATGGTACTCCCAATAAACTTGAAAGGTCTCCTGACTGGAAATATTTTTTTGGTACAAGAGGAAATTACCCCTTAAGACTGGGTGCTGCTGTCTTCTTCAGATCAAGAAAATGCAGTTCCTTATAATGGATCAGAAATCTGAATGAACTGCAAGGATATCTACTTTCATATTAAGTGGATGATGAAAGATGAGAGATGGAAGTCTTTACAGCTTGGTGAATCAGCCAGATTCAATCACTCGGTGCTTGAGCTTGGCCAGGAAGGATGCTTGAATAAGTGCGCCCCTGTAAGAAGGGTGTTGAGAGCTGTCCATGTGGAGGCTCATCCCAGGGGCTCAGAGCCCCCAGGGGGCCCCTGGGGCTGCCCCTGCTCCGGGGTGTGGTGCAGCAGTGCCCTGTCCTTGGGGCTGGCATTGTGGCCACCCCTCGTGAGTGCCATTCAGAGAGCAGAGAGTAGGAGATGTGACCAGAAGTGAGGTACCCCTTCCTTGAAAATGTTGCCCCATATTTTATTCTGATTATTACTTGTCAGCACAGTCTTGTGTAGCCCTACTTGAAATTAGAAGAGGGTTTTTGTGGAAAAATATTGAAAATACAAAGTAGGACCACCAGAAGATTATTTTACAGTAAGTCATTATGTATTTCTGTTCCTTTTGAGAAGCAGCTAAGCCTGTAACTTTGTACTAAACATTTCTTTGAAAACAGCATGCCTTTGCTCTAAAATTCCATGCTGTGGTTTATTCACAAAATTGTTGTGATCTTGTAAGCCCCACTAGAAGAAAGAGTTGCACATTTCACTGTTATACAAATTTCTTATACAAGAGAAGGGAAAAATCCAAACTTGAATGTAGGTTAGGTGAAACCCTATTGCAGTTAATTAGTGTGTCACTGCTGTGATGCAGACTAATTCAGTGCCCCGTGGAAAGGATGGGGGAGATTTTTATTTTTTTATATTTTAACTGATGGCCATAGGACTACAGGTTGGGTTATTTTTCTTTTTCTCCTTCACCTCCACACCACCCCTGCCCCAGCAATAAGATGTCTGGTACAGTCCTTTTGTTTCAAGGCAAATATTGGTTTGCAGTTGGACTCAATGATCCTAAAGATTTTTTTTCAACATAAATTATTCTGTGATTCTAAGTACCTGCCTCTTATAAGTACAGTGGTGCTTTCCCAGGTAAAAGCTGATTTACAAAGTTTTTAATTGTTATGACCCTTTCAAACATATCAGCAGCCCTTTTTCATTGAACCAGTTCAGTGAGCATTTCCCTTACACAGGAAATGTCAGATTCACCTGTGGTAAGGGAAAGCAAGTGTCCTGCTGCTGTTTTCTTTACACTGGTAATATTCTTTTTCCTCTAACCACTTGATCCCAACCGTATGATCTACCATGATGCCCAAGCACAGACTTCTTGGTTTCTCAAGGAAAAAACAAGCCAATACCAACTGCACGTGCTGAAGACTGCATTCTGCAATGATTTACCTTAGAAAATGGAGAGGGCTTTCCCTTTTAAAAAACAGATGCCAACAAAATAGATTTTTTTTTTTTTTTTCGTTTAAGTGTAAACTCATTCTTAAAAGGAAATAACATACTAGTTATATTACATGCTGAGTAGAGAAACAGCTTCTTGGAGTATTTTAGTATGCCATTAACTTGATTAAGTATGATGAGCTGTCACTTTTAAATATCATAATTACATATTTAAATATATATATAATATATACACATAATTATGATTGTTAATTTAGTTTCTATATGTATGACATGCCATATATCATGCTCTATACCTTCATTGTGGATGTGGTTAAAGTATAACTTGTCTGCTTGGCAGTTTCTTATGATCAAACAAAAATATTGCCCAACTTGTATGAGTCTTGCAAACACTGAAAGATTCAGCAGTAATTGATATTTCAGCAAACAAAGACAGGCAAGAGCTTTTGGAAGGGAAGCAAATTCTCATGTCTTTAATTTGGACAAATCCCACTGCCATCTTTGAGATTGCAGGAATGTTTTCCATGACCACAGGTGGTACAGAATGCAGGAGGGATACTTGCATGAGCCCATAAAGCAGCTATAACTTTTTCCACACACTGTTCCCTTTTCTCTCTTGCTCTTTTTCTGTCTTCCATAGGTGCTTTGGTAACAGGACTGCACAGATCATGATTCCACACAGTTGTGGGACACAGGTGGACATTTTACACTGGCTGATGCTAACCTGGGGAATGTTAGAATACCTAAAAAAATTTATGCATTCATTTTTTTAAAGGATGCACAAATTACATATATGCTTCAGGGGTTTTCTGGGAAAAAGGCCTAGGACCTCTAAGATTTAGGGCCAAGGTATAGAGCTCTAATGCATTGATTACTTATGGTCACCATAGAATTTTCCTCTTACTTCGGTGTTCACTAAGAATGAACCCATCAAAATAATGAGGAATTTGGCTTCCCCTGCTTTCAAGGGAAAGATATCTTATAGCATGCAAATAAAAGCAGCATGACCTGGCTTTCGAAAATGGAAATACCCACATCCAGAAAAGGGCAAAAGGGTTGTGTCCCCATGGAGTGTGGGCAGTTGTGCCCCATCCATGGGGTTTTGTGTTGCCACTCTTTGGTTGCCCTCTGACAATGTAGTCCCTCAATACGTGATCAACACTCAGTCCTCCTTGTGGTGCCTCTGCCCCAGAGGGCTCAGGGGAAAAGAGCACAGAGGTGAGGCTTTTCTGATGGGTTTGGAAGGAGCTCTACTCTCAGCACAGAGCTTTCTGAAGACGTGATAGAAATCAGGGAGCCTTCTTCAATCACATTCCAGCCAAATCTTTTCTTTTGTGTAGCCCTCTCAGGGTAAGCAGAGACTTTCCTTAGTCCAGGAGGAGGGTGAGTGGTTGCTGGGAGTTAGCACGCTCCAGCACTCAGCTTATGACACGGCAGCTATCCCAGAGCTGAGCAGCTGAAGGTACAGTAATCTGGTGCTGAACTCAGGCTGGTCCCTCTAGGAAGAAAATGCACTTTTCCAGAATGCAGGAACAGTGTGTGTGATTTGTGCCAAAAGTGTGGAATGAGTATTGCAGCTGAAGAGGCAGGTAAATTGCCTGGATTACACATACAGCAAAATAGTCAGGCAGTCTCTAGGGTTACTTGCATGTGCTCAGATATATTTTTTGTTGAAGCTAATAGCAGTCCCATATATGTATGAAGGAGAAGAATATGGACTTTCCTGTTGGACCTCAGCCAGAGCCAGCCAAAGGAAATGGGCATTCTTGGCTTTGTTATTGTTTCTGGAGAGACACGTTATACCTCTGTCCATTTTGATGTCTATAGCTTTGTAGTCTCTGGGGTTAAAGCCCTCTTTGTTTGGTCTGAGCTTTACTGTCACAGCCAAAATCTACAGAAGTTGATTGTAAATGTGTTTACAAATGGAATTTCATAGGATAAGTGCTATAAGTGTGCCTCTGAAATACAGCTGTAAACTCTGTCTTTAATTGCAGGCTGTGAAATTTGGAATAGCTGGGCTAGTAGAACCACTTGTAATTTTCTAGACTTACTAACTAGACCCCCACATTTTTTTTGCCAAATGGAATTAAAAATAACCTGTAGTTTACCATGTTCGTGTTATCAAATTCTCAGAGAGAACCTTTCCTAGGAATCATTGTAGGTTTCAGGTAGACACCTGATACTGCAGTGTAGTTCCATGCTGAATTCTAAAAGCTTTAGCAAAAGCATCTGCATGGAGGGTAGTTCTCATGCTGTACATCTCACTAGGAGCCAGGTGGATTGAAATCCTGCATGTTGTGCTTTTCATATGAGAACCATTTACTGGTTTCGTACATAAAGGTGGTTATTTTTTATACTAATTTAAGTTTTTGGTCTGGTTTTGTTTTGTTTTTAATTTAACTGTGGTTGAAGTTTGAACCATGGCTTGCCAGTGTATGAAGTGATTTTTAAAGGAAGTGAAACATCTTGGCCTCAGTTTCCCTTAAGCTTAAAGCTTTGAATTGCAACTACAGAGCTTCTTGTTGTATACAAGATAGTAATTTAATGCACTTTATTTAAAAAAGGCACAAATTATTTTCTTTATAAAATGTTACAATTGCACTATGCTGTAAGGATTGGTTATTAAATATAAACTGTACAGTTTTGTAGTCAACATTGTGTTTAGTCATAAATGATTGAAACAATTACATGTTTCAGTTAAATGTTAATTTTATATGTGGTGTGTGTAGCCATAAATAAATTTTCCTTTTTAAAAAAAGAATGGTTGTTTGTTTTATTTCATTGAATTCCCCATTCTGTTTCAAATAACAAAATTATATCCTTCTACAAATATAAGATTTAAGTGTGTTGCAGTGCAAAGAGATGACAGATGACACTGACTAAACTTGGAGGATTAAATTCAGATGTGCAAACTTTAGTTGAATTTCTGTAGATCCCCTGCATTTACAACACTGCAGAAGGAAATACCAGGCACTACAAACAAAAACTCTGAAAGAAGAGCTAACAGGAGTTCTTGAACATAGAGTTTCAAGAAGCCAGAGTAACCTTCCATGTCTACCTTTCTTATTCAAGTTAATTTATCTATACTGCACTCTCTTCTGACACGCTGCCTTTTATTATCATTGTATACACTCAGTTTTGGGGAACAAAATGCAGTATGGGTTACAAGAGGATCTGCATTTGGTCGCGCTAAATGGATGTAAATACTTAATATTTTTGTTAGCAGTCATTAACTGGGAGAGGTAAAAGTTACTGTGGAAGTAAGAAACTGTGTTAACCTAGATTTTTTTCAGAAGTTTGGTCCTAGTCCTTGAATTAAGTAACTGAAAAATGAGATGCATGATCACAGTTCTCTATTTCCAATTTGACTGTTTTAGACAGGCTAAAAGAAGACGGCGGACTTTCTCCTTTTCCAAATTAAATTTTTGTATAAAATATATAACTTAATTCCTCTGAATGGTTTTCTTGCATACCCATCTTATTTCCCAGGCACATAAATTGATGGAATGAGTTACATCTTTAACCATAGGACTGACTGTCATGGACCACAGCCACTGAAATGTGGCTTCTGAAAGAAGTGGGACAGCGACTGACAGATATCCAGGTAAATGATCAACGGTGAGACTGCTTCCTTTATACTGTGTAGGACTGCAGTCCCGCATGTCAGATGGATCCTGGAGGAGATCTTAGGGATGTGTACTTGTACCAGAGCTGTCCTCTCCACCTCTTACATCAGCATTAGGCACCACCTGTTTTGTCTAGAGAAGAAGAAACTGGTATCATGGTGCAGGAGTAGAGACCCAGTTTGTTTCTCTGAGCCAAAAGGACTGCAGCATAGTGGTGATCAGGATGTATTTGATAAAGGTAAGAGAATTATGAATAATGGATTTGCAACTTATGTGGCCAATAATAAATGGCCACTGTACTTATAAGGATTAAACAGTTGCAAGCTGTCAGGACATGGAATAATTTCCATGCTACAGCAAGCAAAACAAAGTTTTGTTGTATGAGGCCCACAAATGGAAATTAAAAAGTGTAGTTTCAGTGTTCTTTAGTTCAAGGATGCTTGACTGCGTCATTCCAGATGTGCATGCCTGTTCTTGGGCTCATTTAAGCGTCTGTAAGTCACACCAGAGATGAGCTGCTGAGTTGGATGGACTTTTGGACACAGTGCAGCACATCTTACCTCCTTACTAAATTCTTATGAGTTGTCTTAGTTACAGCAGGGTGTCTACTACGTCACCACTGTCCTTTACCTTGAATCTTTGATGTCCATGCAAAGTGTGAGGCCAGTGCAGTTAACAGAGATTTTACATTCATTGCTGAAAACATTTTAGGAGAAATCATCAATCTGGCATGTAGGACAAAGACAACTCCATTTGCAGATATTTAAAAAATGCTCCATTTTAAAGTTATTTTGAAATTATCTATAATCATACACATCCAAGTGGTTTTTTTCTCTAAAATTGTTTTTAAAATTAGCAGCTCAAATCTATTTTTTCTTTTTAGTTTTTTTTTTTGAAATGTCATCCTCATAACAAAACTGCTCCTTGGGGTTGGTACTACTTTGGATTCCTCTAATGTGGATGTGAGCTGAGCAACCCCACTGCTGTACAGCATGTTACACCCAACACTTGGTTGCTGCATGCAGATCAGCTCTTACCTGAGCACATTGTGCTTGTGAATTTTATTGGGATTTTCTTTCATATCTGCAAAAGCCTTTCATCCCCATATTTTGCACTAATTGCGAAGCTGGTGGCCCTTCAATGCAGACATTCTTTATCTGACAGCAAAAGATATTTTAATGTAACCAGGACACTGCCTTCCCACCAGTGGCCTAGCAGAGTTGCTTTCACCTTCATTTTTATCATGATGTATGGCATTTAAATGGTGCTTGACTGAAAGCCTATATAAACACATTTTCTAAGATACATTGAGTTTGCCATCATCATCATTTTGAGCTGTCAAGCTCAAAAACACACACTTTCCAGAACAAGGATCAACACATTCCAAATCATTCAGCTTACAGGGAGAATAGAGAGGCTATGGCAAACTAAAGCAGGAGAGAGCCCTCACAGCTCCAGTTTCAGGCATTAGTCAGGTCTAAATGGTGGCAAAAGATTCCAAAATCTCAAACTAATGTCAAGATTTCCTTCAATCCCCTGGCTATTCCTACTCTTTCACCTGTACATGAGGGGTGACAAAGAGGGGGCTGGTTCTTGTTCCCTCTACCCCCCCTCACATGGCATCAGTTGCTGCAGCCTTCAGCTCCACTTCTGTTTTTTCCAAGAGCTGGAATTCCTCAATGGTGCCACTGGTGATGCAGTCCAGGGACTTACATGGAAATTACTGTTAGCGTGGCAAACCATGAATCTGCAAGGGCATGAGGCTGGAGAAGGAAGTATTTGCTATTTGCCAGTTTAGCCCAACCAAAAAAATGTTCCCTGACATCCACGCAGTGTTTTCCCCACTAGCCCTGGCCTTGAGGCAGGCACCGTTGGGGTGGAGGGGCTGGTCCCTGCCCAGCCTGCAGACACTCCCTTTGCTCTATAACTCTGCAGATATGGTTGAGTTCCCTGCCTGGCAAGGTAGCATATGTTACACTGAGCCAGGGCCACACGGCAGCAGCTCATCCCTCCCTTGATGCTTTGGATCTTTCTGCAGCTTTGTTTCTTGCTCAGATGGGCTCCAGGACTTAATGTCAGTGCTGGATTCCCAATCCCTCCACAGCTTTTTGTGAGAACTAATGAAACAGATCTGGTTTTTGTTGTTTAATTAACCAGCCTATATTAGTGTCCCTGGAGCTCTCTGTGCTGAGGTTGGTTTTGGTTTGGGTTTTACCCTCTCCTAGAAAGATGTCACAGAGAAATAGTGCAGTTCTTAATGTTTGGTCCGTTTCATTCATCACGCCTTTTCTGGAAAGTGTTTGTTTGCCTTCCACCCAGCCACAGCTTGTGCACAGCCTTTACAAAAACACAGTCAGCCTTGCCAAGAGATGAGTCTGGTGTTAGATCTGCAGACCCCCGTGTCTGCCATCACAGGGTCATTCAGGCTGGCTCCTGATCAGCAGCTGCATGTCAGTTGTGGAATTGTGTTCAGAAGCCGCCCTCTTCCCCAGGAGCAGCAGCAGCCACCTGCCATTGCTAAAATCAGGTGGGGTAGCCTGAGAGTGTTCCTTGGTGTGCTGTTTGCTGCTGCTGTGGTCACCACATCCCTGGGGTCTGGGGAGGGTGGATGTGCAGGACAGAGAGCAACAGGCAGTGTTCAGGGAGGCTGATTTCCTTCCCTTGTGATCCCAGGTTGTGATCCCAGGTGTAGGAACAGACATTTTACCTGTCCAGGATGTGTTTGCTGCTCAGCCATCCGTGGTGCATCTTCTCTCTAAGATTCACCTGGCTAGCTGGGTGCTGATAGACACCAGCCCTGCCCTGTAGCCATGCAGCGAGGCTGTGCTGTAGGAGTGTGTGCACAAAGCTTGTTGGCTTCCAGCTCATATCAATTCAGTGTATTTCCTTGCCTTACCAAGGAATGTTGTATTCTTCTTCAGAGATTAGATAATGCATTCCTCAGAGCTCGGTAGTTTCCCTTCGGTGTTTTTCTGCTTCTCCTTGATTCTATTAGAGGCTGTTTTAGTGAGCAGCCATTGATCACATACATCTGTCTCCAGAGATCTAAACAGCAGAATCTCCATAATTTCCTCTGCTTCACAAAATGATACAGCGTTTCATTAAAGACAAGTTAAAAACAGAACAAAATGCTGCTCCATGTCCCTTTCAATCACCTCACCTTCAGCAGTCATTTGCAAAAAGACTGTTTCTTTTTCCTCTGCTTGGAAGTTATTTTTTACACCATTTAAATGACAGCTTAATCTATGATAAAAGGACTTCCCCGAGCACAGGTCTTCCCCTTGTGTCAAAATATCAGTGGATTCCATATTTAACATCAGACACAGCTGCATTGCAGCCCTAGGTAAAGTTTTCCTGTGAATAGCTTGCATGATATTGCATCGCTGTGGAGAGCGCTTCCTCTTGGAAAGCTGTTCAGAGACAAAAGTCATCAGGGCTCCAGCCCCATAGTGGAAATCAGCAGCAAAAGCCCTGAGCAGCAGCTAAGTACCTGTAAAGATGTCAGTGTTCCTGGAAAGGTGAGGCCGTGTATAGAATAATTCAGACCTTTTATGATAAAGTAGCAATATTGTTTTGAAGGATACAGAAGGTTTGACAAACACCCATAAAGTGCTTCACAACAGATAGCAACTTGAGCACAGAGGTCATATCAAACATGTGGCAAACAAAAATATCTGCTGCTCTTCCTTCTTGCTTCTCTAAGTGTTTGCTGTGAGAATGTGGCTGATAAAACTAGTGCTCTCTGTCACTGTGCATTTGTGAGATTAATGTATAAAAGAAATTATTACAGTGAATTTAACATTTACTTAAAAGTTCTGAACAATTTCCACTCCTCAACTAGGCTACATCACATTACATCACCCGTATGTCTCCCTCTCAGCAGCTTTTATCACCTGGAAGAGTGCACCACCACACAGCAGTTGTAAAGCTTAACAGAATATTGCCTTGTTTCAGTCTTGGAGTGTAAAACAGGCTGGCCTCAGCCTTCTGCTGATGCAGAAGCAAATAGCAGTGTAAAAAAAGAGACAGCAATTTGAAAGGCTACCAGTAATGGGGCAGGGGAGAGATAGGGGTACTTCACAGGTTCTGTAGAGCTTTGGGCACTGTGCCTGACATGCCTCCAGTCTGAGGCAGGGGAAACCCAAGGGGAGAGACAGCAACTGAGAGTTTCTGGGCAGTGCATCAGGTTAGAACCTATGAGGCCTAAGGTTTATTTGACCCATTAAAAGTTACTAAAAGCCTCGCTTCTAAGAGGGTTTTACCAGATGCTTTTCTTTCCTGGTGAAGCTGGAACCCTAGAGATATTTTGCAACCAGCATCCACTGGTTCAACTGCAGCAGAGGTACAATTTCCTGCAGAAAGGTCACAGGCCATTTGCAGTTTTCCGAGTCAAAAGCAGTCCTTAAAACTCCATCTAAAAACCACCTGGCAGCAGTTGTCAAGCGCTGTAATTGCCCCCGTGTTGCAGCAGCTGACTGTGAGAACCAGAACTCGAAACAAAATCCTGCCCAGGAGAGATTATGGGTTTGTTACTGATGGTAAAAGCAGAGCAGACGTGTAAGTGGAAGAGCAGGATGCTGCTTTTGAGTGCACAGCATCACGGCTGGGAGACGGTGTTCCAGAAATAAGTGGGGTAATGAGCTGGTGTTATGTGAGAGCTCATCTTATGTACAGTGAGCATTGCAAAAGAATTCAGGAAGCAATGCAGAAACTTTTTGATAGCTCTGCTTTCCCTCTGTTTCAGCATCAGGAGAAAGAGAGGTCTGGGTAGCCGGTGAGGTGTAGTGATGGTGTTTCAGATCACTGTGAGAAAAAAAAGCTTGGAAGCCAGCAAGGCAGCTGAGAGGGATGCAGCTTGGACCAGCCTGGACAAAAGGATTTTAATGTTGATGCCTGAGATTTGATATAAAATCAAATTTAGCAGATGAAATCACTATAGAGGAAGTGATGGGAAGCTCTGATATTTACATAAAGCATAGAGACATCTGTCCTTTAACCTACCAAGAGTTTATAATACTTAAATTGTCATCAAGGCAACAGAGGTCAGACGGCTCAACAAATTGACACCATCTTGTGCTGCATTTGGGTGTTTAGAGGTTTGTTTTATAAACACACAGCCCTACAGGTAAGTCAGAGGTTGCACAGCAGCCTGTGAGGAGACGCTGGGGGAGCTTGGCTCATAGAGCCTGGAGAAGATCTTGCTTCACAAGCACCCAACAAAGCTTGTGAGGGTGTTATCAAGGATCCAGGATCTTCACATGGTACATCCTGAGAGCCTGCAGGCCCAAGTGAAACAGTGAGGAGGAGACTGGATATAAGGAGAAACTATTTCCCCATTCCGACAGGAGGCAGTGGCACAGGTTGGCCAGAGAGGTGGTGCAATCTCTCTTGAAGGTTTTCAAGAGTCACTGGATAAAACCTTGAACAACCTGGTCTGACCGTGCTTTGAGACAGAGGTTGGACCAGAGACTTCCTGAGGTTCCTGTGGTTCTCATGGACAGTGAGAGATGCCTGTGGGTGTCCATGCCACGATCCGGAAGGCTTGGACCTTGACAGAGCATTATCATAGAATTGTAGAATGTTAAGGGTTGGAATGGGCCTTAAAGATGATCCAGTCCCAACTCCCTGCCATGGGCAGGGACACCTCCCACCAGACCAGGCTGCTCAAGGCCTTATCCAGCCTGGCCTTGAACACTGCCAGGGTTGGGGCATTCACAGCTTCTCTGGGCAGCCTGAGCCAGTGTCTCACCACCCCCACTGTGAAAAATTTCTCCCTAAATTCTCTAACCTAAATTTCCCATCTTTCAATTTGTACCTGTTACTCCTTGTCTTATTTTTAGTTCATAACAAGGAGGTAGACAGAGATCAAGCCTTGGAAGATACTCCCTAGGAAATGTGGCATCTCCATCTCCTGCCATGTAGATCAGCTACTGGAATGGCTTGAGCCAAACACAAACTACTGGATTTAGTAGAAGAATAAATGACTAGCAGATTAAAAGAGCCTATAAAATACTGGTGGTCTGGCTCAAAGATCTAGTGGATGTTTCTGGAGTTAAACAAGAGGAGTCAATGGCCATGGTCACAGCAGAGGCATTGACACAGACTCCACAAGTTACACATTGGATCTTACTCCTGTTCCTCTTGGTATCTGCTGCCTTGAACAGTGACAAACAACTTTGGTGCCTTCCAAAGAGGAAGGAAAGAGAAACAATGGGCCCCCCGCCATTTTTTTTTTCACTTTTTACACTATGCCCTTCATAATTTTAAGGATTTCCCCTATTATTGATAACATTGGGTGCTCACAGAAGGTAACACATTTTAAAATTTCAGACATTATAAAAAGATCTGCCTTGGGGCACGAGCACTGAAAAGAAAATTAATTAAAATTATACCAAGATCTTCACTGGCCCATAGTGGGTTTATGTCATATCAGAAGCAGTATTTAAAAGAAAAAGTTAACACTTGTGTGTCAGTCTACTCAACAGATAAACCAAAACAGCAGAAGGATCAGAGTTACAGCACGAGGCAGCATTAGCATTTGGATTCTGAGTGGGAAAAATTTCCTAATACCATTAAAACATCTTTTTTGTCAAACCAAACAGCTCACAGTCACTCAATTCCAGCCCAAGCTGTAGGCAGATTTCAAGTCTGCAGGGCCATATCATCTGGAAGAATTAAAGCAGAACCTTGTGTCTGCAGGGTACCTGGCACAACATACCTTGGTCCTCACCTTAGAATCATAGATAACCTGTGTTTAATGCAGATTTAAAAAATATTACTATCAATCACAATTATGAGTTCACTATGATTTATTTATCTACTTGAAATAATTTGAGGGTATCAGTCTAGTTGGTGGTGACTGATCTATTATTCCTTTGATGTTTGACTCTTATTCATGGACTGGAAAAGAACCAAGAGCACAAAAGTGACTTAAAGACACCCTGTCCTCCATAGGACTGAGGTACAAGGAAAAGCTTGCACAATTTCTGGATGGAGTGAGCCTTCCAGTCACCAGGACTACCAATGCTGAAGTCACAAGGGGGGGAAAAAAGGGAGGAAAAAAATCCTGCTTCTGCCAGCATTACTAATCAAGTACTAATGGTTATGATATGAACATTTCCTATGGCAGCTGGTGCATTGCTAAATTAATACATATTCCTTAATACTATTTGCTATATGATTATGTCTGGCATTATCTCTCTAGATATAATACAATTTTGCTGCTATAACAGAATAAAATACTACACATCCACTGTTTATAGAAATGCCTGTTCCCTGCTCTGTCTTTACAGTGGACCAAACCACCTGAGTAAATGAAGTAACAGCTTGTTTGTCAGTGTCCCAGCCACCTGTAAAAAACCCTTGCTAGGAATCCTGGTCAAGCTGCTTTAGGCTTTTGTCCTGTTGAAAAGATTCATTGAAAGTCTTGAATCTGCAACAGGAACTTTTTCCTGATTTATACTGCGTGAATGTTTAAGAAATGTTCACACTCAAAAAATATCTGATGGAAGTCTCCATCTGGACCAATTGCAATGGGCCCACCACCATCCTGCCCAGCCAAAACCTGCTCACCTGGCAGCTTCCATCTCCATTAGCCACAGAGAAACACGTCCCCAGTTCATTTGCAGTTGGTCACTGAAAACCCCAAGTGCTAACTCCTGAGTGACATTCAGGGAGCCCATCCTGAAACAGAGCAGAAGGTGCCCTACAAATCCTCAGCAGCTCAGCCTTGGAGGGTGTGAGGCTGCCAGGGAGAGTCATCACTTAGCCTGAGGATGAGGGAGGATGGGTGAAGGCTTGTCTTTAGGAGAATGTGGGCTATAAACTGTGCCAGGTTCACCTTAAAAGAAAAGCATTATTTCCTAACTTTTCATATAAGGGGGAAGGAAATATTCCCACACAGAACTGGGTGAAAAAAAATGTGCCTCCTTGCCGTATAAACCTGGGCTCTCTGACATGGGTTATCTACTGACCACCAAAGGCCACCCCTTGGGTAGGAGGGAAGTTCTCAGGAATATGTAGAAGTGAGACTGGGGGACACATGCTCGCATCATTCCCTGAACACTGTTGGAAATGAAGGTGTGTGGACAATCTCTTCCACATGGAGTGCATTCCACAATGGAGACTAACAACAGAGACATCATGAAACTTCAGAAGTACCAAAAATGATAGTGTCACACATTTACACTCATCCATAAGGTAGAGCCTGTCCATCATCACTCTGCTCCCTGACAGGAGAAGGAGCAGCTGAGGAGAGTTCCTGGGGGAACCTGCTTGGCATTGGTGTTTTCCCAAGTGGGGTCTGAGCCACAAAATGAAGTGGAGCTTCCAGAGCCCAGCAGAGCTGCACACAGCTGTGCAGGGTACCTGCCCCCTACCTCTGCTACAGCACAAAATAGTGTGTGAGCCCTGCCAAGAAGCTGATCTGAGGCGCACCACAGCACATTCTCACTTGAAAGACAAAGAAACTGAAATAAACAAAGGAAGAAGTTTTGTCTTTATGAGTACAACTCCCAGGACAGCAAGGCTTTCCCTCAGCTCTATATAACCAATAAAATGGAATTACAGAAACCACATGACTAAAATTTTCTTAGGCCCATGCATATTCCTGCAAGCATTGGGAACAGATTAAAACCAGAGCAGCTAGTAACAGTGATATCTCATCCAAAAGATTTGCCTACTAATGAGAGACTGCAATGCTCTGCCGAGGAGAATCCAAGCACCAGGAGCAGAAGGATCCCGAAGCTGCTGCAAGGCAGCCCTGGTGTGAGCAGTGGGGCAGAGGTGCCCTGACTGAAGCCCAGGGGGAGCTGCAGTGCCACCTCCCTTTTTGTCCTGTTATTATTTTTCCCTGCCCCATTCTGGCAGATATTCTCCTGTCCCTCCCTGCTTTCTCTCTGCCTCCTGCCAAAGTAGTTCAGGAATTAGCAGGGGATGCTCTTTGGCCTCCTTGTCATTACATTTAATTAGAAGACACCCTCATTTGCTTTGCTTTTGCTCTCCTACCTGGCAGAGTAATTTGCATTTCACAGGCCATTCTTGAGTCTTGTTCTTGCTCTGCCTGAAGTGAGCAGCACAGAGGGTCACACTGAGAGGCGCAGCAGCAGCAGCAGCTGTGGCACAGCCAGAGTCGACAGCTGAAAGAACACCTGGGAAGTCTACAGGACTGGTTAAAAATTAATGAAAAGGGGAAAATGCTGAACATGCAGTAGGCCTGGGCTGTCTAAGGTCAGTGCAGACACAGAGAGCATCACAACTAGGTGGCACACGGAGAGCAAACTGAACCCCAAGCACCTCTCCAACGCAGAGTGATAAGAAATTCATAGCAGTTGTATGATCTATGCCCTTTGCCTGTGCCTGGAACATCTGGACAGCAAATACAGCTCTGGAATGCCCATCTCCTCCTCGAATGGCACTATAGGGAGGCAGCAGTTCTGTTTCCACGTCCCTTTGTTGTCAAGTTGTGCCAGTGCTGCTACCAAGAGCAATAACTCATACCAGATCCAGTGCTGAGTCACTTTTTGGCTTCATTGCATAATTTGCATCAGCAGTATCATAACAAACCATCTGCTTTCAGAGACCAGGCATCTTTGCAACACCATGCCCCATACCATGAGTTAGTAATACAGCACCTCTCATGGGTGCCCAGATGGAGATAATCACAAACACTTCCATAATGTTTGAAATAAATCCGATCTTTGAGGAGCATCACCTTCTCAGTGGATGCTAAGAGCTTTTCAGATCTCTGCTATGACAGCACAGATTATGTTGAACCATTTCAGATTGCTCTTGACTTTTCTTTCGTCCCAGCCATGCTTCCATGGCTGAAGCTTCCAGCCTTCAATACTTACAAATGAAATTTGAAACTTTGCATGTGCATAAGCTTTTCCTCAGGCTCACTCTTAAACTGACCTGGAATTATTAAAAATACTAGTGAGCCCGGAAAAATATGTATGTTGCTACATCGAATCCTAAAAGAGATTCACTGCTGAGGAGGCAATCTAGGAACAGAATGATGAGAAGAATCCTGTCTGCTCTATTTCTTGCCACCTGTTCACATGAGGCTTTTTTAGTCTGGTTCACTTAAAGAAATAGGAGTCATACGGCAGAGCTGAAATGCAAACACAAATCAAAATGCCAGCCCTGGAATTTGTTTTGGCTAGAGATCTACAGAGATAGGAAAATATGATAACTGTACAATTCACAAACTCTAGGAATTTCAATAGAATTATCTAGAAGCCACCTTAATTACCTTGAAAGAAATAATTCAGAATCTGCTCTCTTTCCTAGAAAATATCACTAGGTTTAATAAAATTTGCAATATCTAAAGTTTTCTTCCATATTTTTTTGCCTAGATAGGGCACAACTAAAGAAATCAAATTAATCCCTCATGACAGCATGGGAAATAAGGAATGCATAGTAGATACAGGCTTTAAATGCTGCAGTAGAGATGCAGTTTTATAGACAAAAAATTGTCTGTCTGTACATGGTTTTGCTGTACAGACAAAAGCAGCTGCATTACAGAAGGTTAATAATAAAATAGGCTCAGCACTTTAATTTCTAATCCCCAAGAAATTCTGAGAAAACCTCAGTCTAAAGAAGTCACAGTTTTGAGTAAACTACTTGGAAGTCATTACGTGTTCTCTGAAAAAGGTAATTTTTCAAGCTATTAAATCAGCCCATCTGAAAAGCCACCTATTTTCCTCCCACTCCCACAGTTTTGTCATCCTCCTCCCCCTACTTCAGTCCTTGTGCACCTGCTGGTTCTTCTTGCACCTTTGTAAGCACAGAAAAATTAAGACAGACCTAACTTGGTTGTGCAAGCTGATTAAAACCAGAGAAGAGGTGATGTAAAGAACCTGAATAAAGTTAATCTTGGACTAATGGCTGTATTCATCATACAGAAGAAGAGAGAGCATTTATGGGGGTGAAAGAAAACTACTACAACTTGGAGAAGGTGCAGAGAAACAGCCAGGGAGTGTCAATACTCCAGCACATCATGTTCACTGTGCTCTGCTACTGTGAATCACTGCACAAGGTTTTATGTACCAACCATGGCCATTCAGTCAATTTAAATTGTATTTCCTGTTGTGACATGCCTTTGAAAAGAGACATTGTTCTGACTGAAATGTTTTCTTTCACTCTTACTTCTCCCATCTATTCAGAGTCAAAACAAATTATAGCAAAATAGAGCCTTCAGAATGGCTGGAGCAGATTGTTATATGGCTCCAGTTGGCTCAAAGGAAAGAACAAAAAAATATAAAGTGGCAGCACTGCCTTTCCAAGACACGGCAGAGATGGATGCTGGACTGGGAACTACACCATTGCTGTAGGAATGCACTGGCAAAGGTTTTTTTTGCAGAGAAGGCTGACTTTAATCTGAATCCACCCCTGCTTGGTATCAGTATAGTGTTAACTTGAGTACAGCTTGGTCCCTAGCAAATGGGTGGGCTTTGAATCAGGAAAAAGTCAAGGTAACTGTTCAGATAATGTGGCTGCCCACCAACTACCCCTCAAATTCAGATTAGACTGCAGGGACCATCTTTTTTTTGCATGTTTATGCTCTACCTGCATTGCAAGCTTCTGGCTGTAACCTCAAACAATAATAAAATGACGAAGACTGCAACACATTTCTCGTTCTGAAAGAACAAAAACCCCATCTGGAAACAGCAGATATGTCAAATTTATTAAGAGAGGATAAAATGATAAAACCTTTTATGCTGTTAGTACTATTGACTTGTAATCTCTTGATGCAGTTTAGATATTATGGAATTTCAGACTTAATATTCTACCCAGAGGATGATATAAAAGCCATTATTGATTTCCACTCCCTATAAGCAGACTTCATCTCTATGTAAATTAAAGATTGTATAATATATTTCACAATATAGATTAGCTGTCATTCAAGGCTTGATCAGTTCTCATACCAACAGGCAAGTTCCAGGCAATAACAAGTGAACACCCAGTTCTTTCTTCTTTCTAACACCCAGTAAATCTGGTTAGGCCTTTGCCCATTAACACTCACATCTACAGGCACATCATCAAACACCATAAGGAAAATGTGGGATGTGTTTCTTGTGAGAGGAGTGGTGTGCACAGCAGTGCTGCAAAAAGCACCACTCACCATCATTGTCCCAGGGGAATAATTACCCCCTTTCTATTCCCCTGAGGAGCACAGGGGAAGACAGCCATGTCTTCCACCTACCAACTACTCAAATCCTTCAAATATTTGGAGAACTTACAAAAGAGGGAAAATAAAGCAGCAGCATCCACATGGTAAAGTCTCCCACACAGCACCCCAGCCAGCTTCTCCCCTAGCACACACATGGGGAGCAGGGAATGTGGGAACTGCCAACCACTCTCCCCATACCACAGCAAGGTATTTCCCACGTGCTGTTCCCTTAGTGACCAGGAAACATTTGTTTTCTCCTCCTCAGAGCGATGAAGACTGCGGTCTCAATCGTTTGGCAGGGGAAAGCTTAAACCCACCACGAATGTCCTTGTCACACACTGGGGGGAAAAAAACTAATGTTACTGTAGGCATGGGGGGCCACATCAAGCCTGGAGCAGCTTGGTTTGACCCTGCTGTGAGCAGGACGCTGCACAGGAGAGATCCTGGGGCATCCTCCTGCCTGAACTACCCTGTGATCCTATGAAAGAGCACTGGAAAGGCTTTCTGCTAAGAGTGGCTTCCACCACACAAAGGAGCAGCACTGGAGTCTAAGGAAACAGCATTAGCTTTCGTTGCTGAACATATTTCCCTTCCTGACTAAGGGATGGGTTTCAAATCACCTCCCCATCCAAACCTGTACTGCACACAACAGGATGTGGGGAAACTTAAGTCTGCCAAAACCCCGTTCTGACCCTCCAGTCCTTTTCTAAAAGGGAGCCACAAAACTCCCACCTCCTTGAAGAACAACCTTACCAAAACCAGCAAGGCCCTCAGATTATTTCTCATTAGGCTGCTGACAGCTGAGGCTTTCACCTCACTGCATGGTGAAATTCAAAGCACATCACCCAAGTAAAGTTGGAGAATAATCAAGGTTTTCTAGTTTCGTATTAGGCTCAGCTCCAGCCATTGGAAGCCTAATGATGAAACTTGCTGTGCAACTTTTTCTTTAGTGATTTCTATTACCTTGTCACTCAGAAGCTGAACAGCACATCCACTTCTCATCACACATCATTTTCCCTGTAAAAAGACTCATGATTTTTAACTCAAGCATTGCATTTACAGCAACACAGTTATTAAGCATTGATGGGCAGTATCTGTAGAGCTCAAGCACAGAACTGAAAGCAATGGGCACAAAATGACACACAGTGAGGATCCCTCTGAACATCAGGAAATGCTCTTTCACTGTGACCCTGGCTGGGCACCAGCACAGGTTACCCAGAGATGCTGTGGAGTCTCACTCCTCAGAGACAATCAAAAGCCATCTGGACATGGTCCTGGGCAAACAGCTCTAGGTCATCCTGCTTCAGCACGACCTCCAGAGATTCCTTCTCACCTCAAGCCCCCTGTGATTCTGGGAATGAAAAGTTTAAAACATCCAACATTGAGCAATTCGTATCCCTCTCCCAACTTCCTTGGAGGCCTCCTCTTCATCACCTCACAACCAGGGCAGGCTCAGGGCACTTGTGAGGATATTTACAGGTGGGAGCTCAGGCAAGGTGCAGTAAATTCCTCAGCTGTCAGACCTTGCCACTTCAGTGCTTTTAGCTTAATGGCAGGTTTACATTTCAGAGCACTTTGTTCCAAGTTTGTCAAGGACCGAGACTCTCGAGTTTCCAGCAGTTGGCACAGTTGCACATGCACAGAGATTGTGCTGTACATCCACATTTACCACACTACCACTCGATAACTGGGAGAGGAATGTCTCTCCCTCTCTCCAACTCAGACTTCTTCATCTTCTCTCTGTCTTCATACAGTTAAATTTTTATTCGAACAAGCTCTTATGATTGCCCCGTTTGTCCACTGGAGGTCAGTCTCTTGCTACGAAAGACTGTCCCTCTTACCTGGTAGGTCTGCAGGGGACAAATCTTACAGCAGCACCTCATTTTCCTGTCACAGGATCTTAAGGCTTTGGGTACAAGATGAGAAGCCCAGTGCAGTCCATAATGGAAGGTTGCTCCTGGCATGTCCTTTCCCAGTCAAAGTAACACAAAGAATTGCAGGAAGCTCAAACATTGTGTTTTCTCAGCTATTGAGTAGATTCGATCCAAAAGCTGCAAGTGCCCTCCTGCAGCTCTCCCACCACCACTGCAGCGTTGCAGGAGCCAAGTGCCAGACTCCACTCTTGGGTAAAAAAGCATCTCGTTGGGCAGGGAATTCCTAACTGATGAATGAGCATTTTGAAACACGTTCATGCTTTCTGCATTACCTGGCTTTGTATGTAAATCAGACACTAAAGTGCAGTTACCAGCCAACAGATCTTTACTATCTAGTAAATCCTACTTGGCTCGTGTGCCAGCATGAGCTCCAGAGAAGGCGGCTGTTTCGGCTGCTGCTCGGGCTGCGTGGGAGAGGTGCTGCACCACGCTGCTGTCAGCAACACCCGCTCATTAGCAAGGCTTCCTCAGCTCCTGCCAACACTTTGCCAGACATTCAGCACAAAGATGGGCTGTTTGCCTCTCCCAGGCTGAGCAACAGATGATGTTGAAGGATGGCAACAGCAGCGAGCGGGAGGCAGGGAGTGTGGCAAGGAAGGGTGAACAGCCACGAGAACGGGGCTGTTTGGCAGCCACACACAGAGCACACGCACTGGAGTCCATACCAGAACTTCAGCTTGGATCAGAAGCGCTTTGGAAGCAAATCTGCTCACTGCATCTCTCCATGCTGTAATTCCCATCATGGAACAGCACGTGAATTCGATTCCTGCCAGATGCAGGCAGGCACAAGACCTGCTCTCACTGCAGCTCCAGGCATCCAGTTTGCATGAAGAACTGAAGCCCAGCGCCTGCCGTGCCCTGGTCTAGAGTGGCTCCCTTTGAGCCCCACTTCTGAGTCACCTGCACACGATCTCACTGGCCAGCTGACAGCAGGGCTGTCCAGGCTGCACTTTCAGCCATCAAGACTGATGAGATGAGACAATTCCCATGCTGTGGATTGCAAGACCTTGAGCTTTCAAGCTCTGCTTTATTTTCTTTAACTGCCATGCTAAGAAATGAATGGTGCCTGCTGTATCTTCAGTTCTGTCCTGCCAAGAGCACTGATGTTCTCAGAGGGAAATTTTGGTTTTTTCCATCCCACTAGCTCTCCATTTCATCCCATATTATGCTTCCTAAGGCAACAACATTTTCCTGCGTCCTTTTGACAACACTGATACTCCTGTTAGCATTCAAGCAGTCGGGTGAGAATAAATGGTTGCAGCCCAAACCCAGAAAGAAGCAATACCTGCAGCAGGCTGGTAATTGCAGCAATTGTGCAAAGCTCACATCTGGAAGCCTTAAAACAGAGCAGCACTTTAGAGGTGTCCTTTAGCCACACATTCTTTTTATACATCCTGCCACACTGAGTATAGTGTGTTTTGCTTTCTGAGCAGAACACATTACCAGTCCACCAGACTACTTAAGCAGTTTTTGTATTCATGAATTTTAAAAAAGACCTATTTACTATTTAAAATGTCAGCTTAAGTCTATTCATCCTAATCAGGTACGAAGACCAGCAGCGCTGCCAGTGCCATTTGTACCCTCATGTCTCATCTGATCAGTGAAGGAAATAAAAGCTGAGGCAGGCAGATGGCCGAATCAAAGAGAAAGGTCATTGCATACTGCAGCTGATAAGGTGAAGAGAATAAAATAGGGAAGGTGATCTTCAGGGAAAAGGTTAAAACGTAGCCTCACCATTTGGAGGCTTCTGTATGGAGATAAAACAAATACAAAGAGAAGTATCATCAATTTCACTGAAGCACTTTCTCCTATTGTTTAGAAGAGAAAAAAATTCTGAACCTTTCTCTTCTTCCCCATCTCTGTTGTAAAAATCTTTATTTTCTACCTCCCATTTAAGAGACAGAAGAATGCCACAGATCTGTGCTGTTATTCTCCCCATGTAAGTGAGGCATCCATGCTAAATGCTTTTTCTTGGCTAAAACAGTAAATAAGCAGCAATGTTATAGACAACTCCCACATCTCTTCTCAAATAATTCTAGCTGTTGGCAGCTGCCTCACCATTTGGTGTATTTTAACTAAGTTTGAAAATCCCTAAAGTAAGGATTTATTATCTCTTTCAGTTAAGTACGAAGTAAATCTATCAAGCCATATAAATTATTCACATTAATTCTAGAAACGTAGCAAATAATATAGGACAGGAAGGGCACCACAGGAGAGGGATGCAGCATCCTTTACTTAAAAGACTGTGGTAGACCTAAATTCAGTTTTCTAAGTAGACCATGTCAACTTATAGAATAAAGATGGCTCTTAAGAAATTTTAAAAGCATGGGTTGTCATGATAGTCACTGGGGGTTTTGAAGAGAGTACAGGAGATGATAAAAAATGGGATACTCTTTCAGGTAAGCATTTGGTTGATGGCAGTTGGTTGGGTGCTGATGCTTTAAGTTTTAGCTTAAAAACCAAGGACACCATTGCAGCTTCAGGCCCAAAAGGTGTAAACAACAGCAAATTGAGGAGAGCAGTCTGGGAGGATGGGATTTCATAACCTGAAGCTGTAATAGGACAATGAACCCCAAAATGTAAATGGACCAAAAGTGTGAAGACTCATGACTCTCATGACTCTCATGACTTGGAGTCCCACCTTGGGCAGAGCCTTGGCTGGGCTCTTGTGCTGCCCGAGGTGTATCCTTTGAAGGCCTTTCAATAAATACCTGCTTGATTCCTTTAACACTGTCTAGCCTCTCCAGGTCAGCCTCTCAAGGCATCAGCACAAGGCAGCAGTCTTGCTTATCTTTCTGTAAACATTTGTGAAATGTCACAGTGGTGCTTTGCATCACTTATGCCAAATCAGTGACTGGTACTGGGAGGAGCAGTGAGCCTGAAGGATCCAGGTATTTTAAGGTAAACCCCACATGCCCCAAGGAACTGCAGACATTTAAAAATAATCAAGCACTGCACACATTATACATCTTAACAGTCTCAACACAGTCAGATGAAATACTCTGATGAGCCTATACAAAAGTATATAAAAAAGTATAAAACCTATACAGCAATACAAAAACTTTACCATCTGCTGTAAGCAAAGCTTCTAAACCTTTGTTACAGCAAAATGTGTCATAAATACAAATTATGTAGAAATAAATTTGTGGGGAAACTTTAACAGCCATCCTTGAAAGCATTACTTTGGTTGTCATTCTGAGCATATGAAGCAAACAAAAATCCTTCTTCCTCAAAGACAGAAATAATGATTACAACATAATGGCAACCATAAGCAGTGTACCCAGCTGTGTGAAGACAACCCCTAAGGAGAGTTTTAGGAAGCATAGTAAATTTGGAATGAAACACAAACAGAACAGAAAAACAAACCACTGCAGGTGATGCCTTGTGAAGGCTGACCTAGAACAGAGGCTAAACAGAGTTAAAGAATAAAGTGGGGATTTATTAAAAGGCCTCAATGGATACATCTTGGGCAGTACAAGTGCCCAGCCAGGGCTACACCCAGGATGAACCCAAAATGGTCACAAAATGGACAACCAGTCATGGGATTTCTCATTTTGTAAGTTCTGGTCCATTAGCACATTGTCTAATTATAGCTTTAGGTTATGAAGTCCCACCCTTCTTGGTTTTCTTTCTTCAGTCCATATTGTTTATGCTTTTGGGCCTGAGATTTGAATTCGTTTTCCTTGGTCCCAAGCTAGGAAAGGAAATTGTTTTGCCTACCTACTCTGTGAAGAGACTTTACCATCCCCTAATATGAAGTTCATAACTACACACTAAAGCAGTAAAAGCTAAAACCTAAGGCATCACAGGTATATCTGAAAACACCCCAAAATCAGACCAGAGAAAATAAATACAAACAAACATGAAAGAGTATCTCAAGTGAGGCTAAGGTGAGGTCTCAAATGGTTGGGATAAGCAGCAACTTTAAAAAAGGCTTAGCTTAGTGATAAAGTGTTACTCTATAATAAACAATCCTACTACCATCATGCTCCTCCATGGAGAGGAAAAGCCCTGTGCCCTGAATCTGCACCCTTTCTAACACCCACTGGTACCAGTACACTCACAGAGCAAGGATCTACCCAAGGGAAAGACACCGTGGCCAACCAGCCAAACCCCAGGTCCTGCTGAAACAGGGAAGGGGAATATCCTTGGCTGGTAACGTGTAAACCATCTACTGAAAACCAGGAGGATGAGACTCACAAGAAGAGGAGGCAGAGGGACAGGCTGCAGGTGACAGCCCGTGCTGGGCTGTGGAGTTCAGGAGAGCAAGGGCACTGCCACCATGGCTGGTGACTGCATCCAGTTTGTGAAGGGTGACCGGCCACGGTGGGCATGGGCCGTTCAGAAAGGAGAGAAGGTGACTGGAAAGGGACCTAGAAAGTTAAACTCACTAAAGAAATCAAACATTAACAGCAGGATGACTCAGGAAAACTTGACTAAAAAATTCATCAGCACTGGCAGATACCAAGAGAGCACCTGATTTCCAGGAAGAGAGGAAAGAGAGGAGTTCTGCCACCCCCCTCAGTGTAGCTGGCAGGACTTCTGTTTAGAGCTGCTGCCCCAGACAGAGAGGACAGGCTGTGCAGTATGAACTGGCATTAGGGTAACTCAGGCAGATTCCCAGGCCCCTTTTCCTTCCTCTACCCTACACCTGACTGGCACCAAGTGACTGCTGAACAGAGCATTTTCACGTGGTGCCAGAGCACAGAGAGACTGAAATGCGAGTGACTCAGAAAGGCAACAGCTTGAGACAAGCTGCTGAGACATCTCAGAACAGTGGCCCTCAGCTCTAATCTCCAAATCACTGCACATAACCCCTTGACAAGAGAAAAGCACAGAACTCCACCCTGCTCTGGCTAATCAGATAAGAAGTTCTCTATTCAGCTGCAGCAGTAGGAATAATCTCCAAGAGACTACTATATTTAGCTAAGAATCTTAGGGGCAACTTGTCTTCTTATGTAGCTGAAAAGCTCAGCCCAGCACAAACCTGAGAGCGCTTTCCTCTTGTAGGAGTGCACATCTATGTCACCCACAGATGAGAACACATTTCTGCAGAAAAACCTACACAGACTTGACAGCACATGAAAAGAGATTCTTTGCCTGTTAGTAGAGAAAGCAAGATACGAAATCCCATCTCCCTGCTTTATACCTAAAGGACTTCTTTTTCTCAGGGTTCTTGTTCTTTCTCTTCATCTTTTGATAAAAAGATGGGCAATTGGGAACCCACAGTCCTTCTGGAGTAGCCTAACTTCTTTTCAAGTCCAAGAAAACTGGGAAGGGTGTTCAATGATAAGCTCAAGTCTCTCATGACTGTTCTGCAGCAGACACCAGGGACTGAGGGATTCTAGCAGGGATCATAATTTATTTTTATTCCCTATGTATCACCCTCAGTGTTTTAGCACCTGAATGCAGATCCACTTCAATGTGTTAAAAATC
Organism: Passer domesticus; assembly: GCF_036417665.1. Classification (NCBI taxonomy): domain Eukaryota; kingdom Metazoa; phylum Chordata; class Aves; order Passeriformes; family Passeridae; genus Passer; species Passer domesticus. The sequence continues at coordinate 71,013,755 of NC_087475.1, forward strand.
CTTGGACTTGAGTTCATGCATGGACTCACTCTTAGCAGGAATGCTTCAGACTCAGAAGTAAAAATCCACACCCCCACAGGGCAAGCACTTTTTCCCAAAGCAGACTATGGCAGGCTGAATTTCCGTGTGGTTTTTCAGAAGGAAAATATGTGTAATGTCACCTTAAAGAAAATTCACTGTAAAAAATCATCTCTGGATAAGCTGTTCCAATATTTATTTTACTTCTTGGCTAGGAACTAATACCTCAGCTCAAAATTTAATTTGTACAACTTCAGCTTCCAACCACAGGATTCTAATGAAGTCTTCATTATTATAAGGTTTACACTCAGTTCAGTTCACAGTGAGATTTTAAACATTTTTAGAAATTACATCTTTGCTGTACCCTTATGTTGTTCCAAGAGGAAAAGAACACCTCTTCATTATTAAAACAGTGCCCAGCACAGGAGAAAGAACACAGCTGAAAAATACATCAAACACCCATGTTCCAAGGAGACATTTCCCTTCCTCCCAACTCCATCTGCATACTGCAAACGAGCTCAGTTTGGAGCTTCTTCTCAACACCATGCATCCTCTCTTACAATAAGGTTTTCTTCTCCCTTCATCTTGGTAAAGTGAAATCTCAAATACCCAAAAATCCATTTCAGTTTAGGTCCATGAAAATTCTTTAAAATTGAAAGGACAACCACAAAAGCTGTAGAAGCAGCATGCTGAGTGACCATCAGTCCTAACTCAAACCAAGCTACAACAAGCACTTATAAATGCTTTACTAAGAGAGCCTTTGAACCAAAAAATTTCAAGCTTGCATATTCGGTTTCTATGTAGAATTGCTGTCTAAGAATTCTGGTCTAAATTATTTGAATTATTTCAAATCAAAAAGTGGGAAATTTGAGAGAAGTAAGAACTGAGAGCCAGAGGTACTGGGGTTTTTAGTTGAACAGAATAAAGATTAATTTATTTTCCCAAGAAACAACAGAGTCTAAGATGCATAAACAAATCTGTTTAATTTACAATTAACCTACTCTATTGCACAATTGGTTTATGTAAGTTCTTCCCAGCAGGATGAAAAGCCTCTCCTGGCTTTAATCTGATTACAATTAAAAGATTAAATTTAAAGTATTTTTCTAGTAGGCCTACATGGGTTTGTGTTTTAAAGTTTTGTGCTGGGTCACTAACCTACAAAGACAACTTCTATTAAAAAAGTGGGCAAGAATATTTGGTGATGTAACTTGTAATTTCTGCCTTATTCTTTCTGGAAGCAGAGCTGGCCTTTAACACATTTCACTGGAAAAAAAAACATCCCTAAAGCTACCTGTAGGGAAATTCATACCTGCTTAGACCAGCCAGGAACTTGGAGCCTGATCAAGTCTGCAAAAGAACCAAGTATGGATGTTAGCAGCAACAGCAGTATCTCAAGGGAATCTGGTTTTGTAGACTCCATCCCTCATCCCAGGAACATCATGCCTTGGGATCAGAGACAGCATTTGGAAGTCTAACATTTTCACTTCTGTTACTGGTAAGTTAAAATAAAGATTAACAGCAAAATCTTACTAATCTAAGGAAAGAAACACAGGCTCAAAAGTGAGATTTTATTCATATTTGTTACTTATGCACAACCCAAAGTATGATAAAACTGATAAAAACAGCCTAGAATAGTGTTTACATCACTAAATTCAATTCACATTTCGTCCATAAAATACCAAAAGGAAAATTACAACATTGCAGGTTCAGAAAAACAGGTTGGCTACTATGACTGAAAAATCTACACTATCTCACTGGTCACAACTGATTGCTTGTTTAATGCTTATTATTTAAAATAAGCACAAATTACAAAATTTCAGACACACCCATCTTCTGTGCTCATAAAATATATCTTCTCTCATATCAAATTTCAGTAGATTGGAAAGAACTTTCTGCTGAAACATTTCATTTCAGCATGTATCAAAAGAACATCGAGAGTGCTCTCACCACCTATGCAGTGATGTAACACTGAGGTCCCAGTTGCACCTTCAGCTTCCTCTCCCAAGGATCATTTTGCAGGCCACTGTGCAAGCACACCGTGATGGCAAGGACAAGCCATGTCCCTCACGGTGCTGAAAGCCACCATCAGGCTACGGCCTAAATTCTGTCCTCCCTGGTGGACACACAGACCTCAGACTCCAGGACACAAAATAAAGCACACTTCAGCTCTGCATTTTAAGGCAAAGACAAAACCAGCTCTAAGTGGGACAGAGATCAGCAAGTACCTTCAGCTGCCCCTGGTTACCAAGAGCTGTGGTTGCTCACCGCTATGCAGAGATTGGTCATACTTTGTGTGATAAATTTTAACACCAGCCCTGAGGCAGCACGTTATCCCTCTACCATAAAGGCAGCCACCAAGGATTGAAAAATCATATGCAGATTAAACAGCAATGCAGTAGCCAACAGTTTGCATGCAAACATTGTGTTAGACTGTTACATTGTCAGGACTAAAACTGTTAATGGTGTAAACACAGGTTAGATAATCACCTTCCATTTCTCTTTTTATTTTACATACTTCTTTTAAGAACAGATAGGGGTGCCTCAGAACAAAGGAGGTTTATCAAATGTTAGACCTGGAATTACACAGACTTCAGTTACAAAGATTAAAACTGTAATCTGGTAAGGAAAGAAATCTTCCTTGCTGTGAATAAAATTTAAAAGCCTCATTAGGCAGAGCAGCAGCCTGACTCTTGGTCCAGAAAAGAAAAAAAAAAACCCCAAAACAAACTAAACCATTTTAATACCGTACGGCTGATAAAAAAAATGGAAAACAAGGAAAACAGAGACAGTCAAAGCAGGCTTTATGGCAGCAACTATGCCTAGGAAAGGACTAAGAAAGTGATTGTGTGTGTGTATATATATTTATATATATATATATATATGGCATAGTACCTCAATAGCCATCAAAACTGCTTTAACTGCCCCTGTTTTATCCATGGGATGTACTGGGAAAGAAATACATTCAAAATAAGAGTTCTGAGTCAATGTGCTACACAACTACACATGTACAAATCAACAACAACAGAACTTATTTACACACATGTATACCTACAGGCATAAAGACCAAGTTTAATACTTGTGAAATGTATCTGATTGCTAGATCCAGACTGTTCCAATCTTTAGTAATAGCAGTAGCATTTCTGCACTGCAACAGCCACAGGGTTTCCATCAGGTCTATCCTGCATCCAGTTGATCTTATATTAAGACTGAAAAGCTCTACAGGTATTCTCATTTCCATTTATAACACAGACATGCATCTGCTACCCAGCAGAGACCCCCCCAACACTCTTCCCAACAAGCAGCCAGTAACTTAGAGCTGGTACCATTACAGACATATCTGTCTGCTCACCAAATGTTCTTTTTTGATCACTTGGGGTCATTCTTCAAAGTATACATTTCGTCATGTGCTACATTTTTAAGATAAAAAGGAAGATAGTATAAAATCAATTCTGTATGCATAAAAACTTAAGCCCAAAAGTGGTTAAAAATAGACTAAGGTGGGCATAATTAATACCTAATAAAAAAGCTAGAAGTCACATTTATGAAACTCAACACCTCACTCAGCTATACAGTAAGTTGCCCTCAAAGACTAACAACCAGACCAATTCACAAGTATCTAAGTTGCTTACATAATTAAAAGAGTAAGATGTAAAGTCAAAAAAATATATTTTATCCCTTCAAGAACAGGAAAGTAAAATAAAATGCTGGTTCTGTAACAGTGCAACAACTGCATCATATCTTGCACGCAGCACAAGAGTTGCTACATTTAGTGGCACTTAAGTATTATGCAGTAAATACTGAAAGTAAGACAAGTTTCTGATCTGCATAAGCATAATCACATCATTATTACCAGAGTTGCTAAGCTACAGCATTCTGAATAATACCAATTCAATTTTAGCACTTCCCTCACTAGCCTTAACACATGTCAACGTCCTGCTTTACATCTTGCTAACAAAGCAATCACCGAAGCCAAGTATTTAATGCAGTTGCCAGCAGGCTTGGACCACACTCAATCTGACCAGTCGTTCTCGTCAAACTCGGAGTCGTCGTCGGAATCGCTGTACTCCACGGCAATGCGCCTCGACAGGATGGTGGCCACGTCATTGCCAACGGGCTCGCGCTTCGCCTCCTGCTCACGCTGCTCCTGCACCTTCTTCAGCTGAATTCCTGCAGAGACAACCACTCTCAGACAAAGCTTTCCAGGCTAGAGATTTCGTATTTGACACTGTTATTGGTTTGTTGCATCCTTACAAAATACTCGGGAAGAAGGAGGGGAAAAAAGAAAGCAAGCATTGAGAGAAGAGAGCCTCCTTGAGCAAGAAAGAGGGAAAGACAAAAAACGCAGATTGGAAATAATTCTCAGAGACTGAATACTTTTGGACTTCTAAAACTGTCAACAAAATGTTGAAGCTAAATATTCCAAGACTGTACAGGTCATTTTGATCTGAAGATGAAAGTTTTCAAAACTGTATTTGGAAATACTGTTAGACCTACAGCTCCATATTGTAAGCAAGGTCAGGAAGCCAAAAGTCATTGGTTAAAAAAATCAGTGGGCTGAAGCCTGGTGTTGGGTAATTCAGTTCTTCTGAACAGAAGCAAAAATCCATGTACATGTACTGGCACTCTACATAATGAGCACATTATGTAGTGTGTTCATTAGATTATGTCCACACAAACACTAGAACACGCTTGACACAGCTGTGAAGCTTTAGGTGCTAGAAAATGATCCAACCTCACGCTGACAAATATCAGAACAGGTGTGTGGTACCTGTGGTTAATGAAACCTTCCCAGCTGGGAAAAGAAGCCATAAACTCATTTCAGTGGAAAACACTGTGCTCTCACTATAAAAAAGGAATACCTAAAACTCAGTGTGCACTTACCCATCCTGATGGCAGCCAGCAGATCGCTCCGTGCATCGCTCATCGGTGCCTGCTTCGCCTCCGACACCGGAGGAGCGTGCATGGGGGAGGAAGAGAGGGATGCACCTGCAGCAGGAGGGCCTGGAGGGGGAGGAGGTGGGCCAGGAGGAGGAGGAGCAGTGACAACAAGCCCACCAGAAGGAGGAGGATGAGTAGCTGCATATGTAGAGCCAGTCACCAGTCCGGAATGGGAAGGTGGAACGGGAAGCTGAAGGGGACTAACAAACGCAGTTTGTGCTGAAGGAATCATAGGAGGGGGAGGAGGAGGGGGAGGACCTGTAGGATTGTAGTAATCCACCATCTGAGCTGGGAGCATCCTATATAAAACAGAACAAAAACATTTAATGCATTTGAAGTTAGAACTTACAAAATTATTGCCCCTTAAACTGCATTCATCCAACCTCAGGTAAAACAAAAATCAAAAGCAATTTAAACTGGTGACTTAAATATGCAAGTGATTATACATGTAAGAATTGTCAAATATTGCTGATATATTGAGATTTAAGACAAATATTGAAGTTAAAAACAAAGGCCTTTCAGCACTCTACAAAGTGAGCTTCTTTATCTTAATTCTCCTCCCCAGTTAAGTATGAAGCTTCATTTCTTATTAAACATCTACTCTGTGGGACTGTTAAGCACAAAGTCTTTGAAGAAGAAGGGACCAAGAAAACTGCAGACTACATCCTTCAATTCCATAGAAGATCAAGAGGTAATAGAGGACACACACATGGAGAACAATGGAAAGTATGAAAGGAAATATTTACCCAAAGGTAAATGTATGTCATGTGCTTCTTTGGTCAAATTTAATGAGTTTAAACACCATTTAATTAAATTGATACATTTGATCGATTCCTTAAATAGGAGGCACAGGGAAGAACTCATTTCTTTGTTAAAATGTCATTGAAAGAAATCTTAATCAGGAAAAAAAAAAGAGAATTTATAAGTGTTATGAAGTAGGTAAAGAACTAGATACAGGAGACAGGAGCTGAAGCAAAGTGGCTGATGACATTGAGTGGCACATGCCAGTGCATGACAACTGCAACACTCCGACAACAGTCATGGACCTGAGGACCAAGCACCGAGATGTCTTACACACTGTAAACAACAGAGAAAGGGCAGGCTGGAGCAGTCCCTCCTAACTGAGTCATCTGCAGCACGACAGCCATGAATCAGGCAAAGGCTATCCCAGGATGCATCAAGCAAGGATGACAAACCTTGGCTTGAATAGCAAAAAACAACACAGGCAAGAATGACTACAACTTTCCTGGGGTTACAGCTTCAAAGTAAGCTATTTACACAAAAGAACAGACACAGACTTATTAGAAAACAGATGTTTTCTTGCAACAGGAGAACCAGAACTCTGGAGCAAGCCCTCCTTCAGAATGCATTCAGGCAAAATATCTACACAGGCATTTGATAAATCTCTGTCTTGAATTAAGAAGCAGCATTCCTCCTGTGGCAGTATGGAATTTGTGTCTGAGGAGACCCCTTCCAATTCTGCCACATGCTTCTCTAAAAATGGCTTTCAGGGATTTCAGGGATACAACAAAGACTGCCAGATTAATCACAATCAACAATGCTCTTTCTGCACATTTCCTGAAGTTTAAAATATTATCCATATTATCCTTAACTACTTTCTACTTTAAAGGAAAATTATCTCTTCTTCGATATTGTATTAGGCACCCTTAATATTTTACAATCATACTGACTTCACCAATACACACTTCATTTAATACAAAATTGGTTATTTCTGCTTTCACTATTTTTTCACTTAAATTCAGTTCATACATAGAAATTACATCAATTTCTTCTGTCCTCCCTAAGGAGGTAACTAACATATTTGGGGTCTTTTTCTTTGATGCATTACAGGTTACAATGGTTACGAAAAACATACATTCCTCTGGTTTTGCCAAGAATCCACTAGAACAAATCAGACTTACCCATATTCTGCTGGTACCACAGGTACTGAGCTGTGCTGGCCATCTGGAGGCTGGGGTGGAGGGGGAGGTGGCTGCTGAGGTCTGTTTAAAGTGGCATGTCGTACAGTGGTGGAGGGCGGTCTGTATTCGTGCTCGTGGCTTTGGGATGCTGCCATGTACTGTGGACCATCTCCTGCTCCATAGGAAGGCATTGAAATCTGCTGATGGAGGGAATGATTCGGAGTAGCAGGATAAGAATAATCTGTAACATCGGATGCATGGGACCTAAAATTAAAGTAAATTGATGCAGAAGAACAGATTATGTGAGTGCAACAGGGTATTACCTAAATAACTGACAAAACAAGCAAAAAAGAATACAATCAGCATTATTTTTCTTGCAAGAGGATTCCCCGATTTATCAAGTACCACTCCCTTTTAAGTCCACAGAAAGCACAAGAATTTTAGTAGCCATAATGAAGCTTATGGTTTTTGTCAATGATTTTGACAGTCCATTGTTTGAAATAGCAATACTTACCAGCCTGCCTCAAGTAAACAGTGGCAGCAGAAAAAGAAAAGCAATACTACAAGCACTTGCAATTATGCGGAAGAACATATTTTACCGATGCAGAGAAAACCAATTTTGAAAGTTAGAAAATGCTTTTTATTTTGTTTGCACAATTAATTTTGTTGGAAGAGCTTAAAGAAACTGGGAAATGTAAGTATTAGTTGAGCAGAGAGTTCATAAAGATACAAAGTCTAGGATGTTCTGTCAAATAAGCCCAAGAGAGGGAGCAAAAGGATCTTTTCATCCCATTACTGTGAAGACTTGTTTTAGTAATGAACAATGGTGCAGCCTGGCTTTTAGTGAACACAGTGAACTGATGCACTTATCTGTGAGACTGGAAGCAAGGTAAGCAACAAAAAGCCAGGGCTTTGAGCAAAACAAAATAACAAACCCTTTGGGCATTTTGTCCTCTTTCATGCTTCCTGCCTGTTCCATTTTCTTTGCGTCACTCATGAACTCAATGCCCATTTTCCTTCTCTCCCACTCTTCTTTTCTTGTTCTTACTTTTCTCACATTAATTTGCTGGTTTCTGTTTGGATTCAGCTTGTGTTTCTCTCTCTAAAGTACAATAAGTATAACAAATACACTGTAAATTGCCACAGTCCAAACACGGGGATGTCAACATTTAATGCTTAAGTCTTACAATTAGTAAACTAGAAGATATATGACCAATTTTTTTTTTTTTTTTTTTTTTTTTTTTACTTTAGCAGTAGAAAAAAAATGACAGTATAACCAAATGCACTTTTTTGGAACCTGACTTACAGAACACTACTCACGCCGTAGCTGGCAGCATGAAAATGTCTCTCAAACCTGTACATATTTTTATATGTATAGATTTTATATAGCTTAAGACTACTCCAAGGTAAAAAATAGAAAGCCCTCTCTCCACCTCACTACCATTCTCAGAATTAATGCTTCATAGATGTAAAACAGATTTCAGGATTCAATCTCAGATATTTGATTCACTGAAATGTAAAATACTCCATAATTTATAAAATATAAAAGGCATAATATAAGTACAAGGTATCTGTCACACAAACAAAATCAAAATCCAACACAGACACATCCTACAATTTCTGCTTTAAAAATTCCCACAGATTGCAAATACCACATATCTGCAAACAGCCAAATACATGTTGACGTTGCTGGAAGATAAAAACAAATCATTTCAATATGATAATTTAAACTCAGGAATCCTGGAGGCAAAGTGTTAAACCTGAAAAAAAGACTCAAAAAGTGCGAAACAGAACTCCTGATGAAAAAATCCACAGCTTTTGCTAGATCAACCTATGTAAAGTCTGCAGCGTTTCATTAAGACTAACAGGAGACAAAGTTTTGCATTAGAAACTATAAAACAAAACTAAACAACCAACAGTTTTTAGACAGTGAGGGAGTCTGAATACATTACTGAAAGACCAATAGCAATATCAAATACTATGTTTCAGTAACAAGTTCATTACTTTTCACAAAGACCACAACACTGCAAAGTTCTGAACAGATTTTTATCTTTTAAGGCATCTAAAGGCATCATTCCACAGTCTTGCAGTGGTAGCTGCCTCCTCAACTTAGCCATTCAACAATTTAAACACTTTTTCCAGTGGACCCTATTTATTTCTATGCTTACTGCCAGTACCTAATCACAACAGACAAAGGAAATAAAATAAGTGGAAAATCCTCTGGTGAGACCAGCTTAGTACAAAAACTAAGACTTCAATGCACATCAGGCAGCTCCCACTGAGCTCAAAGGGAATCTCAGTCAATGAAGATGAATTCTGCTGCATTATCTCTAAGCAGAGATTTTTGTTATTTCAAGCAGTAGCATCTCATCTGGTTTTGTAGCTTGGTTGTTAGACTAATATAACATCAAAAAGCTGAACTCTTCTCCCACTGAAGTATTCCTTACAGGCAAAAGTATTCTTGACTGAGTAGATCACAGAAAAATATTTATTAAGCTACCAGCAGGGCACAACAAACTAGACACTAAGGAAGAGCTACTGACATTATCTAGTAGAGGCTCAAATGCTTTGTAACTACAGATACTGAAGATGAACCACAAAGCAGCCAACACTTCTTTCTCTGCAATACAAAATATTAAGAGGATAAAATGCTCATGTGAAGCTGAGGAAGGAAAAAAACATTACAGAATTTGTTATGTCGTTTACGCTTTAAAATAAATTTGAAAAGAATGTTTTAAACATGCATTGTATGTTTTGTCTAACTATTCCCATCCTGTAAAAACACCTAATTCTACTCAGTATTGCTGAACATACAACTGTGGTATAATAAATAGCTTTGCTGTAAACAGACCTAGTATCTGGGGACAGTGATCCCTCGGAAGATGCTCCATGGTACACACTTTGAGACAACCTGTTGTCAGGTCTAAGCTCTTTGTCATATGCCATCATATTCCACTCCTGGCGTCTGTTCCTGGCTTTTCTAACCTTTTTCACCTCACGGGTGGTGCCATCTATACGCTTTTGCTCCTAATGTCCAAACAAAAGAAATAAAGCATGCAAAGAGAGAGAAAAAAGGAAAGGAAAAAAGCTGGTTAAAATGCAGTTAGAGTGCATGAAAATAAGACCAGATTTACAGATGAAGCCAAGTCTTCATAAATTACTCTGTACTAAAATACTAAAATAAGAGTATGTCCTTACGCTATGAACCTCATTAGTAGCAAGACTTTTGATTTGCCTTTGTTCTGTAAGGATGCATGTGCTACTGTGATGCCAATCTCCTGGTTTTCCTAATACAGAAATGGGACCAATTTCAAAAGCCAGAAAGTTGAACTTCTTTTGACATCATGTCTTTTATTTAGACCACCCTGAAGCACTTGTAATTTTCATCTCCTGAAAATCAAACTTCTGAGAATGTTAAATAATCTCAGGGCTATTCTGGTTATTCATTATGGTCACAATCAACAGGGCCAGGGGAAGCATGGAAAAACTGGACACACATTCCTATTCCATAGTCTATGTGAAATTATCTTTGTTTGTTTTAACTTCCTCTCCCTTCTTAGATCTAATTAACTACTGAAATTCCTCCTAGTTTCTCCTCATCATTGATATAAAAATGAATTACACTATTTCTCTCTGCAGTGAGTCAGCAATACTCAGGCCAGCAGAACATTACAGCTGGATAGGTTCATTACAAACTTGGCTGCTTTTATCTTTCAATATAGCATCAGGCTCAACCAATGTCAGTGTTTATCATTCCTATTTATCTCTACCTCACTGACAGCAAGATCTCCTAATATTGGGACCTAATGCTTACACACCTTGGAAATTGTACTTACCTACTTCTGACTACTCACTACGAATATAAAGCTCATACTGGTGCTTCTGCACAAAAAATGAACAAGATTGCTCAGATCAGACTGAGAAGGGTCAGCTACTCCTTTTCTCAGTATTCATGAGAGCATAGGGGTTTTTTCAATCAGCTCTGGATCCTACACCCTTGATCTATTAGTAGTTGGTGTTAGGCTTTTGGCTACTAGAAAAATAGTTTCTCAAGAAAGAATTATATTGGTATCCTGAGAATGCAGTCAGTGAATTGTATTAAGAGAAGAGCTTGGTCAAATTCTGGTAGGCAAGCCTTTTACTGGGGAACCTAGACCCATAAAATAAGGGATAATAGTTGGAAAGCCAGCTCAACAAAAAGTTAACCACAGATGAACACAGGTTTTTTACTCTGTCTAACAGCACTGAGTAAATAATTCTGAAATAATGTGTTTGTCATTACGTAACTAACAAAAAACTAACAAATGGCTTCCTTGTCCTTGTTTTGAATCTCTTGCTCGTTCATGCATATTTGCATGAGCGACCTGCTGACCCTCCTAACATTTAGAATGTCAGAAACGACTTCTTGAAGTTCAACACCCAAATGTTTTGACAACTCCTGCTCATTTCTACAGTAAACAGATTTTTGGTCTGATTTGTATTTAATAACAATGACCATCCTGGTTCTTAATCAGAAATATTTTTCCTCCACAAACTTTTCAGAATCACACCCTTTTTATGTCTGATAGCCACTTTTTCACATCAAATTCTGCCAACAGAGGATTTGAAGCAGAAAGGACACAAGACTTAGTCACACTTTATTTTAAATATATAGAGTTTTGCTAATTGCCATGGGTGAATACATGCTTGTTAAAAGCTTTTCATCTGTCTTTTTCAATTACTTGCCGCAAATATTTTGTGTTTTTTAAATTTTCGATTTTTATCCTGAGTCATGTTTTATTTCAGAAGAAAGCTCAAGTAAGCATTTTCACTGAAAACACTTCATTCTGTCTTCTTTCGGAACAAAAAAATTTGTCATCTGGGGGTCACAACTACCTATTTCTTGCAAGATTCTAAATAAAATAAATATTCACCTTTTGCTCAATATATGATGCTATTGGGAAGACAATCATTTTAATACAATTCCTGTACAGTCATGAATGCTTACATGACTGCTTACAGTTACTGCTTATTATTTAGAAGCTTAGTTTTAAAGAAATCAGCTTTTTATGAAAAAAAATTTATAAAAAGTTTTTAAAAGTTTAAAAAATGTTTATACATGTGGATGTATAAACAACAAAAATAAGCACAAAGCTTAGCTGGTTTTAATTAGATCAGATTTCAGCTGGACAGGTTGTTCCAGATCAGCATCTGTAAGCATGCTAATGAATACACTTGAATCCCTTTTACTCAAGCAGTACTAAACCCTACTGGTAGCAGTATTTTGATTAAATATTATATCAGTACATCTCTAAAACATTAAATGTCTCCAAAACAGTGGGGCAGCCCTATTACTAGCAGCTGACAAAGCTACATGTACCTCCAGGAGTAGTTTTAAGTTGTTTCAGTAGCAGTTTCATTCCCTTGACAATGGTGACAGCTCTAGCTTTATGACCCAGGGCAAAGAGACAGAGTTGCAGGGGAGCTGAAGCCTTTCTAGATAATTACAGCTGGAAATATTTCTCAGAAAACTGAAGTAATATTGAGAGAAGTTACTTTTTTTAAACTAACTGTAATAGAAGCTGTGGCAGATAAGTGGGTGCTGTAGATCAGGCCAGAAAACAAGTCATTCATGTTGGCAGGAAATTATTTCAGCGAACACAAAACATATTAGAGCTTCAAACAGGGTTGAGTTAATTGTAAGTTCGATATTTGCATCAAGAATTAGCAAACGATATTTCAAGCATCTTAATAAAGAATTAAGAGCTAGTAATAAAAAGCAGCTTCAGCAAGTATTTGCAGTACTTTCAAAAAACTGGAAGCACGAGAATAGAGTATTTTCCTGACCACAAATTTATAAAAGCCTATCAAAACACAAGTCATCAATAATGATTTCTGAAATACGAGATTTCCAATTTTAGAAATTTTTACTTGCTAGAATAGCTAGTTATTCTCAGATAAAAAGCCAGCACAATAAAGAGAGAATTAGAACAGCTTATCCTTTGTTTAATCACAACTGCCCTACCTACAGTCATTCAATTTGGAATACTACTGGTACATACCAAGTCAAAGCTACACTGAACTCTCAGACACTGATCTACAGAAAGTAAAAAAATAGACCACACTAGATTTTAAACTTAAAGGATTAAAATTACATTTTTCTTTAGAAAAAGACTGCCTGAAGGAGTCAAATCAGAGGATGCCTGTCAGGTATTTTCAACTAAACTGTATACAGAAACAAAAAGCATGATATTTGAGGCAAGAAAATTAAACCGCTCATAAAGCCCTGGCTGCAACAGCTCAAGTACTTAGGGCAAATTATCAAAACAATACTGGAAAACTGATTCTCTGGTGCAGGGACTACTCTCAGATTTCAGCAAGCACCTCAAAAATTGAGGCTAAAAACTAGCTGTATTTGGTCAGCTGATGTCTAGCTTGTACTTTGTTAAACTACAGACATTTATTTCACCTGCACAGTTTCTCAACAACTATCAAGTTTTGTGCTTCTGTAGAGCACAAATTAAATAAAGAATTCTCATTTAATAGATTGAAAATGTAAGTTCAGCTATCACATTGTTAATAAATGCTCTGGATTCACTCCTGGTTACTGCTACCATAAAGACAAGAATAAAAGAAAAAGGACATTTGGTTCAGCAACCTGTGGAACAAAGTGTGCCTGGGACACATCTCACCTAAACCATCCTGCTCTCCAAAGGACACAGGACATGAAATGCTTGAAAACCATCTTCTGGAAAGCTAAACCTGAGATTTTTTTCCATCACACAGTGAACTTTATCCATGCAGACTCAAGTCTATGCTGCTTTCTTCTTAGTTGGACTTGGCATATATTTAATCAAATCAAATAGTACTTCAGTTAGAATTTATTAAGGGGTATTTCTGTGATGTATGGCTAAAATACTACATGACTGGAAGTGAGCATATTTGCACTTGTAGACTGTAATAAAACAATTAAAATCTACGAAAAATATACCATGGATGGAAACAAGCAGGATGAGTTGCCTAAGATAAAGTCTAAAAGTAACTTCTATATATATAAAGTAGTTTTGTAGAAATCATTCTACAGGAATAAAGAAATGCTCAAGTGATTTTTTTAAATTCTTATAAAGGCATCTGTATTTTTTCCTTTAAAATCAGAATGGAAAAAATGGGACACTGGAATGGAAAAAACTCTAATTCCAACTCCTTTCCTCTCCCATTACAGTGTCTTTTTCTGGAGCATAACAGGGCCATTTCTCTGGGTATCAATAAACAGATACTGGCAAAGGAGTCAAAACAGCACCTTGGAAGATAACCACAGCACTCCTAAAGTTCAATTTGCTGCCTTCTTAAAATAGACAGGACAAGCTATAAAAATGGAATGTACTGCATCTACAGCCACACAAGAGAAACAATCTTTCCATGCACACAAACTAAGTATGACCTTTACGCCTGGACAACTGCACATAAAATTGTAATGTACAAATGTGTTATTATGTTTCTGCTTTTACCTTTTGTCTCCTCTTTTCTTTTCGCTTATCTTCAGTATCTTGTAACATTTTTTCTTTCCAAAGATCAAAAAAATAGGACGGATCAGTATAGAACTTCAATCCATCTTTCTTATCATCCCTGGAAAAGCAGCAGAAGAAAAGCTAAAAATACATGAACTAGTATCTTTTAAATCCAGAAAACTTACCTTTGATGATCATCCGAGCCTCAAGCTGATCAATAACAACCCTTGCTAACTGAAGGTCCATAAACAAATACCACCACTGTCTGTAGCAGCAGCAAAAACACATCCTTTGGTCATAAATCCTACACATTTACCTTGCAGTTAAAAATTCTTATTCTTAAAAATAAAATACACTGAAAATGCTGTGCTACACCATTCTTAAAACAGAATTATTTATTGCAGATTGAGTTTTATCAATCTTGAAAAATCAAATCTCAATAATCAATGTAGCTTTTCCCCTCTGCTATAATTATTAGGAAATACAATTAGGAAATAAAGGGTAAAGTACAAGAAGGTAAACAATCAATATTTCCTTACCTATAAGGTGAAAGAATATTCAGAGGTGGTGGTTTGTCACTTTGATTGTAAATATCAGCCACCGGGTTCGGAATGCTGTTCTTTGAAACTACCTGCTGGTCTTGAACTGTTGAGCTCTTGAATGCTTTTTTCATGTTGATGTCCTGTAAGGATACTATTAGAAACAGAAATACATTTACCATATGTCTGAAAGGAGTGAAAGTGGATACAAAAAATTCTTTTTTTACTAATTTTTTGAAATATTTTCAGCAAGTTAGCACAAAGACAGGTTTTTCCTTAGCGGATAATCCTGATATTTAAGTGCAAAGACATGTAAAAATTACCATAATAAAACAGATTTAAGTCTCATTTGGTCCAGAACCTCACTTAAAATAATGGGACCACTGACTGTATCTTGGAAGATGGTGTAAGAATGCTGTCGCATGCAGACGTCCAACCATTTCCCCTTTTTATAAGGTTTATCCTGGAGTTCTAACAGCAGAAACACTGGCTTCAAGACTGAAACACAAGGCCTGGTATTCCTCTGGCACAGTGTGTTTTATAATTGTACATGCTATCTATACACATATTCCAGCCCATTCTAAGAATAATTAAATTACAGCTGCAGCAACCGCCTGTGAGAGACAGAGTTCCTCTTATTTCACTCTCTTTCAACTCCCATGTCTTCCCATATAACTAAACACTCCTTGCTCTTAAGTTTTGATCAAATCTCTAGAGAGAGAAATACTTCCACTCTCGTACTTTGAATTTATCTTTTCACATACACAGCTCTGGGGAAAATGACACCATGCTTTTCATTCTTTCTTTTCACATGAAAGGCTGAAGTTGGTTTTAATTGTTCCCGTCACTTTTATCAAGGCTTTCTTTCACTCTTAATACAAGTTTTCATGAGATGCAGCAAATATTGTTAAAGAAGATCCAGTTAAAGGCTGATCACAATTTAAAAGTGGCAGTAAACTCTTGATACTGTCTTTCACCCCTAAGCACACTGAAATACAGGTTTCAGACTGCAGTTGAAGAGGATGTTGAAGTCTTCACTGGGTTGCCTACAATGACACTGACCACTCCTGGATTCAATCCAAGTGTTTTATAAGAGTGTAAGCTGTAGGGCTTGTGCAAACAAAATGCACCAGCTTAGACTCCTTTTATTCCCATTGGCATTTCATCTAATACTTCTTCCCATTCATTCAATGTATTGAGTATCAAGGACAAACTGTGAGAAATTTCACAAGGTAAATGAACAGTAATGGCCAAAAATGTAGTATACTGATAACCTGAAAAAAACCCAAAGGGATGCAATTTTACACTGTTATTGTCTGTCATGGTGGACACCAAGACACCAAATCCCACTCAGACTTCTCTGCCCAACTATTTTTGTTATCTGTGCTGAGATCTTACTTCTCACTCCAAGAATTAATTAGTTTCTTCTGTAACTTCTACAACAGCAAAAATTTTAAAATAGAATATTTAATGCCTAATACTCGTTCCCCATTCACATCATCTGAAGTATCAAAACATCATTTCTGGAAGTAATTTCCATTTAAATCTGACTGTAAGTAGAAGGTATTTCAGACAGATTTTTTAGATGTATATATCTGAATTTTTTCATTCTTGTTTGATGGAAGACATTCAAAAGAACCAAAACAAAATTGCTGGAGATTTTTGGAATGAGTTATTTCTATATTTTTGAAAATTTAACCTCATTTATTTTAAAATACACTGTATTAGTTATAGCTAAGAATATAAGAAATCACTGATGCAATCAAATCTGAAGGGCTTTTTAAAACAACCTTGCAATTGACATTTTGCTTAAATGCCAAAGCTATCCACAAACAATCTATTTCTGACAGTACAATGAATTATTATAAAGACTTCAACTTCTACAGTGAAACAGCTAATAAAACTCACTACTGACACTAAGGTGACAGCAGTTTGTATATACAGCTTATTAATATGAAGCATGATTAGCAATGCAAGAGTAACAACTGCTGTCAATTTAAAATAAACACTGATTAAATTCTCAGCCCATACACTAGTTTCCCCTTCCATAATATTGCTTTTAATTGTTTTCCAAACTCTGAAAACTAGCTGGGTGGTACTGCATAACACTAATGAGACATTAATCAGGCATTAAAAAAAAAAAAAAAAAGGGAGGGGAGAAAAAAAGCCAGCAAAACCAAGATGAGAACTGCCATTTCCAAAAGTACAGTATATTAATATATCATCTAGTTTGCTCATAGTACCAACATGATATGCCTCAAAAACTAAGCTGAATAGTGATCCCATAAGAGGTTAGTTTATGTTCCCATATAGTTCTTGACTCCTAAGACAGCAAAATGCAGGTGCTTGTACCAAAAAATCAGAGCGGTTTGGTTTGGAGGGCTTCTTAAAGATTATCTCATTCCAATCCCTCTACCATGGACATGGACACCTTTCACTTAACCAGGTCTCTTTGGAGACAGGGCTTCCACAGCTTCTCTGGGCAACTCGGATAGTCTAACAGTTCATATGTTCCACAACCATAAAACGACAACATGTAATAATTTCCAGACAGTAAGTAGCTAAAAAAGAAAGGCTAAATATTACACCATTATACTATTAAATATCAACACTAAAATTTCATGATGGCACTAATAATTGGCACTATAAATATATAAACTACAAAAATCTGAATGGCAATGAAATATGTAAGTTATATAAATACCACTATTGAATATATCACAAGTAGTATTAACTACTACTAAGTCAATATTACACTACTGTACTGATATAAAAAGCTTTGACATTTTAGTAAATGTCAGGAATCCTCTAAACAGGAAGTACAGGCATTGGCTGGCTCAGACATGTAGCATGGAGGCCAAGATGCACGTTAACAGCTCTTAAAGCTAGACAGAGAAATGCTTTATCTACCCAAATAAATGCTTTCAAACAATATAATGATGTTACTTAAATCCTTTGTTTTTACGGTGTATTTATGAAGTGAATACCAAGCTCATAAGTGGGAAATATTTTAAAAGGAAATCCAGTTTCTAGTGAGTAGAACCCCCTAAAGAATTTCACCTAGTTGATCCAAACACAGTGCCTTGTTTAGATACAGAGTATTATACGATCTTTGATGACCACAGAACAGACTAATGTACTAATGTAGTTTGTGATGACCCTACTCTGAAATTGATAGGGACACCCAGCCCAAACTTTTTCCAATATTCTGACTTACTCCCAGTAAGGCCTATATTTATTCATTTATGATTTACTACACTCACAAACTCAAAGCCTTCCTCATGAAAAAGGCAACTTAATGGCTCCGTTACTACAGGGCTTCTTGACTCAAGAATACTTTCACTTGTTCGGCTAAAGTGATTATTCCCAGCTTGCCTTACTGAGACAACAGGATGAAATATCGTTACAGGATTACTTTGAAAAGACAGAGGTTATTGTGCAATTAAATACTGTGCTCTTGTCAACATCACTTCTGGCTCAATGCTTTCATGCAATTACCTACCCTCTTCCACTGTTGAATCCAGCTGGGTGACTTTGACAGCAAGGCGATCAATTCTGTCTTGGAGGGAATTTGCTCTGATGTAGAAGCTGTTGGCCTCATTAAACAATTCACCAAATATGTCTTCAGCATGTTTGCCTGTGTAAGAAATAGACAAGGAAATCCCTTTGCTAGTGGCTTACAAAACACAAGACAAATGGCTTCAGTACCATGAAATATAATAAAACACAGTAGCTGTAGGATTAGAACAGCGCAGTTTGTCATTCAGCAAAATTTGAGGCATAAGATTTGTGCAAAAAAGTCAAAATATACCATAAATTCTGCCTGAAGTCTATTCTTCTGGACATCCTGGTTAGCAGTCTTCTTAAAAACACAGGGAGACTTACAAATTCTAATCCTTATGTAGCTGAGCTAGTGCCAACTGACAGACAACTGAGCATTAAAACCTGCCTCTGTGATGAAAAGGCCTGAAGTTACTGCAGTCAATAAAAGCTTCTGAAGTAGATTTTGAAATAAAAATCTTGCAATCCACAGTAGCACAGGCCAACATCAAAATTAAAACAGCGTTAAACAGATAAAAACAGCAGCCCACTTACCTCTACAATTGCTGACTGCAAACGCTGCTGTCCCTGGAATCATTTGAGAGAGGGTCAGAGGTCACTGACCACATTTACCCATGGCCATGCTGGACTTGGTGCACAACCTTTTCAGCCTCCCTTTCACCTGCTGTATGTTCTCAATCACTGTGACAGTGGACAATGCAGTCCAGATCACCAAATCACTGAATCAATTAGGTTGGACAAGACCTCTGAGATCAATGAGTCCAACCTATGTTCAAACACTACCACATCAACTAGACCATGGCACCAAGAGCAAGATCCTGTCTTTCCTTAAATATCTCCAAGGGATGGTGACTCCATAATCTCCTGGGCAGCCCATTCCAATTTCTAATCATTCTTTCTGAGAAGAAATTCTTCCTCACATCCGACCTAAACTTCTTGTGAAGCAGCTAAAGACTTTGTCCTTTCATCCTGTCACTTGTCACCTGGGAAAAGAGGCCAACCCCCACCTGCCTACATCCTCCTTTCAGGCACTTGTAGAGAACAATAAGGACTCTTTCTCCAGGCACAACACCCCCAGCTCCCTCAGCTGCTCCTCAGACTTGTGCTCCAGACCCTTAACCCGCTCTGATGTCCCCTGAATCCACTCCAGCACCTCAATGTCGTGCCTGAACTGAGGGGCCCAGAAGTGGACACCATACTCAAAGTGTGGCCTCACCAGTGCTTAGCACAGATTTGCAAACTCAGGCCCTTCCCTCAAAGTGCTACAGTGGACAGAAGGTGCCACATGATAAACCAAATCCCTTCCTGATGCACAGATCATTGTCCTTGGCCATTCCTCAACCAGTCCTCCCACAGGACTAGGCACACTCATCTTTGACTCTCTTCGTGCCCCACTCCACAACTCTCATCCACTCCAGATCAATGGCTCCAGATCCCCAGTTTAATAGTTCACCTGCCCCAGAATTTCCCTATAAATTTCAGATTTCACCCAAACTCATTGCTCCCACTCACTGAACTGATGGTCCCTCCTACCTAAATACTGATATTTCATTTAAGATGTCTCCCTCTACAATTTCTGCAGCCCAACCTACTCAAGAAATCCTTGTAGAAAGAAAAGTCCTGCCTCCTGCATTTAACCATGTTTTTTAAACAAAAACAAATTCTAAAACCCTACTTCTGAATTAAGCTCATCTTGTTGTGACCTGTATCAAGAATCTGAAGAGCAGAAATAGAAGGGGATGGGGGGGGGGAGTAAAACTTTCCAATTAGTTGAAAGAATACGGAATATGCCTAAATGACAGGGACTTCCAAAGCAACCGTTATTGATATTTTAAGTTGCTCCAATAAGCAACCTTAATACTTCACAAAGAAAAGTAAAAAGACAATGAAAATTTCAGTTAAGATCCCATTCTGTGAACATCTGGAGATAATAACTCATAGTAAAAAAATGGCCACACTGAGGAAATCAAAAGGACAATCTGACCTTTTCTTGGTCACTTACCTAGGAGGGGAGAGGAAACAACAACTAGACTAAAACATTATCTGAAAACACTGTGAATCAATCACAAGAAAAAAAAGTGATTGTCTGTGAATGAAGAACTTAACCAGTAATAGTTTTCATTACTACATGTAAGATCAGCCAATAACTAACCCAAAATGTTAAGATATGTCAATGTATACAAGCTCTGCTTAATATATATATGTGGAAGGTGGATAAGAAAGCTATGCTATCTACCTGCTCCTAATCTCCTGCCCCTCCAAAACAGAAGTCACACACAGCCACAGAATAGCTGAAGTTCAAAATCATCTGCTCCAATTCCAGGCTCAAAGCACAATGAGACAGGACTTTGACCAGCTGGGTTTTGAACACTTTCAAGGATGGATGCTCCACAACTCCTCTGGGCTACCTGTGCCAGTGAACTGCCTTCACACTAGAAGTGTTCTCTAAGTGTTCCCAGCAGCTAGTTGAAATTTACTTATAATCCCCACTTGATTTAGTTGCTTCAAATGAAGATGTTATTCCAGGCTATGGAAAAAATAAGCTTTTCAATTCTTCAGCTAAATAAAGCAGTTATTACATTCTTCAGCCACCAGTATTCAGAGCTCAATCAATTTTAATAGATGGTAGTTTATGTTAATATATTGAAATCAGCCTGCTGAGAGAGGACTGCCACATCCTAGAATTAAACACATCACCCCTAGAGAAGTCGAGGAGATGGATGTTTGTCAGTTATCTTTCAGAAGGCAAAGTGGGAGCATACTTCTTTTAATATTTGATTTTTTTTCAACACTTCCTAACCCAGAACATGTGAAAGACATTGTCAATCTCCTGTCTGTGAAAACAGTGACATGGTAAAGCAGCATTGGACATGCTGTTGTGATTAACATGATGCAGGAAGTTTTAGAAATAAAATAATACTTCAAGTGTTTTCTATGTTGCCATTGTTTAAATTAGATCTTTAACAAAACAGAAATAAGCAGGAAAAAATATGTCTTTCAATTTAAGAGCTGATTTTGGTACTGTAAGACAATAATTTAAAAAACAATAGGTGTTTCCCAACATGTGGCCAACCTATACATTAATTAAAAAACCCATCTAAGAAATTATGCCGTACTTCCTTCTAAGTTTCCCTCTACTACATAAGACAGTGATTCTATAGGTGGGTGGAATCACTGTAACTGGATTAACTAGAAACATAAGAATCGTGCTTTACCCCTCCTCTTTTTTTAAAGATGCAGAAGTGGTAGGCTGTTACTGACTAAGTCTTGATTCCCATCTCCTTTCTCACAGCACCTCCAGCGTGATATTTAATGGCAAAAAAGCAGCCTTTCCAACCCAGCCTGGTTCAGCAGTACTACAGAGGAAAGTGACACAGGGGGATGTAGTGTGCTCAGGCCTGCACGAGAACTACTGAAACAGCCAATGGCCAATCTACCCAAGAAAATACCAGGAGGCAAGTTGGTGAATATTGTTCTCTGCATGAAAAAAAAGTCTTCCAAATCTCCACAGATTACACTTCCTCCATGCTACTTAGAGGTACTGGCTGCAAATGCTCCCTGTCCTTCCCCTCCAGAAGATTCTCTCTTCCCAAATAGAGGTGAATCCCCCAGACAAGATTCTGCCTTACATAAAAGTGCAGAGTGTCATACAGAATGCTGCTCACTCTGCCTGTGCTGGGAGCCAGCTGGCTGGAAATGAACCCAAATCTGAAAACATAATACAGAAAACGCTCTCCTGAGAGCACATTCCCTTTGGATAGGAACTTGTTCACGTCTCCCAAAAAGAGCAGAGGCAGAAGCAAGCCAAGTTTGTATGCAACAGTACAGACCTGCCAGTTTTTAAAATCCACACTGAACTCATAGTGCAACACTAAAAAACCAGCGTGACTGCAAGATAGACCTGAACATTCTTGCTCTACGCCTCAAGCTGTGGGAACACCAACCAGCTCTGATGCAGTCAGCAGGACATTCTACTTCAGCTCCAGCACAGCATTTTTCTGTGATCATTTCCTTGCTCCCAGTTGGCTCAAAAGACAGGCAAAGCAAATGCTGTCTGCAGAAAAAACCCTCTGCAAACATGACATATTTCAGACTGTGGATGAGAACAGGGGTACATTTCACTTGTTAAATACCACGTAGTCATCTGTTAAGGCTAAGGACACATCATTTATTTGCATAGATCTTTAACTTGACACTAACAGAACTTTAGGGGCTGTCTACAAAGACTTCAGATGACCCTAGAAATCCACTAAGGGAAAACTGCTGGATATGAATATAAGTAGTCAGTTCCTCGGCAACAATCATAAGAGGATCTAAATACACTGTATAACAGATTAGCCCCAAGACCAAATCTGGATAAATGAAAGCTGTACACATTCCTAGCAAGTCAGACAAGTAAAAAGTGTATTTTCCTCATTTGGACAATCATAGCACAATACCAAAATGAGGTGCTATCATTGAAAATGAGGTCTTATCATTCAAAATGAGGTCTCCTTCAGTATTAGAACATTAGCCATTCTCACTTTTCTGAAACTTAAGGATGGCACTACTAAGCAACTGTCTGAAAAAACAATAAATGAAACGCAATGACAATGCAAACACAAAGTAACTCTCAATAACATTAGACATAAAATCGTAAGCTGCTGTTCAAGAAAGGTCAGAGGATCACTTGCAAGCTTATTTGAAAATAATAATTCAATGCTCAGCAACAATCAAAATTCTACAAATTCCTAGGGCAATAACGATAAAACAGACTTCTGTTTACCCTAACTTACATATCCAAAGCAGAAATAACAGTATCAGAAATACAAAATGGTTTCTGTTCAAAAAGATCACTTACAGATCAGGTCACTTCACTGGGAAAGATATCACCAGGAGAACAGGATAAAGACTTAACAAAATCACAAATTATTATGGAAATGCACAAGATGAAAGCACCTTTCATTATTTTTCATCACACCAGAATGAGAAGGTGTCAAAAGGAAGAAACAGGTCAACTTCCATTGTGGGACATTCTGCCAAAGGTCATTGGTCAAGAAGAAGGTGTAATCCCTATTTCAACAGATCTAAGCAATACCACAGATGATAGTTTTACAAATGCTCATTACATAGGATGATTCAGATGGACTTCCAGCTCAGAAAAATCCCTAAATCCCTGACTACTGCAAAGAGGAAATGCTGTGTCTCTTGTCCTCTTTCCCTAAGCAAAAGCTTTTTCCTATCATCATGAACTAAACGCCAGTGGGCCCCACAGTCTGAGCTCCATACAGACTCCCAGTTTTAAAACCATGTCTATTTACAAAGAGAAGCAACTGATGAAGCAGTAATTTCTTTTCTAGGAGCAGCGTTATCAGCACAAACAACAGCTGCTGATTGTTAAAGACTGTCTGAAAAACATCTCTTATCCCTTTCATCAAAAATATTGTTCATCTTGCAAACACTTCAGTCACGCTTCTAGAATTGCTAGTGGTGGTGTCACCTGACAGGTGTGGTGTGTAGGCTACTCTGAACAGAGCTGATGTTAGCCTGCCTCAAGAGTAGCCTGCTCAGCAAATGGCATCCTTTCAATGTGCTTAATTTCATTCATATGAATTGAGCACACATATGTATAAAAGAGAAGGCTTAAGAAATACTAGCACACTACAAAAAACTAAAATTTCAGTCAAATGTGTCATTTGATGTCAAGAGGCAGAAGAGTTTGCTGGCTCAATTCTGTAGAACTCAAGTGCTGGTCTTGTTTCTTGCACTAATTTCTCTCATTTAGAAAAATTCCTGGTCTTCTATGCTCTGGTCCTTTGGTTGGAGCTTTTCTTGGTAGTAGTTTTTTTTCCTGCTTGTTTGTTTTTTTGTTGATTTGTTTTTGGGGGTGGGGGGAGAGTTGGGTTTTTAATAAACTTCAAAATATAGAAGAGCATAAAGGCAATTATTATTATAGCATAGTATTACAATATATAAATGGTAATGGCCCATACAATACTTTTGCTATTTAAAACAATCCATCTCAAAGCTTTTCATCATTAATCAAATACTTGCAGGAAGTTACAGATACTTACTTAAGCTGCTTAGCTGGCGTATGATAGCAGCAAGGGTGCTATTTGTTACACATTCCAGTTCACTTGTAATTCCCTCTGGCAGAGCTCCTCGGCAGAGATGCCGTGGTTCAATGTTCCTTTTCACCAAAGGCATGGCTCACAATCTGGAATTTACAAACAAATACATATGACATTTACAAAAATGAAATTCAGACCTCTGAACCAGTGTAGCATACATTCAGGCTTTTTTCTCCAAAAAGTACTTCACCTTTCTTCTTTTAAAGCCTTGCTCCAGCCTTCCCACTGTAAGATACTGTACAATTCCTACCGGGGCACTGGAGTTGTGCACTCCTGCCAGAATATGGCAGGAGCACTGCAGAGCAGCAGAGAGTAAAGGCAATATAGGCAATGTAGGCTTTCTGCCTTAGATTTGGTGTAAGATTTACTGTATGCACAGGCTTGTGCTGCAGTTCCAGAATCACTGGACTTCAGTGCACATTTGCATTTAGAAAAAACTGGCAGTCCCCACAGGAGTGGCAGGAAAGGTCACTGTCTGGAGCAGGCTGGCATCCTGCCTTGGCAAGCTGGCCACCAACAGACCGACCAAGCACTACAGCCCCCAATTACGTCAGACACCGACCTACCCCAGCTCTGACAGTTTTCAGCAAAAATGATAAATTCATCTGACACGTAAGGGCAAGTGCCTCTCAGAATTAGGCTGCATGAGGAAGAAGATGGTTTTCCACAGGTGGAGCTGTATGGCATTCTGAATGGGATAAGGGCATTCACTGAACAGCTTTTGAGAACATGCCAGATGCAGGAAGACATTTATCTGAGAAAACTAAGGTTGTCAGAACTGGTTTTCTTGTAGAAATTAAATAAATGAGGATGATGTCTTGGTTCCAGCCCAGACCAAGGGGAGGGACCAAGACATTGTGTTATTTGATACCATCTCACATCATTGCCAGAGGCAGGGAAAAGGGATTCCTCTCCCCTTTCCAAGCGTCAGTGCATTCCTCTACAGTCAGGAACAACCTGGCTTCTGTGAAGTCAGGCTCTGCATTTTTTGAGCATTTTTGCATGTGAATAATTCTCTTTTTATACATTTTTCTTATTAATATTGTTGCTGCTACTGTTTGTTTTCTTATCTCATTGCTGTTTCCAGTAAATTGTTTAATCTCAAGCTGTGATCTTTGCCTTTTGTGCACACCCGGGGCTGGGGGGCAGAACAGGGGGAGAAGGGGAGTGAGCGAGTGACAGTGGGGTTTGGAAAGTCTCTCTTGGTTGGAGAAGTAAATTGTGCAGTACCATTCCTAAACCACAGCAGATGGGGAAAACAAACACAAAAAGAGATCTCAAAGCATCACAAAAAGGGCACAATGGCATAGAAAACACTGTCCTGCAGAGAGCAGCTTTGAGAGCAAGGATGCCCAAGTGAGACAGAATTATCCTAAAAGGGAAGCAATATATAACAAAAACATCTAAAGCAGTTATTTAAAACTATACTTACACAATACTCAAGTCAATTACATTTTTAACAGCAACAATGCAATGTCCATGTACTACTCATGAATAATACTCTGTTTAAAAGCATGTAGCATGGAAATTTTCTGGAACAAGAAGTTACATTATTACCAAGGACATAGTCATTTGGGAAAGACTTAGCTGAAAATTTCTTTTTTTGCTGTATTAAAGCAATTAAAGTAGCCTTTCAATTTCTCTAATTAAAATCACATTAGTAAATTAAAAAATCCTTTTGTCTTTCAAATGTTGCACAGTAATTTTTGTAATGACTTTCGCCTGAAATTTAAAATATTTTATTCTCAAGAACATTTCTAAAAGCTTAACAGCCTTAATGAACAAAAAGAAACTATTTAACTGTAAGACTATTTCATAACAGGTCAGGAAGGAACAAGCTCATGACTTCTAAGCAGTAGTCTTGAATTATATTGCACTGCTTTCTTAATATGAGACAATTTGAATATGTCAGAATTTAAGGTTAGCCGAGTTTGCTAAATTTTACACAACACATCAGAGGTAACAGATGAACAATTTCTGTGTTTGATAAAAAACCCTTCCTGTTTCTGTTCTATGTTTTTGTATTCCTCTACAACCATATGCATTTCAAAATACTACTTCATATCCCTGCAGACACTTTTCTGAACAGTAAGTCAAAACTGCAAATTCACTATTACTGAAGAGCAACTTCTAGCACCAGCATTCTGTAAACAGGCTAGTGCACTGGAGCTATGAAATAGAAGTAATTATGAGGAATTCTTCCACTGTAATGTGAATGTTACAGTGAAAATGCATTTCATATAATTTGTAAGAAATAAATTAAAAGGAGCACAAATTAATGCTTAATTAATTATATGACAAGGCTGGTTTTCCCATGGCTTTCTGTCTAGCACTCTCAGAGCTGCCCCCTGCCCTTACTCTTGCAGTTCACCCAACTCCCTCACTAGCCCACTGGAAGCACTTATGGGCCCAGCTCATCATCTGCTACCCCTTGAAACACCTACCACACTGGGTACAATCAGAATGCCTTCCACCAGGAGCTCTTATTTCAGTCCCTTCTCCACACAGTGTTCTTTCTTGCCTGTAAAAGCTAATTTGAAGAAAACATACAACTGCAGCTTGAGCTTTTTGTTTTCTTGTCACTTACTGATGAAATGGATGGGCAGAGTCCAACAGTATGAAGTTTAATAAGTCTAAGTGCCGAGTTCTCCATTTTGGCCACAAAAATGCCCTACAGCGTTACAGGCTGGGGACGGTGTGGCTGGACAGTGTTCAGGCAGAAAGGGACCTGGGGGTGCTGGTTGACAGCCGATTGGATATGAGCCAGCAATGTGCCTTGGTGGCCAAGAAGGCATCCTGGCCTGCATTAGGAATTGTGTGACCAGCAGGAGCAGGGAGGTCATTCTCCCCCTGTACTCGGCACTGGTGAGGCCACATCTTGAGTGCTGTGTCCAGTTCTGGGCCCCTCAATTTAGGAAGGATATTGAGATACTTGAGCGTGTCCAGAGGAGAGCAACGAGGCTGGTGAGGGGCTTGGAAAACAAGCCCTACGAGGAACGTTTGAAGGAACTGGGGTTGTTTAGCCTGGAGAAGAGGAGGCTTAGAGGTGACCTTATTGCTCTCTACAACTTCCTGAAGGGAGGTTGTAGACAGGTGGGGGTCGGTCTCTTCCACCGGGCAGCAACTGACAGAACAAGGGGACACAGTCTCAAGCTATGTCAAGGAAGGTATAGGTTAGATATTAGGAAAAAATTTTTCACTGAAAGAATAATAAAGCACTGGAATTGTCTTCCCAGGGAGGTGGTAGAATCACCATCTCTGGATGTGTTTAAAAAAAGACTGGACATGGCACTTGGTGCTATAGTCTAGTTGAGATGTTAGGGCATAGGTTGGACTTGATGATCTTAGAGGTCTCTTCCAACCTCATTATTCTGTGATTCTGTGAAATGGTCCAGTGTGCTCAAGAACTACCAGGGGAGTGACAGACCAACACAAGAAATCCCATTACTCTAAAGAGCAGGCTAAAGCACACACCACAGCTGAGGATAGGGGAAAATAAACAACTTACATATTTGAATGCATGATTTAAATTATTATGTAGCAACCTCATTTCAGTTTGACGTTTAATTCCAAAAGGTAAACTGAACACCAGTGAGTAAATATATGCAAGAAATTAAGCAATCCACTACCTACTCCTAATCAGAGGAAAAGAAAAAAAGAACTCTGCAACTGCATTAAGTTTATTCTAATTTAAACCCTCTACCTAACTGAATTAACCACTTACAGACCTATTCAGATATTAACCTATTACTAAGTAAAAAGCTTGTGTCCTTACTACTAAAGCACAACCACCTTTTCCTTCACCACACACAAATCAGATGAACTTAATCCTTTTTAAAGAAAATGCACGAGAAGTGAGGCTAAATTAATTTCAAAATGTATGTAGCAAGAAGTCAGACGAGGAATCAAGACAAAAGAGTCTCTGAATTACAGGGTCCTCATGAGACACAACCAGACTGAAGGGAGTGTGTTACCAGGAGCAGAAACCAAGAATTTGAAATGGCAATTCCACTGCCTTCCACATTCATCTTCCACCTGTTTTGAGTCATACTCAGTCCCAGTTTCTTTCTAGACAAGAAATACACTGTGATGTCACTATATTAAATACACTGGCATTTAGAAATCATATTAAATTTTGCAGTACAAAGGTTTAATAAATTCTCTTCCCTTCTGCCACGGTTTAACCCCAGCCAAGAGCCAAGCCCCCCAGACAGTTGCTCTCTCTGTCTCCCACCAGCCGGACTAGGGAGAGAATCAAGAGAGTAAAAGATAGAAAACTCATAGATTGAGATAAATACAGTTTAATAGGGAAAGCAAAAGCTGCCCATGCAAGAAAAGCACACCAAGGAATTAATTCACTGCTTCCCAAGGCAGGGGGGTGTTCAGACATCTCCAGAAGAGCAGAGGCCCATCACACATAATGGTGACCTGGGTAGTCAAAGTACTGCACCATCACTCCAAACATCCCCCCTTCTTCCTCCTTCTTCTCCTCACTTTATACACTGAGCATGATGTCACATGGTCTGGAATACTACCATGGTCATTTTGGGTCACCTGTCCCAGCTGTGTCTCTTCCGAAATCTCCCAAGCACTCCAGTATTCTCCTTGACAACGTCAAAGTACAATAAGCAGAAAAGGCTGTGGCTCTGTGTAAGCCCTGCTCAGCAATAGCACCTCTAATTTATCAACCGTGGGTTGAGCACAATCTGAATATCAGCTCCCTACTAGCCACTGTGAAAAAAAAAAAAACTCCACCCCAGCCCAAAACAGAACAACTTCCATCCACAAATAACTGAAAAATCTAATGCAAATAAATCATTATTTTCAGAAATTATGTCAGTGCAGTAGATTGGTCCCAATCCTAAGTCTGTAATTTTTTTTACTCATTTTACCCCATCTAAGTACACAATGAAACCAAAAACTTATAGTTTGGATAAAGGGGTTCATCTCCACTTGTGAGGCCACCTACACCTGACAGCTGCCTTTAAACCATCAGCTGCATCAAGCACAAGACTCTAGAAAGATGCTATATTGCACATATAGAACTGGCTGAAATGGTAATGTATGACACATTAGTGGCAGACCAGAAAAACTAGAGGAATCAAAAGGGGAGAGAAGAAAAACTAAGAGGGTGAGATGCCGCTTAACATCTCACTAAACCCATGAGTGCCTCACTGGACATGGATCAGATTTGACATCTGGCTGGACTGAACTCTCACTGCAGTACAAACGGACACTGCTCTCCAAAGCCTCCAGGCATCAGCAACTCGATTTCCACACACATTCTGAAAGGACAGGACATCAAAAGCTTGAATTAGCTTAGATCATCCCATTAAAATTCAGATTTTGCACGCTTCCTCAGTATTCTCACCTCCCTTTCTCTTCTTTCTCTCTCCCCCTCCCATAAAAACTTGTATAACAACTCCATAACAACTTGCCTTTTGTCTTAAAATTAGAAGGCATTCATCCCAGTACTCTTTGCTGTACAGGCAAGTGTGCTATGGAAAGACTTAAAGTATTTCTGCTTTTCTTTGCATGCTTCCCCCACAGCCAGAGAAGTACCACTCCAGGTCAACTCAGACTGCCTTGCCCTGGACAGCAGCTGTTAAACTGCTTGCAAGAAGTCTGACACTGCCTTGGCAAGTCAGATTCTTAAAAAATCATGTAGAGAGCAGATGTACAGTAACAAACTTGAAAGATGAAAAACAGCATGTGCAATCTTTCCAAACAACAGCAGAGCACAGCTATTACAAGAGACAAGATGGATTTTTCAAATATTTGAGCTACTGGCAAAAACTTGAAGTACCAGCTGTTCCCCAAACCTGCCTTTTGTCCTTTCACAACGCCAAAAAGGCACTGCAATTTACACGAGTGCTAAAAATAATGTACCTGAATTTCATGGTTCTTTATTTTAAGTTCTTTAGATATTCACTAATACCACAAAACAAATTCCAATCCATTAAACAGCCTCCCTACTTGTGAATGTTTACTTATTACATTTTCTCAAAGACACTGTTCAACCCCTTTCTTAAACTCTTCAGAGATTTCTTCTTATATCCTCTAGTAAAATATGACAAAGCTGAACATTTTACCATGAAAAAGAGCTTACTATACATCAATTCTAAATTCTCCCTGAATATAGTCTATTCTTTTCAGAGAGCTTTGAGCTTTCCATTGATGAATCTCCCAGCTCTCTATAAAAAGAGAACATACCATAATTCTCTTTCTATGGAGAAGAAAAACGAGACAGACTGAATACACAGCTTGCCATGAGTAATGTACCAGATGGGATTCCATTCAGAATTAAGCACCTCAATTTGTATGACTACATATCTATGAGCTCAGCAGAAGCCCAGAGAGCAACCAAATCCCTGCATCTCTTGACAGATTCAAGAATGACACAGTGTGCTCAAGCACCTCATGTGTAAGCTCTGATAGGCACTCACCTAAATTTCAGTGTCTCAATCTAGAACTGCATTTCACCTCATCAAAACCAGAGAAATACCACTGGTTTGCTCACATCAAGCCACACAACCAAGTTAGACTATCTCCTAATCACAGTCTCCATGTCTAGGGCATTTCAACATTTAAAACCTTTACAGACAGTTAAGTTTTCTCGTATCTGATGTCCTAACAGTCAAATCTACACACAATTTCCATCTCTGAATGATACCAAATTTAGTAATACTGCCATTTTCCTGTTCAGGTTTGTAATTCTAGATAGCCTGCCAACACCCACCTTCAAGACTTACGTTATGTGCTAAACTGGAACAGAAGAGGAAGCAGAAAGGTGAAAGACCCCAAGCACCAGCTTTCAAGATGCTCTCCCATTCCCTTTTATCCCCCCAAGGAGGTGCCATTATCACAGATCTCTATGTCATCCAAAGGCTCTTCATCCTTCACAAGACAAAAGCAAACAGCTACATGGAGAATAAACACTGCTATGGCTCCTATTCTAATGGAAGGAAAGGAATAAATATGCCTGTAGTGCATGCTCCTTTCGGGTTTTTCCTTATCCTACGTGACCAAGAACCCAATGTTTGTGAACCCTTCCTACTTGTCATCTCTGAATGTCATTTACTACCTGATCAGCAATGACAAGTTAAAAACAAAACATAACTAGCATATATTCTGGAAATTATTGAATTCAAGATTCATCTAATGGCATTCTTCTGTAATTTTAAAAGTTTTGTGCTTTTTTCTTTTTTTAACTGGCTTCATTCTAACAAGAACCTGAATCCACATTTTGTGTACTGCAAAACAATACAGAATATTTAGCCATCAGTTATTGTCTCACAGTGCTCTCTAATACCACAGAATTATTTTTTATCAACAGGCTTCTAAACAAGACTAATTTTTAATAGTCTCTTCTAGCTATTCGAATTCTATCAAGTATGCAATTCCTCTCTCAGCCACATTACTATGTAATTAGTAACAAAACAAAATATTGTTTTACTCAACCACAATCATTCTTTAAGTACCAAGTACTTCACTTTTATTAGAGCTAACCCAATCAAAGGGACATTGTATTTTTTAGTTAATATACATATTTTTTCACATTTCACATAATTTTTAATGCAACTCTTGATTTTGATAGGAGTTTGGTGATGCAAAGGCAGACTTTTGATATAACTATGCACAAAATCTAATTGAATTATATTTCCTAAGGATAATTAAGAACATTTCTTATCCACAAAAAAACCCACATCTTTCAACAATATATGTAAAGTGAAGTGCCTAGAAAATGTCCTCCTCACTACAGTTTAATATGCAGCCAATATACACCATCGTTTTCACAGATCTTCCTCCTGATTGCCAGGTCTGCGTGAAAGGGACGCGAGTCAAGGCTGGAATGAAAGCAAGTTTTTTCCTCTCAGCATCAGACCACCACTTCTCATCTTCCTCTCGCATCATACCAATCTAAGCACTAGCAATGATGAAAAGGGCACAGAAATTCCTAAAGCTATTTTGTTTCTTTAATAGAGCTCTTCAATGTCCGTTGCAATGAGCTGTTTCTGAAGGTTCACCAACTTGGACGGTTGTTTTGTTTTCTTTTCTTTATTTGGCAGAGTTTTTGTCTGTGCTGAGATCTTCAGGGCAGATTTTATGGTCCAGTGATATTATGAAGGAAATCAAGGCATTAAGTAATGACAAGAGAAAGGACAACAGGAGAAGGGATGGTAATTAGTTTTGCTTATCTGCAATCCAAAATTGTATGGATGTACATTTTCCTAGTCATCCTTTCATATCTCCAAAAGATTTGTAAGAAGCAGAACAATAGCTACTTCTGTTAACAGAGTTGGCCTGCAACACAAAAGTTTGCAGAACCATTAAATGGCGAAGGCATTAATTCAGGAATTTCCATTAATTAAAAAGTTGGGAGAGAAAAAAGTGAACAGATCTTCACAGTAGTGAACATTTACAGGTACTTTACATTTATTCTCAACATTTCAGATTAACTATAAACATGCATAGAAAAGATAACATTCACAAATGTAGGAAAAGAGGCCCTGAGGATTATTCAACCTAAAATTTTTAAGTAGCTATTCTTTCTTTGACACTACAGATTGTAATATAAAAGGCTTTAAAATAATATCAACATCTATGATGCCAGAATTTGACTTATTTTCTCTACAGCTTCCAGGATGAGTATTTTGGGGTCTTTTCCCATTGGTTCTACAACCCCATGTTTGCATTACCTGCTGACTGTAGTTCAAGATGATCTTTGGGCACCTGCCAGTCTTTGATAGTGTCAAAAGTCACATGAACTTCTGCTTAAATACTTGTGTCCACAGTTTACTGCCGAGTCCCACAACAAAGAAAAGAAGACTGAGGGACCACTTCAAAGTTATTGCATTAACTTTTTCCTCTCAACAGAACTGTAACATATCAAAGCCACAATCCCAAGAATAATTCTTCCCATTTACAACACTTTTCACAGCAGTTTTTAAGAAAATAAAAGGCTTATCATCAGGAAGTACAGACAGATTATGATGAAGTTTCACCTCCTGCTCCAAAATAAGGGATCACATACATCTCATCCAATTAAACAGCTTCACCTTTGTTCAAGGAAAAAATAAAGGTATTTCTCACTCTCTGCTAATGAAGCCACTTAATGAAAGGTTAACGCTGCTTTATCTCAATTTCCAAGTAGGCAACTTTTCAGGCCCAACTGCAAAATACCTATGGAATACAGAATGCATCTCCTGTATTAAGTTCTCACTGTTCAAATTAATGGACTTTGCCATTTATACTCACAGCATTTTTTCCACTGCCCAATATGCAAAAATCTTTGCCAGTAAATTGTATTGCTCCTGTCACTTAAATCTTTATACTTTTTAAACATGCCTTATCATTTTCATAAAAATACAGGAGAAGCATATACACAGTATATTTGTCATACTGAAGTACTTTTTTTAAAACACGAATATTTACTTAATTCCATCACCCCATTTCTTCATAGAATAAGCTTTCCCCAGAACATCTATGCATATCCCTTAACTAGTTCTACCCTCTCTTACTTTTCTCATGCTTATCTTTACGCTGAAAACAGAGATCTGAAAGCCAGTATCTTGAATTGTGTCACTTTCTTCTGATTATCTTCTCCCTTAGAACAGCTTACAGCACTACAGTAGCAGTTTCAGACTTTAAGCATCTCATTTTGAAATAGCCTTCCTGAATCTGATTTCAGATTTCCATTCCTTAAGATTCTCTTCTTTGAAAGAAACAAAAAATAATGCAAGAAATACACTGTGGTACCACTGAACCTGTGTAGTAAGCTTTGAAATCCAATTTCTCCTTTACTAACACATTTTAGTCTTCCTTGACACCCAGTGTTGCTCAGATATCTATTCAGAAACAGATTTGCTTACCTGAAATTTAACAGAAGTTCACAGAGTGCACAATGCAATAGCTTGCTGCACTGAATCCAATCACTCTGCCAGCATCAGATCCACCCACCCTTTTCTACTCATTCTGTTTCAGAATACAGATGATCCAGGGCACCTTCACACATGACTAAAGTCCCTCGCTTCTAAACCACAAGCTGTCTTTTCTCCAACCAAAACTTTGTTCATTAAACCAGAACATTTACACTTTGTCTCAAAAGATGTAAGGCTAAAGGATAAAAAAGGAATCCAACTGAGTAAACTGAAAGACATCCGCACATGGTATACTTATCAGGGTAAAAAAAACAAAAGTTCATTAAGAGCATGAACTGAAAAACATGTACAGAGTCCTTTCCCAAATAAGTAAATTTTAATCTGTTTTAACAGAACGCTATTACTTGACACTGAGCTTAATGTTAAAGAGTGGCCATCAATACATCAATACAGCTGAATGGGAGAAAAGTTGGTTTCTGCCTGTATGGGTCTAAGTCCAGCCTGACTACCATTAAATTTATTAATTGTTCAATATAAATGACATTTTCTCTTCTGCCTTCTTTCCATATTCACGTGAATGATCTTAGCACACAGGGAGTCACGAGACGTCCCATTGTTTCTTCCTGCTGAATAAACAGTGACCAGTTTAAAGTATCAACAAAAGATGCCGACACGTTAATCTTGTTCTTAGCGTGATGGCTGCTCATCCTGCTCCTAGTCCCTTCCAGATGGCTCAGTGTGAAAGAGATGGTGGGATGGGGAACAAGGAATATTCCATGCTGTTCTGAACATCTGCTCCACTGCATTCACACATTTAAAAAAAAAACAATAAAAATCTTACCGCCACTATCAATTTTACAATTTCAACCTAACACTGCTAGACTAACACCAAATACAATGTAAATGTTATGCAGGCACTTGAGAAAGCAAAAAAAACTCTTTTCAAATCATGTAAGAGCATTTGTTTCATTTCTGCTATCTTAAGAACGGACTTGTTTCAATCACAAAGTACTTATGCTGCACCGAAAACACGGTTTTCATTCACATGACCTTTCTCTATTATACCCCAAGAATTTATTATTATCCCTTCTCCTATTCAAGCAAACAGAATTGAACTGAGTCACCATTTGTTTCCCTTTGTTTTTATTATTTGTCTTTACAGCAAAGATGCACACTACGCATTTGTTGGAGCTTGTTTAAATTTCATTTGTCCAGTTTGGTACAGCAGCTAAAAAATACTTTGCTTGTGCATATAAAGAAATAGTGGTAGCCTTTTGTTTTTTAAAGCAGGGATGAACGAAATGAAAATATAAATACCTTACTACACTATACTGTCAACCTCTCAAGTGGCATTTACCCTTTAAAAATACCACCTCTTTCTTGAAAAGAAGCATCCAGCCAGAGCTAGGAGAAACTCAGAACAGAAAGAGGAGGAAGCTGTGCTTTGTCCTACAGCACAGGAAAGAAGACTTAGATTGATCACCCCCCCTTTTGTATCATCTCGACATGTGCGAGCCATACGGCTGCTGAATTATTCAGCTCTTTGTACTTGGAATACCTAATGATTACATGTATGAAAATTTAGAAGTACTGAAACACTGACTGGAAGTGCAGCAGATTGTAAAATCTAATTTTGTTTTGACCTTTAGTACCCTACATGGTAACATTCAGCGAGAAGTGTAAACCAGATGAAGTCAAAAGGAACAAAATCACAAAGCAGCAGAGAGCTAGTTATACCACCAAGCTAATTAGGTCAGGAACAGCCCTCCACTAGCAGGTCGAAATGTTTCCAGATGACATCTGGAAACTGGCTTGGATCTTAATCAGATGTGAGCAGAGTGTGCTACGCAGACAGAGCCACACAGTTCTCACTTTCCACAGCAAAACTCAGCAGCCCAGACAGTTGAGAAAATGTCTACAGGCCACTATCTCAAACCCCAGAAGTATTTCCATGAACTGGCTAACATAAATTAAGCCTTAGAAGTAAATAATGGTTGAAGTAACTTACTGTGTACTGCCACACTATTGATTCCCACCTGTTTAGTACCTCTTAATTTTTCTAGCATAGTAATACCACAAAGCAACAAATAATAATTAAAAAAAGAATATGACAAAACCAAGAGAACTGCTATTGAGTAAACACTGGTACTTAATTAACAATACCACCACCTGAAGGAAATTTCTTTGTTCCCTACCCATCTACTACAGTCCAAAAAGCATCATTACAAACAAACTTCTTCAGCTGACAAAATAACACTAAGCGTGGCTTTTCATGTCCCAGTTTAGGATACACCACTGAGAAACTGCTATAAGTATGACTCTTTCAACAGTCTCTTGAATGATGGCATTAAACATCTTGCAGTGCTTACTTTAAGCCTGTTTTGGTTATCTGATGCGCATTCTTTTAGGAGTTTAGATTATATACAGTTGCATTCTATCTACACTACAGAAATGGGAAAATTCTGTGACAAGAACCATTACCCTATAATTCCTTTACATTGCTTCAGACAATTTGATGCTGGAAGAACTCACAATAGTATATTGAAACAATTGTAAACAAACCTTTTCTTAGTGTTTCAGACTACAATAACGTACAAATAACTCCTGCAGACCATTTGAAGTACATTTGTCCCAGCCTTCCTCCTTCACAAACAGCAAGGGTTATCAGAAGCAAATGCCTTGATTATATAAAGAAAACCTAAGTTGCAGCTAGGCTTGCTGACTTACATTGATCCCATTTAACAGAGCCTTACTGGATTTAAAGTGCTCGAAATAACTGTCTGGGTCACAGTCCATGTGATAAAGGCCACCTGGTGAGGCCTCAGGAGCCCTCCTGCAGGGACAACATGCCATCCAGATCCTCCAATGACCTCAAGCTAAACCAGTAGCAAATTCAGTAATTTGTTTCTCAGAACTCCAATTAACCTTAAATTGGAAGGGAAAGTAAAAAAGGGATCAAGGATTGAATTTTTTGTCAAACAACATCCATTTTATGGCAATACACAGTGTTCCCCATTTCCCATATCTAATATTCACCATGAAAAACCTTTTAAAATGGAATTTTTCCAGAAAAAAATTCTGTTCTTAAAACTCTTTTACTCCCAGCAGTTGCTCTAAAATGTCACACGGAAGTGTTACATTTTCACATAATTCAGTTAATCCAAAATTTTAAATGTCACACAGAAGTGTCAAGTTTTCTTATAGTCCTTTTCTGTACAAGAAACCCTCTGGATGTCATATATGCATATACACACAAGTACACTTTGTGTACATTTCTGTTCCATATATACACACACAATTTATACACATTTATTATACATATGACACACAGAGAAGATGGAAGAGACCAATAATGTAGGTCAAACAACAAAAGAGAAAGCACAAGGTTAATGTTGAATTGCCATTATACTTCTACTCCCAACAAACCTCCTCCACTCCCAGTTCTCAGCAGGCAGGAAAGACTTTACCACTGGGAAACACCTGCAATGATGTTTTTTCAGGCTATCACCCTACGTATCACAATCCTTAAAATTCTTCGCAGTCAAAGCAACATCAACATTCATCTGAACAACCACACAGCAGCAGCAGAAAGTTCCTGATATGTGTCAGGAAACACATGGACAGTCCATGAAGATTTTAATTATTTAAATTAAAATAAAGCAACATCCCTGGAGTTTCTCCAGGTGAAGCTTTACACCCACAAAACAAATTTTCCTGATTTTGACACTCCCACCAACACTTGACTTTACCTATATACCAGAAACCTGGAAATGGCAACTAACCTATGTGAGGGAAAAGCAGATTTATTTTGGGTGCTTTCATGGAAAAAATGAACTAAATATTTTGTGTCTGTATTCAACAGCTGAGTCTAAGTGAATTGAAAATTCCCAACTATTTTTATCCTGAGCCAAGTGTGCCATCTGTTCCCACAAAGTCCATCTTCTGGTAGCTACTATACTACAGCATTATCACAAAGTGCCATGTGATCAAGGACTGAAATCAAGAAAGATACTATGAGTGACAGAAAGCAACACTCAAGACAGTAGTAAAAACAATTTAAAAAGAAAAATAACAAAGAGAAACAACACAAAAAAGCCAACCCACCACCCCCAAAAAATCATCGCAAAGCTCAAGCAGCCTTATCAAGGTCCCCTGTTAATACAGCTTTTTGTGTGGTTATTTCACTCTGATGCCCAAAGAAGGCTGAGCTCTGGTCAGAGACTTTCCCAGGGTGGGGACACATTTTATGTCTTTCCCACACATTATCTGCCTGTGCACAGTAACCTGAGCACCAAGGATGATACTTCCCTCTCCCAGCTAATCTTTCTTGCTCTCCTCCACACAGTTAACATCTTCAAGTTAATCACAGAAACCATTCCTGCTTGACATGTGAGAAATAAGCAATGTGCAATTTTTCAGTTTATAGAATGAAATAGTAACAGTTACAGATGACAGCAGAACATCCAGTTATCAGAAGTACAGGAGCTCCCTGTACCCCAACAACTGACTCACAAGCGAGTAACACAGGGTCCAGCAGAAATCAAGACACATCATACTCCTTTTTTCTGCCCTTATCAGTACTGAAGACATTTTTTCAAAACAGATGGGCAGATATCCATTTATACCTCTCAGCAGAAAGAGAATACTAAGAGAAACAAAACCACAGTAAAAAAACTTAAATCTAAATACACTTCATAAATTTGTTATTAATATGTAAGGCACACTAAGATTGTAAGCAGGTACAAAACATCACATCCTCTTGGTGTTTCTGCCCCTTCTATGACAGATCCTCTCTTCTGCTAGGATCACAAATTCAGATGTCAAGGTTCTGCCCATCATTACCTTCTTAAAAATTCAACATATAATGCTTGCCTCAGATTTTTCTTTTTCTGCTGTTTTGAGGTTATAGTAGCATTTTGTGTTGGAGTTTTGTGGGTTTTTTGGTTTTGGGGTTTTTTTGTTGGCGTTTTCTTGGGGGGGGGGGGTTGTTAAAGCTAAAATCAGTGTCAGGCAGTACTACAAGTAACATGCTTTGATACAGTAACACTGGCATACAAAACCTCATTTTCAGCATTAAAGAGATTTCCTCCTTACACATACAGTAACTCCCATTGTGAGACAAATAAGCTACTGTAAAACCATAGTGAGTCTCAGACAGAATTCAGCAGTGAGTCTTCTGTAAAAATCCCCTTTCAACACTTGAAGGCTGGAAGGAAAGTTGTGTTCCATGAAATCTGGCATTGTATCAACACATCTCCATGGAGCTGGCAGGATAGAAGTGCTCCAGAAAACAGCTTCAACAAAAAAAAAAGGCATTCTTGCAACGTACAAATAATCACTAAGAAGAAGCTTACACAACTTTTTCTCCTAGCTAAAAATCATCAAATCACAGCTAAGATTACTGGGATGCAGAGGTTATCAATGACAACACTAAATTCTTTAAATCTGCTTTATTCCTGTATTTCAAATCAGTGCATTAAAATACCCCTTGTGGAACCTTTTGTCTTTCTTCAAGACATATATATATATATAGAGAGAGAGAGAGAGAGAGAGAGATAAATATGACTTGAAAATGTAAACTTAGCTTTATAAGGAACTATGAAATTTCAGAACCTAACACTGAGTACTTGAAAGCATCACACTGATTTATAGCTATGTCTGTAATTCTCTTCTTTTAGTCAATGCCAAGCGTGGGTGAATGTTAAGTGTGAACTTGGAGGAAAACAGTCCTACACTGAATAATAAAAGCACAAACCATCAAAATACATGGAGTCCACAATAAAGAACAACAAGAGCCATCAGGTTTTTCATCTGTGAGCCTCTGGGGATGTTCAAAGGCTTCAGAGACTGCATTAGCAAGCTGTGTGGTACAATAGGTGCATAAGCACCTTCAGAGCCGAATAGCTGCTGGTGATGATCCTGAGTCCATCTTGCATACACTCTTTTTTGTAAGAAAACAGGAATATTTGTTCCAGGCTAGTGCTCTCCCAGTCCTTGGACCATCAGATGCTGACACTGTCACATATGTCCATACAGACAACTCTGTATTTACACTCATCTGAAAGAGTTCATATACTTCACATCTGGGGAATTTGCATCATAAATATAATCCTGGATCCAAACCAAACCTACAGCATAATACATCCTACAATGTTGTTTCAGCATGCTTTAATTTACTATATAAAGGCTGAAAAAGAGTAGTTTTATTTTGTTTTAATTTTGTCAGGACAGGATGTAAGAAGAGAGGCAAATACAGGTTAGAAAGAAAAAGAATCATCTTAGGGCTGAAACTATGTCACAGTATTTTTTAATTATGCTTCCCTCCAATAATTACAAATGAATGTTCCAGGGAAAAAGGAGGAATAAAAAAAAATATGTACAGGAGTCAGAGTTACCTTGATCCTCTCACTCCCCATAATGCACTCAGCTTCCCAATCCTTTGGGAAGGATCTCATCTTCCTTACTGACTGCCAGTCAAACACACAGCAAAATCCTGGCAATAGAGCCAACTAAAACCCACTGAAAGAGGAACACACTGCCTAAATCTAGCAAGGCTGCAACTGCCAAGGAGTGTCACCAAGCCTATTACAGTAAGGTTACCCAACATGTGCACTCCTACAGCATCTGTACACCCTGACATTAAACTTACTCCCCAAACATGAGAAAGGCAGGAAGCAGCATCTCATTTATACTGCTGAGAGGCACTAGAGCCACTGTGTGCTGGTCAGCATCATCAAGGCCTGTAGAAGGATCAGAAATTGGACCTGGTTCACATCCATAGTCAGCAACAAATGTTTCAACCACAAGATGAGTTATGTTTCCTTCTCAGAAGAAAAACCCAGTCATTGCCTGAAGATCCGCTCCATTTAAAGTTGTGCTTTTGAAGACAGCTGTAAGCCAACCGCTCCTTGATTTAATTAAATGGATTCCTTTTCCCATTCCTGTTTCAACATTTGTGCTGTTATAGCTGCTGCTCCTAGCTGAGCTGCTTCTCGTGCTGGAATCAGATTGGAAGTCAGCAAAAATCTAATCCAGGGGAAAGAAGTCAAAGCAGTTTATGGAATTACTACCCTTATATCTGAGAGCATGGAAGTGTTAGTGAAAGCACTCAATCTCCTTCAGGACAAAAGAGAAAAAAGAAAACCAAAAAACAAAGCAATTCAAGCTGAATTCCCATTTCATACCCAGTTACAGTGTTTAGCTGTGCAGGTGAACAGCAAGCTAAGCACAAGTGACTAGATAACAAAACTGAAAGACTAGCAGCTGCTTTCTGCAAGAAATTGCACCAATATTGTCACGTTAAAATAATTTTACTTGAGTCATAGAATATGCTGAGTTGGAAAGGACCCGTGAGGATAGTCCAGTCCAGCTCCTGACCATACAGGGCAACCCAGGTACTTAAAAGTGTTGTCCAAATGCTTCCTGAACTCTTGACAGATTTGGGGTCACAACCACTTTTCTGCAGAACTGATTCCAGTGCTTGACCACAACTCTCAGCAAACAACTTTTCCCTAACATCCAGTCTAAACTTCCCTGACGCAGCTTTATGTCATTCCCTTGCATCTTGTCACTGGACACCTGACACAGGGTGGACAGCACCTCCCTTTCCACCCCCCTCACAAGGAAGTTGAAGACAGAATAATAAAGTACCCTCTTCCCGAAGATACACAAAGTACCCTCAGCTGATTTCTCAGAAGTCAGTCTCTCTAGTCCCAGTCTGTCCTATTAGTAGGAACACAAACCAATGACACTAAAGAGCTCAGAACCCTTGCAATTTTCAGGAACTTTCTGCTGACACATTTCCCAAAATCACATAGGCAACCCAGCAAACTCAGAGTAGGTCAACAAAAAATTTACTGAACAGAAGAAAAACAGATATCCCGTGTGTGCATTACAAATTCTGATTATCACGTTAGCCACATAAGTAGTTTATATCTGTATCCTTTCCATCTCTTTCTGAAAAACATGCTTTTAGTGAATGCTAACCTGGTATACATTGATTTCTGTGGTTTGTTCATAAAAAGAAACAAGCAGCATCTACTTATAAATATTTAAAAACAAATTTATTTTTAAAGAATGAAATATTAAATATGTACTTTTTAAATAAATACACAGTACTCTGAAACAGAAGTGTGGATAGCAACTCAAGACAAAAATTAGTATCCTCCTCTCAGGAACAAGAAGTCACTTATCTGATGAAAGGTACCATCACATCTCAAGAAAAGTAGTTACCCTTAGCTCCTGGTAAATTGTGAAGGTCCCTTCTTTCTTTCCAAGAGACTAAGATAGAATCAAGGACAAACCATTAAAAAAAATTAAGGAACCATTCTCTCTATGTTTTCAATCCAAAATCCAAATTAAATACAAAATGATTTTGCAATTCACAGAGAACAGAATATTTCTTTACCTGTTCACCATTAATCACTAGTCATAAAATGCAAACAGGTAGATTGCATGTTGAACTGATCACATCCATATTTCCAGTTGCATCTATCAGCATCCCACAGCAAAACACCTGAAGCCATTCAGTTTTATACTGATGATAAGATGCCCTACCCATATCTTAGAGCCACAGTCCAACCTTCTCCTCCTTTACAGGAATCCTGCTGCTAGTGCTTTATCTCCTCCTCCACATCCAGCATCGCTGCTCTGTGCATAGCTGCCGACACAGCAACCAAGACTGTTGTCCTTCACATGCCCTGCAGCCACTTTCCTCTGGACTGGACTCTGCTCTCCACACCTCACTTCTGCCATGCCATGTCTCACTGTTTCTTTGGAAGTTGCCAGCTGGTCCAACAAGAGTTGGAGGCATTGGTAGCTAAGAGGAGAGATATAAACTAATCCTTTTGACCATCCTTTCATCCCTGCAGTTTTACAACACAGTGTTTGCCCTACTGGGTGCAAAACTTTTTTTTAAATTATTTAAACTGTTTACTATTCAGAGACAGATTTTAAAGACTCAGAAGAAAGAGTCCAGTAACTAAAAGAATGGGATGGGGTAGCTGCTCCTCCCCCTTTCCCATCTACCTCCCAGACACATTCCAAACTCCCCTCCCACTGTCAGTGTAAAACATCCGATGCAAAGGCTGTGTTCTTATTTGAATATGAAAACTCTTCCAATACACCCCATAGCATGTCAACTTTTTCCACAAACCCTCAGAAGTAAATGCTGCTTCTCCCCACACAATAAGGCAAATGCACCTAGCTTACTAAATGCTGACAGATTACAGACCTGTGAAGACTTAGTGCTCTATTTCTGAAGTGTAAGGAGCCATTAATGCCTCATTTTAAACTGTTTTAATGCAAAGCTGAGGCTACCTTGTAGCTGCAACCAGATAATTTCAGGGCAGTGTGTTCTATCTTGAAAGCTCTTCTCAGTGGTGCCAAACAACAAGACAAGAGGCAACGGGCAGAAACTGAAGCACAGGAAGTTTCACCTGAACATGAGGAAGGGCTTCTTTAGTGTGCAGTGACTTCACACTGGAACAGGCTGCCCAGAGCAGGTGTGGACTCTCCCTCGCTGGAGATGTTCAAGAACCATTTGGACACAACTCTGTGCCATGTGCTCTGGGATGACCTTGCTTGAGCAAGGGAGGATGGACCAGATGACCAACTGTGGTCCCATCCAACCTGACCCATTTCATGAAATACACAAACCGAATAATAAATGAGGAAGCTTTAAACATTAATGTTTTATTTACAAGAAAAAGTATAACACTGCAATGAGTATTGATGAAATATGCTTTAATTTTATTCCTGAATTTTAAAAAGAAAGGGCAGCCATCTAGATCCTGATGATCACAGCAGTCTCT
The DNA here is from genome assembly GCF_036417665.1 of Passer domesticus. Lineage (NCBI taxonomy): Eukaryota > Metazoa > Chordata > Aves > Passeriformes > Passeridae > Passer > Passer domesticus. Next base: position 71,058,023 of record NC_087475.1, read on the forward strand.
TGTAAACTTAAAGAAAGCAGTTGGAAATCAATTAGGGCACCTATTTTCAAAGAAAGAAAAACCCAACTGATGTTTTTTACCCCTCCACTTCCACAATGGTCAGTAGTGAACCTTGCCTCAAAATATTTTGCATACTGGATCAAAACACTTTCAGTATTTCCTATCATTAAATTGGTTTGAATCAAAAGACTTCCTAGATGTTCATTCTTAACACTAGTAAGTAGATTTTGAACCTAAACATGCTGAAGTGAAAACAATGCTGGGGGGGGGGGGGGATTAAATCCTGGCATGTTAATATTCAGGAAGCTTTTGTTTTTCTTTAAATATACAACAGAAGCAAAGAAAGATGCTGAATTCTGAAGTGAACCTACTCCAAATTATGAAGTGAACCTACTCCAAACTTGCCTCCCTCACAGCAGCGCTGTTGCTGTTCTATTGGCGATAAAATCTTCTCCTGTGAAATGCAATTATTAGTTTAAAACTCATTCAGCTGATGAGATCCCCCAATCTAAGAGGAATAGATTTCTTAACTACAGCTGTGACCAACTGGCTGCTGAACAGAAAAAGGACTGCTATTGCCATCTCTGTGATGAGGCTCCAGGGGCAATGCTGCGGTTGTTGGCACCCTTCCTGAGGCTGAGAATCACAACAACCCAAGCAAAACCCATTGTGACTGGCGACCAGTTTGTTTTTATGGACTGACAGGATGACTGTAGGCACAAACACATTGACTGCAACTCTCAAAGACCATAATTTAAAGTTATCTGTGATTACATGGATCTTCCATACACCCCACCAAATTATGTAACAAACCTATCAATGCTTACATTGCTCTTAACTACACTTCAAAATAATCAGTGTAATCTACATAGACTACAAGCACATATGGAAAAAATGAAGCCATTAGAGACTAATCTACACACAGTTCAAGAAGTAATTTAACTACATCAGTTAAATTTAGAAGCTGATTTATTTAATCATTGCAAAGGCAACCAAGATTTAAACCTCATCCTCAAGCAGATCCCTGTGCACTAGCTGCATAATTCAGAGGGAAGTTATTATGATGCCAATCACAGAAAAGTTCAGAGAAGAGGCCAATGACTGCATTTATTTGCAGAAATGAAAATTTCCCAGTCTTAGACAGTGATAACAAAGAATATTTCTATATGTGATGAGCATGCTAAGGCTCTCACAGGGCAGACACCAGTTTTAATACAGAAAGAGAAGAAATTTGCTAACATCACACCCATTTTGTCAGGCTGCAATTTAATTCAACTCCATGCAGTCAAGTCCAAAATGTAAATAAGTGCATACTGAAAAGAGTTTAACCCCAGAGAGGCAAGAGCTAAGCCAAAATATTCAGCCTCTCCTAACATCAAAATCTGATAGAAACCAAGAAAAGCCTCATCAAAAATGCATGTACCTGAAGATCAAAATCTGTGATCATTTCTCTATTCTGTTTTAAGTTAGTCTCTCCCAAAACCAGTTCCACCTCATTTTGGCTTTACCATTTGCAATGCAAGAATTCTGCAATACTTTTGCCTCTCTCATAGGTCTTTTCCCACCCCTGGGAGACCATTGGGAAAACACTGTCCTGCTACTCCTCCCATCCACCATTATGCAATTAGTGATCCACAACTTTTGGCTGGTCAAGTCATCCAAAAACCCTCCACCTCTCTCCAGAAACTACTTCTCTCCTGCCCAACCTACTTTTCACACTCAGTCTGTCCCATTCTGAAATGCTTCTTTCTTTCAGGGGACTATTCTTAATGGTTTGTTTTAAATCAAATATTTAAGTTACTAAATAATTGTATAATTTAGCAGCCAGATTATACAACTGAAAAGTCAGACAGTACATGCAAAAGTCTTGGCACATAAATTTGGTTTAACCCTGACTGAAAATATCCAAGCTGCTGTCCCAATAAAAGTGTTTCTAAAGACTGGAGTATTATCCACACAGCAATCACAAACATAATTTTAACCTTTTTTTTCAAAACACGTAAGTGAATACACAGTATTTTTATCTGCCAAGTGTAAAGGTGTATTTCTTAGAATTGCTTGTATGTGACGACAAAAGAATCCTTCTGGTAGTCTATTGAATTGACAGCTGGGGCTAGTAAGCATCAGAGGCTGTTTTCAAGCCTTGCATCTGGTATTTCATTCCTCACTGCATGCTCTCTAACTTTCTTTGTGGACGACACTTTTGTACCATAGTGTTGTAGGTTTATAATGGACGTTTAGAAAAGCCAGTGCATGCTACTCACACAGTATGGCATTTTAAGCAATCCACAACTTTTACAAACATTTAATATAGAGTTTTTATCAACCTGAAAACTTTGGGGAGCATTTATATTAGCAAAACACAGCAGGAAATCCAGAGAAGCAAGACACGGCACAACTATAATCGAAGTGACAAAATGAGTGACTTAATTTCAAATTCAAATGCCTTACTACACATGAAGGTGAATTAAGCTGTTTAATATTTTTATTGTGATTTGCAAGTGAAATTCTTTGAATAGAAATTTAAAAAGAAAATACATTACATTTCTGTAGAAATCAACCATTATTTTAAGTACAAGTTTCACATTTTATTGATCAGGTAGTTTCCAAATTGTGCATCAAATCCGAATGTTTGTGATACATGAATGATCAATGTTCAACCAAAAATTAGAATTTGTTTACTAGAATTAGGTTTTAATATTTTTTAAAAAAACTTAAAGGTTGATATTTTCAAGTATGTTCAGCATTGTCGTTATAAAACCATCAGTTACATTAAACTCCAGACTAGCTGACACTTCAATTAAACTCTACATGAAAGCTGGGCTTAAACTGCACAAAGAAACAGAAAACGCTTGATAAAACTGCACTGAGAATGAACAGCAAACATCTCAAAATAATTTCTGAAGTTTTATTAATGGATATAACCTAGGTAAAATATTCCAAAACCAAGGGTCTTCTTCCTGTAGTAACTAATTTCTATAGCTCCCCGTAAATAAAAGCAATGATGTTCCCATGCAGCATCAAACGCAACTGAAATATAACAGTGCTGTAACACTCACTGCTTCATTAAATAATAAGCTAATCTAATAACCTAGTAGTGAAGCATATTTTCAATTTTAGATACATCTATTTGGTTTACCTTTTTTTTTCCTACAGACTACTTACTTTCCCTGACACACTTCCTCCACTTTTGACATTTACAGCAAGAGATCTTTTTTCCAAACAATTTCAGAATATTACCATTGATTTACCTTTCCATTTAATGGGTAATGCAAGAGGGGTAAAGGGGGAAAGAGTGGGTTTTCTTTCACCCTTCTCCTTCAAAAGCTATTACCATAACTCTCCACTCCAGTGTGCACCATATTGCTTCCTTATTCTTTCATTACTCAAAACAGTTTCCTACTTGAAATTTGTGAATGCACACATTTTCCAGAATTCTTTTTCCTAACTTAAAGTAAAATCTCTTTCAGAACATATATGCTGAAAAGCATCTTGAGTATCATCAGGCATATCCCCAGGACTCAAAACTGAAACAAGCATAAGCGAATTTCAGCTGAGTGGGATAAAGTGTGGCAAAGGATCATAGCCAGGGATACAGACAGAGTCAGCTCTAGGACACAGGAGAACAGAATCCTAAACAACAGTCTCCTAAAGCACTGCTGCATACTTTACTGTTTCTCAGAGACCTTGACGCAAGGCTGGCCATGGTTTCTGGCCAAGGCAGCACTGTGGTGTGCAATGCAGGAAGTCTCTCTTACAGGCAGCTAACACTACTTTTAACCTCACCCTCTCAGGAGGAAGAACAACAAATCTGCCCTTCAGCTTCTTCCCCTGCTCAAAAACTTTCTCCCTCCCACTGCAGACACCAACAAGCTGCAGCTCACTGTAAACACACACATGCACACACTTATCAGCTTACTCATTGTAACAAAATTGTCTGCACTTTGCCAGCAGTCCTTCATTAGCACCCCCAGGTGTGTCCCACCTCTGATGTCACACAGTGAGGGAAGTGCTATTCTTCCAGCAACGCCAACAGATAATCCTTATCTAAAGGTCCCTGGTGTTGAGTGTGGCAGCTGAGACAGACTGGGGCAGGGAAATGTTTCCCCACATAGCTAGTTTAATATCAATAAATACAAATCTTTTATTATCCGTTGCACTTTGATGCCAACAAACATTCAACTTCAGCAGATTTAGTTTAAATCTCTTAGACAATACATCAACAAAATACAGATTATACAGGGTAAAAGTAATTAACAGATGCAAATTTATAAATCCAGTAGCTCATGAACAACCATGAATAAAGTAAATTTATTTTGGTTTCTACACAATAAGATTAGTATTTAAACGCGACCAGTCTCCTGGGTGAACAATGCTTTTGACATTTGTTTCAGGGCCTAATACAGCACATCTTCAATATCACAAAAATATAAACCTCCTTCCAAAGGCTAACTCAAAACTTTCTGGACAAGTTTCTAAAATTCATCACTGGTCTTCAGTTTGAGGGACTTATCACAGTCATCCAAGCTATTTAATAGATTTACACAAATGCAAAGTAAGTGACAAGGAACGTTCAGCAAGAGCTCTCTTGAACAACTTACCATTTAAAAAGGAGCGTGGAATATCCGTACTGTCTACGCCTCTGAGAAAACAGCTGCTCTCTAACTTCCTGGCACACTCAGGTGGCTTTTTCTGCAAACAAAGACAAATCTAACTCAGCCTTTCAGTAACAGAATAATTAAAAATATACATTAAAAGTGGGGCTCGCTTCAGTGATCAGCTAAAAAAAAAACTTAGTAAAATATGCATGAGTAGAATCCAGACAGCTTTAACCATTTTGTGCTAAATATTTCATGATACAGACTAATTTTTTTTCAAGGTAACAAAATAGCTTGTGTTATTTTATAATCAATTTTTAAATAGAAATATCAGCAGAGAAAGTAACATTTACCCACTTGAAGACTGTGGGGATGGAAAAATGATGTAACAGCCTATAATAATGCACAATAAAACAGCAGTCTTAAATCCCTCTGAGATTCTTCACAACAAATTAAATACTACTGAACAGAAACCCACTAAAACAGATTAAAAAAAGGCAATGAGAATTTCTTGCAAAAATTAAGTAGTGAGATGTTTCCATGAAAATATTACAGTTCCTAGCATCAACAGAACATTGTGACTTATACATTAGCATTTAGTCATACACTAAATTTCTGTAAATTAAGGGGTTTTGCAGTTAAGATATAAATGCCCTTTCTACAAGAACTATATAAAAATGATCTCTAAAACAGATCACTTGCTTTGAGGAGGCTGATACTACTACCAGAATTTTAAAAAGGTGCTACTCTGCATTTTTTTGCCTAAATATTTTAGACAATTAAAATTTACAAGAGGAAAAAAACTACTTTATCTCAAGGACACAATTATAACCCGTGATGTATAAGAAAGACAAAGCAACTAGAAGAGCAAGACACTGTTAAAGTCACCACAGAGATTTCGCAAAGGCAAGACAGCAGTGTCCTACTTGCCCACTGTCACCACCTGCCTTGTTCACAATCCTTCATTCTCCCTCAGAATACCAAAGCTTTAAGGTGCCCAGACCTTGATTCCACTAACCACTGATGCAATAACCACCTATTCCAAACAAAATATTGGCCTCTAGTTAACCTGCTCACAAAATCTACCAGTTGGCCAAGGTCTTGGTCCTCACTTAAGTGTTTATGTGCTTAGAGACAAATTAAAGAGACACATTATAAAGGCTCACATATGTACAATTCATTCATGTTCTCATTACCAGGACACGTGAACTATATGGGGAAAGCTATTTGCCTCAGTTAACACAAGATGGACATGGAGGGCCACAATGAGTATTAAAGGGGCTAAAGCACCTTGTCCTATGAAGACAGGATCCTGGACAAGAGAAGGCTCCAGGGAGATCTTACAGCAACTTCCAGTACCAAGAGGAGACCAACAAGAGAGCTAGAGATGGACTTTTCACAAGGACATGTAATGAAAAGACAAGAGGGAATGGATTTAAACTGAAAGAGGGTACGTTTAGGTTATATACTGGAAAGAAATTCTTCACTGTGAGGATAATGAAACACTGGAATGGGTTACCCAGAGAAGTTATGGAAGTGTTCAAGGGCAGCTTGCATGGGGCTTGGAGCAACCTGACCTAGTGGAAAGTGCTGTGCCCACGGCAATGGAATTGGAACTAGATGTTCTTTACAATTCCTTCCAATCCAGGCCACTCTGTGATTCTGTGACTTCAACCAGCAGTGATTTAAGCATGCTTGTGCCTCAGGAACAGTAAATCTGCTTTAGAGCAAACAGCACGACATAAACAACACTATGGAACAGACATCATAGAGCACTTATAGCACAAGGTGACTGGAACTTTATATAGATCTTAAACCCTCTAGTACTACCAGGGTATCTGAGAATGTATTTACACATTACGTTATCCTCAGCAGCAAAGGCACTTTAGGAAGTTCTCAGTTCCCCACACGAGTGGCACATTTTTGTCCACGTGCTGCAGTTAACTGCCATCATTTACATTTACACACTGTCTGCAGTGCTGCACTACATAAACAGGATCCCTGAATTTGTGATGAGAGAACCCCTCACTCAGATCAACAACACAGAACCTATAAAGTGATGGAAAGAAAGCTGAGAACTACCACACCATGATGACAAATCTCAGCTTTCACAGTGAAAATCAAATCAATTATGTTGACATGTATTTCAGTATAAATCCTTACCTGGCTAAATAAAAACATCAAGACATGGTCAATGTCAAGCAGTTTTAGATCTTTGCTTTGCAGATTTTTGATTATTTTTTTTAATAGAATATTCAAAAAGGTCTAAGATAAACCAGAGACAAAGTGTTGTACTCTCTATGTGTTTCACATTTAAGATACATAGCTATGATGAAAACACAAGATACAGGAAGGAAAATATAATTTGGTACACCACTAACAGTCCAGCAATACCTACCTAATGCCCAACTGTGAAAACACAAGCATTCCCTTTTGAATGGATTCTTTCTTTCCCATGAAATCCCCAAGAGGGAGAAAAAAACCCAAACAACAAAAGCATTATAAAAAGATTCTTGCTCATTATCAAGAACATCACTGACTCCTCTGCCAAGTGACCCATTTGACACATTCACTGACTAAATTACAGAAAGTACTGAACAGTTTCACCAGGATAAGAACTTAGACATGCAGAATGTGTAACACTGACTTCTGGTAAGAAATTTAGATCCAGCTGAATTGTGTTTAAAGTCAATATTTTAAAGCTTTCTAAACAAAACTCCTAGAAATGAGGATATTATAGGCAAGCAATTTGAAGAACAAGCTGTATGGCACACAGAGGATTACTTCAGAAATCCACATGAAAAAAACCATAAAGGATTTAATGTAAGACATAACTTTTACACAGATTGAGGATTAAAAGTATCCAAATGGCAGGTCATCATGAAAATGGTGAAAAAAGGATTCTATTTTGAAGTCTGCTTTCTGGGGTAGGGGGAGGGTTTTTAAAATATGTTTTCATATATGGAGACCCAAAGCTTACCACTCTAGTATGAATTCAAGTAACTGCATTACGAATGCATACACACAAAAAATGAAGTTATTTAAAACTTCAGTACCGGTTTGCCTTGTTAAATTTGTGCATGTATTCAATCTTAAAAGCATGAAATTCAATCTTAGAAACTACTGTAACTCTGCAACACACGTTTGGAAAACCCAGACAGGTTCTGAAGTCTTCAAAGAGTAGAACCTCACATCAATTAGTGGTTAGATCCCCCTTGATCTTATGTACTTCTAGAGTGGGATGGGGGCTTTTCTGCACAGGAGCCATACAATCAGTTATTTAAAACTGAGGGGCCTCTCAGTAACACATCTAAGCAGCTTTCATAAGATTGATCAAGACAACTCAAAAGTTTCTTATCTTTAAATCTCTAAACTAGATTGTTCCACATCCCAGTCTTAAATCTGAGCACAGAACAGGAGCAGCATAAAGACATGGCAACTCATGTTTTCCAGGTGTTCTTTAATTAAAGAGTCACTCACTGTTGTCTAATCCATGAGCCTCTGCAGCATCCAGAAATGCAAAATTACTTGGGATAAACACTGTACTTGGAGTGGAGAGAGCAGCCTGCCCTTTGACAAGCCCTCAAGGGATACTTTCCCACTCTGCATCTTCTTGAGAACCACTCTGACAGTCAGACTTAGTCACCACACCCAGTGTGTCCTTTGCCACCAATTCCTTCCAAGCAACAAACAAGTTCAAGTCCTTGAAATTTTTCTTCAGAGCACAGGCAGATAACTAAAAAAATCCAACCTGTGTGGAGTACCTGGTGATTCTTTTATTCCATTTCACTCACTGGATTATGGTACAAATATTCACTACTTGACTGAGTATAGCAATCCTTCAGTACTGGACAGAGGAAACCCATCTAAACAGCAGGCTTGCAAAATCCTACACATCCTGTGGAATTTATCTGAGGTTAAACACTTGATCTTCAGAGATTTTGCAATCTACAAAAGCCAGCCCATCAAGCCTACAAGCCAGCTAGTAACAGCAGTGGTTCATCAGACATTCTTTGCTGGTAAGAAGCGTGACCATCCCTACATCGGTCACCTCTTTGGTGTCTCAACAGGAGGCCTGCCCAGGACTACACTCTTCTGTGGTCAGCACTGACTCTTTACGGCAAATTAAGCCCTGTAGATCTCTTGCCTTTGATCCAAAAAGAGAGGGTTCTTTCACCACCAGGAAAGACAAAAGGCCAATACCTCTGAAAAGGAACAGATTTCAGATGGGATATCAATATCAAAATGTTTTCAAACACTTGAAAAGGTTTGCTGGTAGCGTTCACCAACCCTAAATTCTTCACAGATAACACCCCTAATATCACAGTACAAGTCTTCTGTGTATCAGCCTGCTCCATCTCCCAACACAGCCCTGCACCCTTCTCCAGAAGGTGAGAGTACACATCTTTACAGAAGAGCAAAGAGCTCCCTCCCAGCTCCACTCCTAGCCTGTAGAGATGTCTCCCTAATGCCTCACTAAAGGAATGCTGATGCCTTTACTCAAGTGGATCCCCACTCTCATGTAGCAACACTAAAAATGGGTCATCCTCAGCAGAATGCATCCCTAATTTCAGTTGTTACCCACCCAGCATTACACAGCACAGTTTTTCAATTACTAATATTTAAGAATATGTTTCCTCAAATAGAAAGGTCCCTCAAACTGTACTTTCTGAAGCATTCAACCTCACTTCTTGTTGTTAGCAGGCACTGCTAAAAAGCATGAACATCTAGACAGATGCTTTGTGTAAGTACTCCAGACAGAAAACCTGTGGGTTCATTAAGGGGATTAGTCCAAGGCTAGGTGATGTGACTTTCAAGTTAAATGCTTCATTAAAGTACCTGAATTAGGTGACAAAAGCAATCCAAAAATATTGTCAGGTCATTAACAGCCAAAATTCAAATCAAATACCAGATTTCACCTTGTGCTGAACAAAACTTAATATTTTCTTCACCTATACATCTCCAAAAATAGTAGAGGGTCATGCAGGTTGTACTCTACAGTTTCATAATGTTAGAGAGAAGTGGCACAGTAAGGGAAAAATTAATCAGCACAGGCCACAGAACCCTGCTGAAAAGCATTAGCCAAAAATACCATATATATACACACATAAACCACAAATGAGACACCTCAAGATTGAGAAATAAAATCTAGTAGATTTCAGAATGTCCAGGAAAAAAAGAGAACTTAAACAGAACTGATGTGGTTTTTAAAAAGGGGAAAAAACACCACACCAATAAAGAAGTGCAACAGGGAAGGAAGCAGCACCAAGGTCCTACTAAACGACTCAGCACTGCTGTAGCTGACAGCCCACTTGAATTCCATGGAATCAGAATTATGCAGATGGTCACAGCCTGGATCAAGCAAGCAGCTGCTCTCTCTAGCACACCCCGTTCATGGCCAAGACATTTTTACATCTGGATCTAGCTGAAAGCAACAACTCCCATCACTCTATGGCTAATTTCCCCACAGCTTGGCAGTGAAAGAGCAATGAAAAAACGTAAGAGCACTCAGATTTAATGTTTGGAGATAAGAAAGCATATCCTTTACCCTAGCAGAAAGAATGATGCTTTGTGATCTAGAGCTGGGTATAGAAAAAAATTTCACCTTCCCTGTTATTATGTCCTCCTAAGAGGCCACATCCTCTGTTTAAAAACCACAACTGAGATATGAAGCTTGCTTCCATTGAAAACTGCTTTATGATCCCTTAAAATGGCTTTTTAAAGTACATAAATAGCAAGAGGTCTAAAACAAAACATTGGACTTGTGGTAGATGATTAAGTGACTGCTAGGGGCAAATTAAAAACAATGGCATTCAGTGGTTTTTTCCATTACAGAATTACAGAATGGCTTAGGTTGGAAGTGACTTTAATGATCATCTTGTCCCAAACCTCCTGCCATGGGCAGAGACACCCTCCACTATCCCAGGCTGCTCAAAGCCACCTGGCCTTGAACACTTCCAGGGATGGGGAATCCACAACACTTCTGGGCAACTTGTTCCAGAGCCTCACCACCCTCTGAGTAAAGAACTTCTTCCTGTCCACTCTCTCTTGTGCTGTCTCAAAAAGCCTTCTCTTCCCCAGGCTAAACAGCCCCAGCTCTCTGAGCCTGTGTTCACAGGAGATGGGGTACAGCCCTCTGAATATTTTCATGGCCTTCCTCTGGACTTGTTCCAACATGTCCACATCCTTCTTAGGTTGGGGGCCTCAGAGCTGGACACAGCACTGCAGGTGGGATCTCACAAGAGTGAAGTAGAAGTTGAAAATCACCTCCCTCAACCTGCTGGTCAGGTTGCCTCAGTCACAATACTGATGGACCTGGGGCTGCCCAGTCCCAAGTTGGAAGACCATGAGTGTGGGAACAGTGAGTTTCCATTTGTGGACACTGAAATTCTAAGGTATTCTAATTCTTCACTGTATCAGCTGAATATTTCCAATTCCATGGGGAATGATGGGATTCATCCCAGAGTTCTGAAGGAGCCAGTGGATGCTCAGCAGCACTCTTGTCCATCATCTACCAAAAGACTTCAGAGTTGATAGGGGTCCCTGCTGGTCCAGATCTAGTTTTACTCCAATTTACAAGAAGGGTATGAAGGAAGATCTAAGAAACTACAGACCTATTAACATAGCTTCAGCTCTTGGAAAAATTATGGAAGAAAAATTATACTGGGTAATACTGAAAGGCATTTAAAGAATAATGCAATTATCAGGCACAGCCAATATGGGTTCACAAAAGGAAAGTCATAATTAATAAACTAATTTGATAACCTTTTCCGATAAAGTCACACATCTAGTAGACAAAGGGAAGGCAGTAGATGTCTTTTTCTGGGTTTTTAGGAAAACCTGATGCTCTCACAGCATCCTTCTGGACAAGTTGTCCAGCTGCAGGACGAGTGGGTTCATGGTGTGCTGGGTGAAGGACTGGCTGAAGGGCAGAGCTCAAAGGGCTGTGAAGTGAAGGGGGCTACATCCAGCTGGTGACCGGTCCCCAGCAGTGCTCCTCAGGCATCAGTTCCAGGGCCAGTCCTGTTCCTGTACTTCCCAATGATCTGGATGCAGGAGTGCACTGCACCTTTACTGAGTTTGCTGCTGATACCAAACTGGGAGGTGCTTTTGGCTTTTGTGAGGAACAGGGAGCTTCGCAGAGGCGGATCTACGCAGACTGGAACACTGGGCATGAAATTTGTAGCATGAAATTTAACAAGTCCAAATATCAGATTGTGCACCTGGGACAAAGTAATGCCAGACACAAGTATAAACTGGGAGAGAGTGGAATCTGGATTACACGGTGGGCACAAGCTCAGTCTGAGTCAGCAGTGAGCTCTGGCACACCAGAGGGCAAACCCCATCCCAGGATGAATCAAACAACATCACCAGCCAGGCAAAAGTGGAGATTGTCCTGCTGCATTCAGTGTTGCTGTGGCCTCACCTCAAGGACTGTCTACTGTTCTTGGCTGCACAATTTATGAAGGGTGTGAAAGTGCTTGAATGTGTCCAGAGAGGCTCAACAAATCTGGAGAAGGGCCTGGGAGGAAAAGTCCTGTAATGAGTGGCTGAGGACTTGGGTTTGTCTAGTTTGGAGAAACAGAGGCTGAGTGGTGACCTTATTGCTCTCCACAGCTTCCCAAGGAAGGGATGTGAAAAGAAAAGTATTGAGCTCTGCTCCTTGGGACCCAGTGACAGGATACCTGGGAATGGTTCAAAGCTGCACCAGGGGAGGTTCAGTCTGGACAGTAGGAAGGGTTTCATCCCCAGGGGAGGGTCACACACTCAAACAGGTTTTCTAGAGAGGTGGTTGATGCCTCAACCCATAACAGTGTTTAGGGACATTGTTCAAATGCCTCTTAAGGACATGCTTTAACTTTTGGTCAGCCCTAAAGCAGGCAGGCAGATGGACTGGACAAGGGCTGTAGGTGCCCTCCAACTGAAACACTCTGATCTCATAAACAGCTCTCTCATATGCACATACTTATGTATGCATGTAGCTAATGCTGTGTTATTCCATTTATAAATCCCTGTGTACCTACAGAAACAGATCTCTCTATATACATAAAACCAGTATGTTTTATCACTAGGAAGATATTTGTGAAAACCATGGGGTTTTCCTGCAATTTTAAAGTCTTTAAAACCATATAAATTGTTTTCAAACAGACCTCATACAGATTAATCATTAAAGAGCCACCATTTATAAAATTAAAATTCAATGCAATTCAAAGTTAATGACTCCTTACAGCTGACCTATGGGGTTCAATCAAGGACATTATTATGTAAAGAAATAAGGGGGTGAAAAGGGAGGGACAGAAATGAAAGCATTTTAACAGGTGAAACTTACATATTTAATTACTCCTTATTTCATCCCAGCTGGAAAACTGCTCTTGAAAGAGAATGGCATACCTTAGCATTAGCTGCATGGTTCAGGTCTATCCCAGTTTCTCTACATTTTTTTTCCCTCCCTTCTCCTGTTTTTAAAGGGCCAGATGCAACAGACAGTTTTGTTTGTTTCTTTTGGGTCATTTTTGTTATAAACATTTTTATTTATAAGCCAGTTAAACTAAAGCAGTTTTGCATGGATCTGTGACCTCAAATCTCACTCAATGTAGAGGAGCTTAGCAGTTTAGGAAGATCAAACAAATCACCAGAAATCCAGAAGTATGTGAAATAAAGTCCACTTTTTCTTTTGAAAAGAAGGCTGAAGTGGCTTAAAACAATCATGCCTGCTGTTACCATGGGATTTTTATGGTTTTAATTAAGACCTGTTTTCATAAAAAGGAATTTTAAAATACTTGGTAATGTATTTTACCTAATACATGGGTAATGAAAAATATCTACTTCATTATCCTAATCACATAACCCATCCAGGTCTGCCTTACCATCAGATTCAACACCGCACAACTGATACTAACTAAAGAGACTAGTTTTACCTGTTCATACTACATGTTCCCATAAATTCAATAAATCTTATCCTTCAGATTACTTCACTATGACATTCACAGCCATGTTTAGTATTTTCTACTGGGGGGAAGAAGAGGCAGTCAGCTGCCACAAACCCAGCATCTTACAAAGTAATTTCCATTAACAGATTTAGAAACAATAACTAAGATATGATGTGACCACAAAGAAAACCTAAATTACTTAATACATACACTATATACATCTCAGATATCTCCATAATAATGTGACTGCAGGTAAATTATCCTAGTCTGGATTGGTTTCTTGTCTGCATCCCTTCCTCAGTCTTCCAACAACCAGAAAATACCCATTTCAATTTTGCCTTCCTCTATTAACATTTTGAAAACTATAAATAATTTAGATTTCCAATAATTAAATACAGATTTACATCATGTAAGATGCAAAATATCTTGACTTTTGGGAAAAAAAATAAACATTTAATGTGGCAACTGGTTGCTGAAAGACATGGGCTGCCAATAAACATGCAAGAATTTTTTTTCCTTTGAAGAACAGCTATTCTGTTTAACCCTATGTAGGCAGGAGTGGAGGCAGAGGATGTGTCACAGGAAAGAAGGGATGCCATGTCCCAGGGCAATGCCATGCCGGCCCAGGCAGCAGCTGACAGCTCCAGAGCAATGTGTGGCTTACATTCGGAAATGGAAGCAACGATATTCTGGATATTACTGACCACTTCATTCTGGGATGAGAAGAGAGAAAAGACACAGGAAACCCAGCACAGCTTCAAATCCACCTCTTCCCACCTCCATATAAAGTGCAGAAACCACACAATGCTTTGAAGAGTAACAGCTCCATTTCCCAAAGGGCAGGACCAGAGCTGTACAGCTGTGACACATGGCTTCCTCTCTCCCTCTTTATTTAACAGCTGCTTGGTGCTGGCCAGAGAGCAGTGCAGGAATAAAATACAACCAAACAGGGAGGCTCAATTAAAACTACTGATATGCCGTGCATTAAGCTTTAGTTCAAAGAGCACCAGCACATGCACTGCAGATGGGTGGAAGGCTGCAAGTAAAGCCACAGCAGATGCAGAACTTGATGCCTTTACTGTTCTACCACACCTGACCTCAGTTTGAACTGCTCATGTAGCTCTTCAGATGTGACCTCTATGACCAAGGAGTGCTCAGGAGGTGTAAGCACCACAATCATTTGAGCTGATCATTCATGTTATTACAGGTTATAAAACCTCTGACAAATTCTGCATCAAGTAAAATGAACTAAAACAGCTCATCCAAGAAGTCACGGAACACGGTTTGTTTGGAGGTTTTTGTTGATGTTTGGGGTTTGTTGTTGTTTTTTTTTTCAAAGCCTCCTTTATAAAGTGCCACTTAAAACTATCATCTGATCCCAAATGATACCGTGTCTCCTTCTGCACAGTGCAGATGAATACTGGCTTTGTTATTTCAGAAAACCTTGCTGCAGATTATCATGGGAAGCCCACTTTTTTAAAGAGATGACTACCCTCAACACTTTCAAGATTCGATGTTTTCACAACTACCTCATTTTCAAGTATAACAACAGTATAGAGGTATTTTGCCATTGAGAAAGGCATTTATTTAGGTGTAGCCTATTACCAAGTTAACATGTAAATAAGTCTGTTCTGCAACAAAACTACTTCTTATAGGCCAGCTGTTCCATAGGTCACATTCTCTTATATGCAGAATCACCAAAAGTTGTTTCAAGCCTACAAAAAACATACTGCTTAAGGTTCCCACTTTGGCCAAGTTTGTTCTTCTTTTAATATCCAATAAGAATCTGATTTAAATCATCAAGTCCTATATGCTTTGAACAAGAAAAGAGGATGAACAATTCATTATACACCTGCAGAAATGAGCAAAAAAAGTATGGAAGGCATATTCAGAGAACACTACTAATATAATGCAAATTAACTAATCCACAGTAGAATTCAATTATTTCTACAGTCTTATCTTCCTACAGTTACATTTATTTTAGTATTTTGTTCAAAGTGGATTTAGAAACCTTAAAAATACACTTCTGACAAAAGAACTCTTGTCCTTCAAGTTTCATATTTCACACAAGCTTTTGTTTGAAGGTTTCCACTTATATTTTAGCTCTAAAATATCAGGTTAAACATTTTAAAGAGATTATAACAACTCTCTGTAACCCTCAATTAAATTCACTAGTTTTACTCCTCTAGATTGAACATCCATACTTCTCACCCTCACATTTCAATCTCCTGATGTTTCCCACCCAGTGCTAAAACATGTCATTCTTCTCCTTTCTTAGCCTATCCCTATAAGTGAATGAACCTACACACACTTATCTGAGTAACCCAGACTGCTGTATGCTGTGCTTATTGTTCTGTGATGAGGCATGAACAAAGTTATCTTTGACCAACAAATCAAAGCTTCACTATTTAGACTGTCATCCCTTAGGTTCACAAAACCTAATTCAATGTACTTTCTAATGCTTCATATTCAAAAGCATTAACAGCAATAATTCCACCAGGATGAATAATAGTGGGGATACTCAAACTACAGATTCGGAGTCACAGGTCTTGCAGTCAACATCATCATTACCAGAAGTACAAAGTAAGGCTGCATTTCTAATAACTGAACCTCAAAATTCAAGTTCACTTTAAAAAATTGGATTATTACAGGCTGCCTATGTGCTTCTCCAACTTCCTCAGCTCAGTTGGCTGAGAAAAACACTTGCCAAGCTTGGATTAGCATTTAGCAGCTTCGGGGCTAACTGTGCTTGTTGTTTCAACCTTGAAAACCCACTGTATGGACACACTATTATATTTAAGCTTCCAGAAGCAATTATCATTTGATTCTGCTGAAAATACAGTTCTACTATATGTTTTGAAAATAAAAGCACTTTTTCCTCTTTTAGAAGTCTATGATGATACCAAACATATGCTTGTTTTCCAAACAACAACTGTTTAAAAGAAAGAAAACTCTTTCTGATGTTCCTGCCAAAACCAACATTCTGTGGCTTAAAAAAATTTGATAGTAAGCAGTTCACTCAGCTAAGGGAAGAAGGATTTACACTTGGCAAGGATTTACACTTCATGTCTTGCATCTACTTCCCTCCGTTTTAAATTTTTTCGGGGATGTACGTGGCAACTGGGAAGGGGTTTTTGTTGTGGTTTTTGCTGGAGATTTTTTTTTTTACATCTACAAGTATTTCACTATCTAAAAATAAGACATCAGTGGGTTTTACTAGAAATGACACAAAGCAGAAGCTCATCATAATATTTGTCTTTTTTACAGGGAATACTAGGATAGAGGAGCAAGTTTCGAAGGGAAGTAAAAGACTTCAGAAAAAATGCATCAGCAAGTGTTTGCAGCAAGAGGAAGTGGAAGAGAAAATGCAAATGAGGAAGTGGCACACAAAACATTTAACAGCTTCATTTTAAAGCATGGAACAGGGAGAGAAGGAAATTAATTTGGGGTTTCAGCAGTCGTTGTCACAGGCAGCAGTAATACACAGCAGCCAGTAAAGGTGGTTATTTCACTGCTGCCTCATAGTTTCAGATTAAGAGACCAAATGGCTAACAGAAACATGCAGATTGGACTATATACTGTATAAGATTTATTTCTCTACATTTCAGAAAGCCAGAGGTTTAAGATGAGAGTTCAGTCGGTTACAATATTTGACTCTGTCCTTCATTAATAACACACAAGACACAGTAACTGGACCAATTTACTAAATAATGTAAAATATTTAGTCCATTCCAAGCAGCTAAGACAACAGAAGCTCTGAAATTTTTCCCAACTGTGGAGTATTACCTGCCTCTCCCCAGTTTTTGCAAATAGAGTTCTAAATCCCATTGAACAGAAACTTGCCATGACCCTCCAAGACACAGAATTTACTGAAGATTGCTAAAGCTGCTCCAGCATCAAGCCAACTAGTCAGACAGTGCTTCAGCCAGCTGTGTGACCAAGCACGACAGCAAGCTGCAGATCCAAGGACCTCAGAATTGTTAGTACAGCAACCAAAACAACACTTTGCAAAGCACACACTTTCTCTGGTAAGATGGTAAGTATTCTAGAAAAAAAAAATCAGAATCTCAATGATGTTACATCAGTATTTCAGATGCAGCTATTTCAGGATGATAAAAATCCTTAAGGCTAAAAACTTAAACACCTATTAGTCCACCAACATGGAAGCTTCTCTTGTCATTACCAGTGCAAATCCAGTACAGAAATTCAGCAACTAGACATGAAGGTCTGTCTTTACAGCACGAACAGCTTGAGCTATAACTAGGTGTAGCTCCTAATGTTCACTGTGTGCTTGTGTGGAGCTACCCATCCTGAATCAAAGGACACCTGAAATTTCAGCATAGTCTACAAGAGCATGAGCAGTGCTTGATGACAGAGGCAAATGTTATAATAGCTACACTTCATGTGAGGGCTGAAAGATTATACCTCAGTCTGTTCTCAGACATTCCTCTGGAAAGCACTTGCACCTCCTCCTTTCAACCTTCAGGTATATCACACTTACCATGCCCAAGCTTCACAACTCTTTACTAGTCATAAACATAGTGACTGCTACAGTGAACATGCTCAAGGCATGTAGGATTGGAAGGGAAAGCTTCAAGAGAAGCAAGCTGGCTGAGCAGAAGGAGACAGGATCTCCTCCATCTAGGGACAAATAAAAAAAAAAACCAGAGCTGCTGAAATACTAGTTCCTGGTTCCTTCTGCCAAAAGAAGAATGGATAGAACGCACATGGCTTGCACATCTGCTTGCCTAGTAATGCAAATACCCTTCTCCTACTATTCAGTTAAATAACCTGACACTGTAACCAAACCACTTGTACCAAGACATCCTCTTTAAATAGGACTTCAGATTTAACTGCAGCTCCACTCCAGCTCAAGCTGGCATGCAGAGGTGAGAAGAAACTTCAATATTGCATGTGCAAAAAACATTGATACAAGAGTGTCTTCAAATTCAGCACAAAATCAAAGGCTTAATTTGAAGTGATGCATTCTTGTCCATGTTTGCAGCTGTTTAAGCATTCAAAGCAGCAGCCAAGCTTTATAAAGAAAAACACTACTTTCCCAGGAAATAACTCTGCAGTAAATCTGTGCTGATATAAGTACCAGAGAATTTCAACATTGTATAGAAAACTCATCAGCAAGACCTAACTGCTGCAGAAAAACAAACTAAAAAGCCACATTGCCACTAAAGCCCCCCTTTTAATTCACAAGTTCAAACTTCATTTATCCATTCACATGTAATGAGGCAGAAGAACTCCTCGAAGAAGTGTTTCCAAAGGCTGTTTGAAGTTTCAGAATAAAACAAGCTTTGCAGGCCTTGTCTTCTAGCACATTAGTCTCCACAGCTGCCTGTTGCTCTGTTACAACAACTCCAAGTCCATAGTAAATGAATGGCTTTCCTCAGCATCACTCAATACCAACCTTTTCAACTATGGGATTTCAAAACCAACATCAAGAAATTAATTCCAATGTTCAGTGGATACTATTAACATTTTTGATATATTAGGCATCACCCATTACATACACAAGCTCTCCAACTATTACTTGTTATGAGCAAAGTAGCTTGCCACTGTGAATATGCCCAAGAAACCTGGGGTCCATCAGCTGAAGTACTGAATAACACTCAATTTCTCTGCTTCTAAAACATATACTTGAAAATGTAAGAGTAAATCAGTTCAAGCATGCAAGTGGCATGAGTATAATGAATACTCAAAACCAGTATATTTAATAAATGTGGCATGCTATGCTTTATCCTCAGTAGAAACTCATGCTGTCCCCTATCACCTAGATTTGGCTACCAAATCTCTATTCGAATAAAGAGATTATATTGGTTAGATAGGAAGGGCTCCAAGAACCTTGAAGGAGTAACTAAAATTCTGCTGAATTGAGAAGTCCACAAAAAAAAAATCCCAATACATTCTGGGTCATTTCTAGACGCAGAAAACACCATCAGTTCAATAGCAGAATATTTCAGTATGTGAAAGGAAAAACTAATTAACAACATGTTGAAATTCCAGACACCTATAAATCCTTAACACAAATAAAAACCAGCAAATCCAACAAATATTTACCATACCTAGAAGCCTTCAAAAAAATTCTCCAGCTACCTCACCTGTCAGAAATGAAGAAATCAAAGACAAGCTCCAAGTATGCAGCTTAAATCAGCACAAAGGCTGGTTTTTTTTGATCTCCAGCTGTTTGTACAAATTTCTTAACTTCTTCCCAAGAATTTTGATTCTTCTTGTGGCAGAAGAAATTACATCCATCAGTAGCTAAAAATATTTCAGTTATTTGAATTTTCAAAAGAGGGGTAAAAAACAACTGTGCTTTACAGTTAAGAAAATAACTCAATGCAACATTTCAACAACTTTTATCAAAGGTTGGCTTAGATCTAAACAATAGTTAAATGTGAAGGAAAACATTTGGTTAAAATGTAACAAATAATTCAGGTGCAACTGGAGGTTATTGCCATTATTACCTCTAAGGGCAGACTAAGCTCTCCGGAGAGAATGTGAGTGCCACGGCAGTTCTGCTACAGAGCAAAGGCTTGAGATGCTTCAATTTAATTCTCAGCCGAGACACTATTTTTTCTTAGATTACAGGTATTCTGTATGTGAGCCTTCCATATGGAGAAGTTAATAGCCACCCTCCACCTCCACCTTTTCTTTTAAGAGAATAAGCAGTGACAGCCTGCGACTCATCATACTCCTCGTACAGGGAAGCTTCCAAAGGCGAAGCACAGTTACATCCTACACTGGAAGACATTTGTAATCTGATCCTATCAATGATCTCCACATACTGCATGCCATTAAGACTAGAGAACTAAGAAATTAGCCTGACAAAAGCAATTGCTCCCCATCAGTACTGTATACTAATGTATTTCTACTATTGAGATAATTAACAAAAGTTAGTATCATAACCCACTGGGCACGCACAGCCTGGTCAGTAACTTACACCAGCAATGCAATTCATGAGATACACTGCCTGTGGCTCAGGATCCTATGCAAGCAAAAATAAAATAAAAACAAATCAAAAGTAACGACCACAACTTGTCTAATAACTTTAACTGGAGCCACACATGAACCAGGAAGTAATAACACATTCCATTTGAATGGAAAAGTCCAAGCAGAGTTGTATTATACAAGATTGCAGTGCAGTTACCAGACAACATTAAGTACACATCAGCTAAAGACAGGCCTGCAAGAGCAGACTGAAATTACCTGCAGCAGTATTTTTTGCTTCTTCCTCACACAAAGCACTCAAGAGAACTCTGGAAGACAGTGCTCTGAGACTGCTCAAAAGAACAAAGAGTACACTAATATATGACTGTTCATGCAGGAAGTTTAATCAAAAAAGAAAGACGTGCGAAGGCATGAAAGCTAATTCATGTCCAGGTCACATTGATACAGTGATGGAAATACTCAACCACCATCAGCTCTTCTGGACTCCTTCACCAAAGTATCTGCTCTGGTTCAGTTAGCTTTCCAGAAACCCTGTCCTTCTCATCACTGTATAAGACACTTCAGAACACTATCATCTGTCCAATGATGGCTTGTCTTTCTCCTTCCTCCATACAGCAATACTGCCCACAGACAGTGTTATTCTTGTTTCAGAAAAATACATGGCATGTACCTTCTCATTGGAATAAAGTAAATAAACCTGAGCTAAAGTAGGCACACTAAAGAGTAGCTGACATACAAGGAATTTATATTCCTACTCCTAAAATCATGTTTTACAGACAAGACATATACTGAAAGACAAAACAGGTTTATGCTGTTATTACCGATGAAATGTCACATGTGTTATACCATGTAAATAAAACACAAAGCCACAGTAATTCAGTCCTGTAAAGAAAATACATTTTTAAAGCACAAGCAATTCTATTTCTGGTGTGTGAATTAATTTTTAATACTTCCATGGACAAATAGGAAGATTAACAAAGACTATTCAATTTCTGTAACTATTGAGTATAATCAAGACTATTGTTTCAGTATCTGATAAAAAAATGTTTTCTATTTTCTCTTTATTTGAGGAAAATAGCCATGGAAAACGAGAAGAGGACTAGCTCAATTATACATTATTTCATGTACAACAAAACCTCTGTGTTCACTGCCTAATAACTCCATTCATACTGCCGCTAGCTATATAAACACAAAACTAATCTTCCAGCGAGGGACAGAAAAAGTTTGCTTTGCACAACTCATCCCCAGAATTCAGCTGGAAACAAGTCAAGTTTCCACATCACTTAAGGGAAACATAGTATGGTCCTAGTCTCAAATGAATAGCTACAGATAAAACATCCTAATTCTTACTAAGAATGACTTGGGGCCCGTGGGCAGATAACTGTCCTTCCATCTTAGCATATTTTCTTCTGATGAGAACTTAAAAGCCGTAGCATAACAACTGACAAAGCTCAGTTCCACGGCTCAAACACAGAGTTTAATCTTCCATCACTGAAGTTTCCAATCACTGTAACCAGTAACTTTCAAAGATTTCCAGCTTGAGCACTACTGCAGAGTAATTATTTTGTATCATGTCAGCCTCCATGTATTAGAGGCCACATAACTTCGTATCTGAACTACAGAGCACTGTAGTGTGGGACAGCCTACTGGAGGATAAGAACTGCAGCCTTATTCCATTACTTCATTCCTCTCTTCAAGTACACTCGCTATTAGTTTATGGAAAATACTGTACCAGCCAAAGTCAAAACAACAGTCTGTCTCCTCTAAATGTAATAGTCTTTGATTCTCTAAGTCAAGTTTTAAAAAGAAGGCCAGTCTTGCATGATAGGCAAGAAAAAACAACCTCCTCATCCCCAGATTTAAAGTTCCATGAAGTTCCTGGCTGCTTTCATCATCTGCCCCCATCTTTTTCTAATAGGAATACTGTCCCCTCATTCTCTGCAGTTTACAAAAGAGGCACAAAGAACTACGGCTTTTTCCTATTCCTGCACAAACAGCACACCCACTACACCATTTGTGCTTTGAAGTGTTTTCTATCAGGGAATCTCACAACTGCATCCAGTCACTCAAGTACCGGCCCCACTTCACAGATTACTGCTCAACCCAAAACTATCAGCCCTTCTCCTGTTATCTGCAGCGAATACTGAACTATATCAGAAAGAAAGAGCACAAACAAAGCATTTTTTAACTGCTTTTAGGTCAGTGTTAGACATTGAGCAGCTGAGATAAATCCCTGTCTTCGCACGCCTGCACTCACTCAGACTCCAGGCTTCTTCTCAGCGACACATTTACTTAAGAGCCAAGTAGAAAAAAAAAAAAAAAGGAAAAAAAAATTAAAAAAGAAACCCAAACGTGGTGGGGCGGGGAAGGGTTTAAAACTTCCCGAGCTGTCAAGGACTCCCAGCGCCCTTCAAAGCCAAAGACGATTATTTCTTAAACACTCGAAGAGCGCTGGACATCAGAAAGCCCCGGCGGGGCCGCTCCGGGGGCGAACGCGAGCGGGGAACGAGCCCCGGGCGGGCGGCGGAGGCAGCGGGCGCCGCGCTCCCGCCGCGCTCCCGCCGAGCTCGGGGGCCCGGCCCCGGCCCCGCGCACGGACCGCGGGGGGAAGGGGAACGCGCCAGCGGCTCCGGGGACCGGCGAGGGGCCGAGGCCGGCGGAGGACTCGGAACAAAGCTGAGGCGAGAGGGCCCGAGGACGGGCAGCTCAGCCCGGGCCAGCGGAGCACAGCCAGCAGCTCCCGAGCGAGCCACCGGCGCCCCCGCCGCGGCCGGGAGGAGAAAGGGGCTCCCGCAGGGCAGCGCCGGGATTATCCCCGCGGGCTGGAGACCGCTAAAAAGCGGCTGCTCCCCCTCCGCGCTCCTCGCAGGCGGGGAAAGGACCCTCTGAGGGCCGCCGCCCGCCCTCCTGCCCTCCCTGCACAGTGGCTGCGAGGGGCTGGAGCGGAGCCCCGCACCCACCTGGCGCCGCGCTCCGTCCCATCCCGCTCCAGCCGCCGCCGCTCCAGCGCTCCAGCCGCCGCCGCCTTCGCGGGCTAAGCCGCCGCCGCCCCGCCCCCTCAGCCGCGGGCCCCGCCCCCTCGCCGCCCTTAAGGTTCCTGCGCGAGGGGCGGGGCGGAGCCCGCCAATGGGAAGCAGGTCCCGGCGGCGCTGAGCGCTGATCGGCGTGGGGAGCGACCAATGAGAGTGCCGGGGGGGCGGTGCCAGCTGTCAATCAGCGGCCCCTACCTGGGGCCGGCGAGTGGCCGGGCGCGAGGGATGGCGAGTCCGCCCCTCCTCCCTCCCTCCCTCATCCATCCATCCATTCATCCCTCCCTCCATCCTTTCATCTCTGTGCCGGCCAGCGGGCCGACACCCG
Source organism: Passer domesticus (assembly GCF_036417665.1). NCBI lineage: Eukaryota > Metazoa > Chordata > Aves > Passeriformes > Passeridae > Passer > Passer domesticus. The sequence goes on from NC_087475.1 coordinate 71,081,868, forward strand.
CCGCTTCGACCCCTGCCTGGCGCGGTCTGGGTCCCGCCCGGCCCCGTGAGGCCGCCCAAGCGCCCAGGGTGTGGCGGCTGCCCTGGGGCTCCCTGACAGCCCCGAGACCCACGTGCCCCTCGGGAGCAGCCGCCTTTCCCCTCAGTGCCCGAGCCGCTCCTTCCCCGCCCGGCCCTGGCTGCGGGACAGCGGTGCCCAGTCCCTTGCACCCTCGCAGTCCCCGAGGCCATCAGAGGGGTCGGTGCTGTCACCCACGCACCGCCCCGGCCCCTTTTCTGCCCGCAAGAGGCCTCTGCGGCGCTTCTGCCCTCATTCCCGACTGCCACAAGCACGCCCACCCCCGCTGCCCTTTTCTTGCCCTTGCGACCCAATTCCTGCTGAATCCAGCTCCTGGGCATCCGGGCCCCCAGGAGATCCATGTTTATCCAGACGGGCTCTCTCCCGCTGGGCAGGTGCGCTGCGGGGGCCCCAGCGATGCGCCCCTTCCAGCCGGGCCTCAGTGCCCGGCCTTTGTGGTTACCCCTGTCGCGGGGGCTTTTGTTGCGCGCCGCGAAGCCTTTAGGAAAAAAGTAGGTGGGAGTGCATCACGTGAATCAGGTTTTGGAGGGGCAGGGTGGGTAGAAAAACTGCTAAGTAGATTTTAATGGCCCGGGCGGCTTCAATAACTAATGACAACTAAGGCAGGACACCCAAAACCAGCGAGCTCATGAAGGTGACAACCAGCTGCTCTGCCCCTTTCAGCGGGCTATCCAGATCGATAGAGTCTCTGCTTGGCCTTTATATGGGACGAAAAGGTCAGGAAGACCCCCGTGATGACGGAATAATGCTCTGCAGAGGAGGAGCAGGCGATGATGGGCAGCAGCCGATGTAAGCGCCCAGCAGCCTGCCCTCATCCATGGGCTGCTCCGCTGCAGACACTTGGACCCCGAGGAGCGGGGAGGCAGTGGCGTCTCAGGCTGTGGAAAGCTGAAAAGGCAGCCACTCTCTCTGGAGTCATATTAAATAAATACTGTTTAGTCAATAAAAAGAATCACGGCTGAAAGTAGAGTTTTTTTAAACACCATCTCCAGTCAATTAGCAACCAAAAGTTTACTGAACTCAACCCAGTTGAACCACTTCAGTTACCCACATCTTGCCTTAGAGCAAAGTTGCAGGCTCACAAACACCTCCTTTTCCCAAAAAAAACAAAAAACAAAAAAACAACCACCACAAAAGAGCACAAAACCGCAATATGTGGGATTCCTATAATTCTCAGAAAAAAATTATTTGTATTTGAGGTACTTGTGTCGGTCGTGGTAAGAAGCAACAGCTGAGAACCACTGCTGTGCTGTAATCACTCCAGGTTACACAGCAAAAAGCAGCAAGCCAGCTTTGAACTGCGGATGGTGGCAGTTTTATGATCACCAGCAAAGTAAACAGAAAAGTCTTTAAGTAACATAACCCTAAAAAAAGGAAGCACCAGGCTTTTTATTCAGCATAAGGGCTTTGTGGGACAAAAATCCTAAGAGCAAAATAGTCTCAAGGTTTTCAGAAAAATTCGTTCTCTATCCAAAAAAAGAGTATTTTTCCTGAAACACATATGCAGCAAGTGGAAACTCTTCAAAGACTGTAAAACAAAACAGAAGGAAAATTACTTTCTATTGTGTAAAATACAGCTGCACTCATGCTCATTCAGTGGTCCTTTTTTTCATGCTGAAAATGGGGTCTTGAGGTTTTAAAAATATTAATTTCAAACAGACCTATCTCTACCAGTACTTTTTTTCTGCTCCATCAATACAAGTAAGTAGCCTGTGTGATGCAAGGTATTAATTAACATTTATTTCGTTCCGGCTGCTTCCCAGTCCCCTGGATTACTTCATAGCTTTCATTTTTCTCCTCTGTATTCATGACATTTTTAATGCCATTTCTAATAACATCTAGATCTTGTAAGAAAGGAACTCAGGCACGGCTTTATTACTGCTGCTTTGACCTTGCTTTTGAATTTGCAAATAAGGCAAATCTGCCAAACAATTCGTGTTGAATTGGTATTGAGTTTTCATTAAGAGAAAAAGAAAGGTGGTTAAATTAAATGCAAGGAATAATTGAATCAGCATTTGCATGAACCAATATTATTTTTAAGTTAAATTGTGCTTCAGAAAAGCCTTCTGAATGCAGTAAATAGAGGTTTAGGCTGGCACACCAAGAGATACCCAGGACTGATTTTCTACTAATTTCACTTGAAGGAAGAACCAGACTTCAGAGGGTAATGAAAAGGGAGGGTTATTGGGCACTGAAACCAAGATGAGTTAGTGGAAGTGAGCATGACATTTTCTTAATGTCTGCATCTAATATCCCTGGTTTAGATCAAATTTATAAGGACCTCATCTTCTTGAATAGTTAATTTCACACACACAGAGAAAAGATACAGCATAAGAAGAAAGAGTATTTTGAAAGCCTGCTATACAGCTTGTTGCTTCCTGCTGGAGAGCGTATTTCATGATATGAAAACCTTTTTGTCTTTCAGGAAACAAAAAATTGCTGAATAATGTTAAAATAAATAGTGTTGTGCAAATGATTTACAACGCCACTGATAATCATTACAGCATCTCTGATTATTAATGGTACATCGATAGGCCCCTGCAGGGTTTCTTGCTGAATCAGCTTTTGAAATAAATTGCTTTCCCTCCATCCCCAGCCGCACCCCAGAGAAAGGGGAACCATGTCTTGACTGAAGTAATTGATTTAGGATAGCCAGCAGATACAGACACTGCACAACCTAAGATGCTCTATGAATTACTACGTCTCTGTTCATGGAGTTTATTTTCCTTTTTCACAAAACTGATTAGCCTTGATGAGGCTGCATATGTACTTCTCCTACTATTCATATTTTCAGTGTTATTGATATTACCATATGACTCACATTTTTCAGGAATACTTTCCTGACACTATTAATTATTTTGCTTTTTCTTTATTTCTTTCCTTCCACTATCCCTGGATTGCTGGAATTCTGAAAGACTAACAAAGAATATGAAACCAAGATGCAAGCAGATCCTCAAAGGAAACATTCAACGCAAGTTCAAAGAGTCACTGTGTAATCAATCTTGAAAAAAAAAAAAAACGCAGGGAAGCAAGAACAAAAGGAAGCCTAATAACTTTTCAAGACAGCTACTTTCATCAACTAAACAGGAGTTGTAATTCTGCCAATTAATAGTAAGGTCCATTAACTGTAAGTCATAAAAACTATTTGCTATGCAAAGCACTAGCTTTTCTTTGCTGGCCCTGACATTTTGGGAGGGCAGTGTAGCAGGATATCCTATGAAGCAAGGACTGGTGATCTATAGCAGGAGTGGACGGACTCTCTTAATGGTTTTACAGCGTTGCCAGTTGAACAAGCTCCCTCTCTAAAAACAAACACAGGAAAAACATGATGCCAAGTTCCCTGAGAGATTTAAAAATGATATGCAGAAAGCTGTAGTTAGTAGTGCAGTGTTGATTTAGTGTGGCACTGCTAGGACTAATGGGATGAAACTAAAAATTGGGAATCAGGGTCAATATTAAGGGGAAGGGAAGGGAAGGGAAGGGAAGGGAAGGGAAGGGAAGGGAAGGGAAGGGAAGGGAAGGGAAGGGAAGGGAAGGGAAGGGAAGGGAAGGGAAGGGAAGGGAAGGGAAGGGAAGGGAAGGGAAGGGAAGGGAAGGGAAGGGAAGGGAAGGGAAGGGAAGGGAAGGGAAGGGAAGGGAAGGGAAGGGAAGGGAAGGGAAGGGAAGGGAAGGGAAGGGAAGGGAAGGGAAGGGAAGGGAAGGGAAGGGAAGGGAAGGGAAGGGAAGGGAAGGGAAGGGAAGGTCACAAGAAAAGTTGGGTTTCTGCAAACAGGACAGTGTGAAATGTTTCAAAGAGTACTGTACCAAACACTTTCCCATCAGCTAAAGATGAGCTCATTTTTTTCCTATAGATTCACTGTAGCTTTTTACAAACCCAGCAGTCCTTGCCTAAACTTCTGTGCCTCCTTGTGTTATCACAGCAGGGGTGCAATGTCACAAGAAATCTCTTATATAGGTAAAAATTAGCTTCTTGGAGAAAAATAAAAGAGTAAGGAATAACAATATATTGTTCAGTGTCAAAGGATTTATGCAGTATTCTGGGAAGTCCCTAGCTGCTTTCTCACTCTACTAAGCCCATAAACAGACATGGATATTGAAAGATTCATGATAACTGTGTTGGATTGCTCCCAGCCTGATGTCCAATAGTTACTTGTAGACTCACTCCATCCTATTTGTCTGTCCCTCTTGTCTATCTCAAGGGTAAAGTTTACCAACAGAGATTGCAACCATCCATTTCCCACTGACTTTCAGCAAGAGGTTATCATTTATGTCCCTTAGGGCCCCTTAGAAATCTCTCTTCTCATCCATAGAAAAGAGTGAGTGCCTCAGTGTTGCACTCCATTACCATCTCTGACTTTGGGAAAGTCAAGGGGACAGATTGAAGATAAGCTGTCTGAACAAGAAGTGGCTTTGTCTTATTTTTGAACCCCTGTGATTTGCCTTAGATATGAAAGTACTTTGAATGATACATGGATGCCCAAAACTGCAGAGCCAAACCCAAGCTTGTTCAAAACCTTAGAATGTCCCAGTGGCATCCCACTTTGGACAGACATCAGCTGCAGTCTAGTATGTGAGGTAAGGTGAGGGAGGAATAATGAAGGAGATGGCTGTGATGAAAGAATTAGTTATGTTAAATTACTTTTCTTTTTTTAAATTCAGTTTTAAAAATCATAGTAGGTACTAATAAAAAATATGCTTCTGGCATATCCTGGAATCGTTGGGAGGCATATTATATAGCAAACAAACATGAGTAGTACAGTAAAAATGAATAAAAATAGAAAAAATATAAAATCCATCCCTTTCAACCATACATATCTCATGGGAATAAAGCTGTCATGGAAGCACCCTGATTACTGATCTGCCTCACAAGTATCAGCTTCTTTTTATGCACAGCTATTTAGATGGCAGGGATCAAATGACCTTGTGTACAAGGATGCACAACAGTGAGTACAAAATGCTTCTGAACTTTCCCTGGCCCATTGTAAACAGCTTCCTCTTAGGAGTGCTGTGACAAGTGAGCTGTTATATCCTGTTATGTGACAGGGGAGTGACACAAGGCCAATGACCAAGCAGCTTGACCAAGCAGTTTATTTCCCAATTGAGATGTGACTCTCCAACTCCCTGTGCCCAGCTTCTCGACACAGTTGGATCACCAGTTAAGCTTGCCCAGTGGACTTGGCATCTGGTGTCCCAGAGTGGAAGAAGCTAGATGTAAAGGATTAAGGTGTGAAGATAGAGGTAAAAGTTGGAGAGCACCAGAAGAAAATTAACTGTATGAATCATAGAAGTGAGATGGAGTTTTATTGAGAACACTTTTCAAAAATGAATGTAAATTAACTGCAAATAGAAAAGTTAACACTAGAATTAAATCATGAGAGTAGTGATAGAGACATGGAAAATGGGGCCAAAATGGCAGAAAGAGTTATCTTTATCCATCTTCCTGTGCCAAACCTGCATAAATGAGACCAATATGGTTATGAACTGTTGTCTGCTTTATTATTTTAAGGTATTTAATCTAAAGCAGAGAACTTCACCATTTCCTTATGTATTCTTGCCTAGTTTCTATTGTCAAAAACTGTTTGCTAATATCTAACATAACTCTTCCATGATGTAATTTTAGCATATTCTTTTCTCTTGATATCCACAATGGATACAGAGAACAAATGACAACCTGTGATTATTTGAAAGCTTCTCAGTCTCTCCATTCATTCACTCATTCGATAAACTAAACTCTTTCTTTCTTGCCTCATTGGACATGTTTTCTAATTCACTGGTCATTTTCCTTTCTTTCTTTTGAACTGCCTCCACATATGCTGAAGTTCAGTGTCCAGAACTAAACATGCAGCTCTCGATAGCAAAGCCTCATGTTTGCTTTTACTGTAGTAGTATGACACTGTTGATACATATCCCACTTGTGACTCACTGCAACCTCAACATCTTTTTCAGCAAACTTGCTGCCTAGTCAGCTGTTTCCCATTCTGTGTTAACGCACTTGATTTTTCCAGATTAAGTGCAGACCTTGCGTTCTCCTCTTTGAAGTAAGTTCATCCTAGTTTTTTTGGCCAGCTGTCCCATTTGTCAGGATCACTTTGATTGCTACTCCACCAGCTTTGTGACCTCTGAAAATGTGCTAAACATACTTTCTACTTCATCATCCAGGTCCCTGAAGTAAATACAAAACATTACCAAACTCAGGACACATCCCTGGAGAATCTCAGGCAACAGTTTTCCACTGTAGTAGTGAACCTCTGCTAACTATTACCTGATCACTGCTTTCCAAAAAATCTTCTCCAGCTTATTAAAAGAATATCTAGCAATGTTAAAAACCTCTCTCTATACCAATGTTTTAAAGGGAGCTGAAGTTAAAAATTTCCTTAAAATTCATGAGTATATTAAATTTGATTGCTTATTTCTTGTTTCTGTTATGGAACATTTCATATTTTCATGAGAGAAACAAAACAATATTTCAGAATAGACAGTAATAGATGGGCATTTTGGATACCAGGCAGAGAAAGGTTGGATTTTCACTCAAAGAAAGTCCTTAGATTTTGAGCACCAGCAAGTAATTTGTATGTGAGTGTTTGCTGACATGACTGAGGGTCCACATCACTATGATTGATCTTGAAAATAACAGTTTTCTTTTTAATTAAGTTTTAGAATTCTGTATTTTTTAGTTTGCTTTTTTTTGAAGCTTATTCTTTATTGTCCTTAACAACATCGCTTCAGCATGTGAATTCCCTAGCTTTTATTATTTTTGGCTAGAGCTAATGCAATTTTGCTACATGTCAGACTTAAAAGCAAGGGAAATCATGCTCCTCCTCAAAGCACAATGCACATGTCTTTATGCAGAGTTGAAGAGCAATCACCGTGATGGATTTCCATCTTGCACATTATGTCCCAAACCTCCTGTTGTCTCCAATTAGACTTGTGTACCCATGAAGCATGAAGCACGAGTCCCTTCAGATATCAGTCATGAGCTCAGTCCTGCAAGGCTCCCTTGCCTTTGCGTTATCATAGGCCCTTCTGCCTGAGCTACGTGGAAGTTTTGAAGTTCCACTGTCAGAACCCAGGGTGCCCTGGATGGCTCAAAATCCCGGCAGGGGCTCGGAGACCCTGGCAGGAAGCCAAAGACACTTGGGAATTCAATGTCAACCCATGGAGCAAATTACCAACTTTATATGAAGAATTACAAGTCACAAAAGTTTAAGTAGTATAACAGTAGTTGTCACAGGGTGCAAGGTGGAATTTTGAAGAATTTTACTACGAGGATCTAGGGGGAAAGATGGAGGGATTTGGGCGTTGTTCTTCTCCCCTCTTCTTCCTATCCTCCATCTTCTTGGTGATGGTGGCAGTTTGGGATTGGTGTAGAGTAGAAACTCACTGTCTAACATAGGTGATAAGTATTGGAACATAACTGTAAATATTGAATACATAGGTTAAGTACAAAAGATAACACCAGCCCTGTGGGCGAGCAGACTGACCTGCAGAACAGACCTTGGCAGGCCAAACAGAAAATGTTTTAGATAAGAAATAATAAACAACCTTGAGAACGACAGCCGAAGACTTCTGACTCCTTCTTCGACAGCTGGGTTGGGAAAAAGAGACTTTTTAACACTCCTCGGGGTCACCTTGACCAGAGGAGATCCCAAGATTCCACCTGTACTTTCTGCGTCAGCACGCTCATTTCTTTGCAAGATAAAACCTGATATGAAAAGAGCATAAAAAGTATCACTTTCTGTGGGTCTTACATCTGCTTGAAAGCTGCATGGATGCCTGGGGCCTTCAGGGGACATGCCTGGGCTCTCCTTTCTCATATACAATTCATATTGTATTCACACGTGCCCCAGTGTGCAATCAAATCTCATCCGAGTGCATGCAAACTGGAATAGGCAAGAGGCACTGGCTGCACTCTGAATGCTCGCTGTGTCAAAAGGAACAGGAGTCCTTACTCCCAATGGTAATTAAGCCTTGCTGGGAAATCAAGCGTATGTCATGTAGAATAGGCTGCCTCTTCCATTTTCTTTCATTCCCTCCCCCTCTCAACCCCATTTTGGATAGGAAGGAATAAAAAAAAAAAAAATTAATTAGGGGGAGATTTTAGGTAATTCCTAACAGCAGTTTTTCAGTTGTAGGAAAATATGTTGTTTGGATAACAGCATTACAAGAGGAATTCTTAACTGACATTGGAAGGAAATAACAAGACAGAACAAAAACCTGTCAGAATAAAGAAATCTTGGTTAGCCCACAGAGAGGGCTATTGGGAGGCTCTGTTGCAGAAAGAGAATAGCAGAGCCTTTATGCAATGTAGATGCTCAGGGAGGCGAGGCAGCAAGGAGAAATAGAGGCTATTTGCTCGTTCAGTTTTAGCTGGAATGGGAGATGGCTGTCTTTCCTATCATACATCAAACCAGAGCTCCAGAACTCCACAACAAAAACAGTTCAATACAGACTGTCTGCAGCCATTTCATTCTCCTTTTTCAACCAGTGCTGCATGGGAAACCACATCTCACACATGCTCCCCCAGCTGAAAAAAAAAAGTCAGTTTAGAAACAACTGTCATTACATAGCATATTTTCCTCATTATAAGGCACTCAAAGAATAAGAAAAAGCCATCTGCTGTAACTTGGCTGTCCTTTCTGTTTTAGGTTAATCCACATTTCTACCTTTTTCATCCTCATTCCCAATTAAATCTTTCTCAAAAAAAGTTGGTTTTACAATTTGTATTTAAACTTTCTTATTCATTTCCAGTTCTTTTGTCAGAGTATCAGACAAAATCATCATATCTTATAGAAAATAGTTCTGCCTAAACTTTGAACATGTAACTGATCTTCCATTTTTAGGTAGATCTCTGGGGAAAAGGACTTAAGATCCTATGGGATTAATAGTCCCAGCTTTGTGCTAGATGCTAAAGTAAAATGGCATCATAGCATACCTTGAGCATCAAATACTTCCTTGTACAGGGCTCTTGTGTGGAGCATTCTGTTCACTTCCCCTTTACATTTCTAGGAGTTTCCTAGGAGAAGCTGTTGCACTGTGCTGTGTACAATCAGAGAATTGCACCATGTCCTGTCTCTTGGGGAGGCGTTTGATTTTTGTTCTGCTTGGTTCTGTCTACTGTGCCTTAATCTAATACAAAAGTGTCTGTGTGGAGAGCAGAATGATGGGAAATGTTTGCCCTCAAGTTCTAATGCTGTCTCTCCTATTTCAGTCTTGTTAATGAACAGCAAAACAATACAACAAACCGACAAGTCTGAGCTTCTCTTTGGTATCACAGCAGGCACATGGAATGGCTTCTCCCAGGCATACTGATCGCTTTTACCACATTTATAGTGCTCTAATAAATGCTGCTTGGAGCCGCTCCAGGCAATTGTAATTAATTCTCAGTGGGATGCTCATAGTGGTCACCCCGGATCAGAAAGGTCAGGACTTTGTCTGTGCCTTTACAACATCAGTAAAAATTAAATACCCACTTTCCCCAAAGGTCATCACAAGCCAAATACACAAAACGATCAATCTCAATCGGTTTCTCGTTCCCTGCTGTTTCTCATTATTTCTGCAGATATCCTAAAAATTAAAAGTAAACACACAAACAAATCAAAGCAGAAGGCGTTTTCAGTGTTCATCTAATCCTCTCTCCTGTGCAAGCAGCTGATGAAGATACAACCAGGGAAAGTGAGAGAGGCCCCCGAGCGCGTGGGGAGCCAATTCACCTATGGGGACTCTGGCTTTAATTAATCTCCCTGCCTTCTTAGAGTGGCTAAAAGAGGAAAATCCAGGCTGGAAAACATCTGTTGCACCGCGGAGGCAGCAGCAGCTCAAGGTAGAAGCCTAGGGAACCTGAAGGAAAAATGCTTCCCGTGCTGCCGGCGCGGGCGAGGAGCGAGGCTGGAGCCGCCGCTCAGCACCATGGACAGAGCGCGCCGGGAGGGACTGGGACACGGAGGGATGGCAGGGAGGGGACAGGCAGGCACGGAGGGGATGGGCAGGCCGGGAGAGGGGCTGCCCGCCCCAAGGAGCCCCGAGACTGCCGCCCCATCCCCGCGGGACCGCCCGGCAGCCGGCGGGAGGGAGCCGGCTTGGTGAGACGGCTTTCTTTGCTGCATGCATTCACATCCAGCGCTCCGATGTATTTTCTGTAACCCGTCGTGTCCTTTGAAAAGGGCAATGTGAAATTGGTTGTCGGATTTCTTTCTGTTGTTTTTCTCTTCTTTCCTCTTTTTTTTTTTTTTTGCCAGTTTTTCAAAGGAGGAGGAGGAGAGAGGAGGAGACCTTGATGCAAGCAAAGCACAAAAATGAGGAAGAGAAATAGAGCAGTGTGCACTTCAGCCAAGAGAGGAAGCAGCAGCCAAAATCATGCACAAAATAAAACTGGTTCTAGACTGTTCTAACCCCATAGCTACTCATAACCATGGCCTTCCTCAGGGAGAGAACATCAGCCAAATGTTCCTCACTGACACTGATGTAAATCCAGGTATACTCTTCCAGTATAACTGTTTTCTCTTTACAGTGCCAGAGAGCATAAATTTGACCTTGGTGATTTTATTAAAAATATATAAATTTTAAAGAAAAAAAATTCTTCGTCTTCCTCTGAATTGTTTCTTTATCTGACAAACATTTTTTTCTTTCACTGGCATGGTGGAAATCCTGAGCACATTATCACTTCTTTCAGAAACTGGGTAATTTTGCTTGTAAATGTCAAGTCCTGTTGTTCAGTATGGGAAGTGCCAGCTTCAGAGCCAAGGCAGCCAGGTTGGCTTAAACAACTGCAAGAAACCGTCTTCAAAGGCTATCAGACACTAGGTTTCATTACACTGCTAATTTCCCTTGGGACACTCAATCCCTGCTGATAGGCTCCTCACAATCCCCTGCAAAATCTTCATCTCAGCCTTACTCTCTTTACAACAATCTCAGTCTCACTCTCTTTACATCAATCTCTGCTTCCCTCTCCTCCACTGTATTCTCACTTCTCCCTCTCCTCCAATGTGTTCTCACTTCTGTGCATCATCTCGCTCACTGTTTTTCTTTTTAGTCGTTGTGCACCACCATTAAACCAGCCAAGGAAGAGAAAATGTTCCAGCTTTACTGCCTTTTCCTCAGTGCTCTACTTCCTTCAAAGGGCCGGGGAGCCAAATTAAGGGGGACACCATCACATCATATAGGATGTTTTAGGGTCTCTTTCTTATATTTTACTTTCTTTGACTGCAAATCATGGGATAGTCAAACTCTGAACGGTACAATCTCAGTTATCTTTGGCTACTGAGTATTTGTACTATGAAGTACAAATCAGAATAAATTATCTGCCTTCAACTTGTACACAAGATAATTTAATTTCCCATCAAATAGTGTGTCTTGTAAGAGATGCAAACACATGATGGACTCTGGCTGGTGTTTACTATATGAAGTTCAACAATTCCTATGATGCAGCACTCCTTTTCTGCTTTATCTCTCTATTGATTCCCATCACATAATTAAATTGTGAACTCTGAAAGGGAGAGCCATCTTTCATTCCAAGTACTGCTCAGCATCTGGCCCAGCAGGGCTCTGAGCCCTTATTAGATCCCTGGCAAGGCTGCAATGCAAATAGCAAAGGACTACATCTGCCTGCTCACCAGCCCCAAGACTCCATGCTTGCCTAATGCAGGGGTCTTACACATCCACTGACACAATGCTGGAGTGACAGATCACTACAGTGCTATTGTGCCAAAAGTGTTGTTATGAATATAAAGGATTGAGCCAGTTATTAATCATCTCAAAGCACTTTACACGGGCAAACATAAATCACAGCACTCCATCCAGTTTGGTAATTACATTCTGCCACAATAAATTCCTTCTAAAATTTCTATCAATAGTAGTATTTTTCACTTACAGTCCTAAACTTTGTTCTTTGTTGCTTTATACCACTAAATAGCTTAGGTATTTCTCTTCTGAGGTGATCAATTGCTTTCTATGGAAATTCAGATGTCCGCAGAGCTGCAGTATGTTTTTTATGCAGCTGTCAGAGAACTCTAAAAAGCTATTTCTTCATATTAAATTATGTATAAATGCACAATTTTTTTACTATCAAGAAAATGCATGAATGATGTTAAGCAACAGAGTTCTTCAAGCAGCCTTTTTAAATGCCAGAAGAGTAAACATCGATTCCTAAATGATATTTATTCCATTATGTCATCAAATCCAAAAGCATCCAGAAAAGAGAGATATCCTCCTAATGCACCTTTCAAAATCTCCACACAACTTGGACAGTTCTGAATATAAAATGGCAACTTCATTTGCAACTGGCTATTTATTATTTAGTATACACTCTATATAGCTGTGCATTCCTTTATAATACATGAGGGAAGCTTTTAATTAGTAAAGCAGGGAAGATTTGACCCTATGGGCAGCCACACTAGAGAGCATTTGGAAAGCCTTGCAGAACAGCAATTTTTGAAGCCTTACAATGCTATTCCTAGCTACCACTTAGGATTTGTTCCTCAGAGAGAGCAGCTCCCCCTGAGCACAGTAAGGTGTTTGTGTACAAGTGAAAGTGGCATACTGGAGCATTCCATGCTGGTGACAGTGCAGGTCATTTCCTTTGTTAAAAAAAATTAAATAAAAATCACTTTCCAGCTGCCTTACACAAGTCCTGATGCATTCTTACAGCTTCCAAATAGAAGATAAATGGACCATCTTTTCAAAACAATGTCTTTGGAATGATGTATTACACCTGATATCATCAGTTTTGCAGCTATCTTTGGAAGCTTCTCTGGTTTAGCAGCAAACTAAAAAGATAAGCCAACACATACTAGGATCTGCATCGTTGCTTAGAAACAATCAGTTTGGGAATGGCATAATCCTATTAGTCTGAGGAAGACCAAAATTTTAATAGACTTCATGCAATTCAGATGCAAACTCTTCCTCTCAAATCAAATTTTACTACTCATATAACAGCTTTCCTCTTTTTTTTCCCCTCCTTACTAAAGGGCGTACAAAATGCCTCATGGCATCGCAACAATGAATAATGATGTGCTAAACCTTTATTGATTTGCTTGGCATTCTCATAGACTCCCCACTCCCAAAACATATGCACTGAATTACACACCCATGTTTGCAGTATTAAAAATGCATTACATTCAAAAGAGAAGATTGGAGAACTTAAAGGACTGCTAATGGAATATAGAGGTCCAAATTATTCAAGCTGGGCTTGGCACAGGAGCACATCTGGGTGCACAGGAGGGATGCTGACACCACCGTTTTAGGCAACTCAATCAGTTGGCACATCTGATTAGAGTCCTGCTATTGTGAATGGAGAAACACCAGGATCTCCTGTGACTGAGCCAGAGCAGGGCTCACTTTACTGTTCTACTCTTTCTCTGCTGAGTACGGAAGAGGCCTCATCACCTGAAAAGATGGTTGAAGTTGAGCAGAGCCTCAGGCCTACTCTGATGTATTTTCAGCTGTCTCAGGAGTCAAATCAACACCCTGGGGCTGCTGCAGCATGAGGAAGCCCTGTGCTTGTGCTGTGGTGCCAGTGTGGAGGATGCTGACTCCCTTCCTCTGCTCCAGGATAGAGACAGTTCTAGTGATGACTCATGAAGACAACTTTCTGAATTCTAAGTGATGCAGAGCATCAAGAAAGAAATAGATGTTGAAGTCTGTAGTCTTGCATAGCTACATTTCCAGTTTCAGGAGTACTGAACTAGGCACTGAAATCCATCTTTATTCAGAGGAGCTCTCATTTGCACACCGAACTGCCTTCCGCTTCAGTGGAGCAGAAACTTGTGTAAAGTGCACCACACACACAATGTTTTCCCAGTGGAATTACTTCCTGCCTCATGGCTGTGGCTGCTGGCTTCAACCCAGTCAAGAAGGAGAGTTATCTAACCTTACTGGGTCAGTGTGAAATTCACCTATTGGCTGTGGGCAGCTCCTTCTCAACAGATATCACGGTCAGAGCTGCTATGACAACCCAGATTCAGTTCATACCTGCTCAGCAGCCACACAAAGGATGGGAGCAGCCTTACCAACAGAACTGCTCTTCACCCCGAGACACTTCTCTCTGAGGCAGGGCTGAGACTTTCAGGGCAGGAATATTGCTGAGATGCTACTGATGTTGCCTGGACTGAACTCCATTATCTCAGGCTGTCAAGCAAACTTGCACTTTCGACATTAAAAACATGAATTGTAAAAGTACAAATGGGAGATGATTCTCAAAAGGCATTTTTATAGCCAGCAGAAAGCTTCATGCCAATTGCTTAAAAAGGCTTTGAAAGTTTTCCAAGACAGCATAACACAGGCCCAGATCACTCCTACTGGTTTAGCTTCATAATTGCCTTCTCTTTCCATGCACACTTTTGTCTGTAGCTGAGTGTCTCCTACCCTGCTGCCCACGTCCTCTCTCACTGCCAGTATCCTCAGGAAGGGATGAACAGAGCTTCCTTTCCCACCCCATAAACATGACCTGGCTGTGCCGCAGGTTGCCGTGGGCAGAAGCACAAGGTGCACTTATCCAGCTGTGCCCAAAAATGTTTCTAACATTCCCTGCATGAAGTATGAAGGACAAAGTCCAGCTCTGAGGCACAGCACAGCTGACTGCCAACTCGTAAAACCTGGAGTGATCCTACAGCATTTGGCAATTTCTGCTTAGCCAACACAGCACTCACAAAGCTAAACCTATTCTGTCACCAATAATTACACAACCAGCTGAGAAGAGGAAGTGTGTGTGTTTCAGCCAGCCCCTCCAAGTGCTGGGTTTAACTGATACAGATTTATACAAGTGACTTGAATAAAAGATTGTACTCTGAGCTCTTCTGGAGGTTCCCTGAAGCGTTTTTTCACCTGCATAATGTCTGTCTTCAGCCAGTGCTGGAGGTCGAATAAATTTTTACAGCATTTGGATCAGAATTTTTCTAACCTTCTTGGCTGCCATTTCTGCACACGTTGCAGAAGAGCTAGTCTGACCTGGGCTCTCTGAGACTATCCTAGACTGTTCTGCTGTTGTCTAGACCTCCTGGGCACTTGTATTTCCATCTTGAGATCTCCAGTGGTGCTATCCTCACTCCTACATCCAAGCACTGAGAAAATTTTGAGCTAGCTGCTTCAGAAATGCAAAGCAATGGACAATAACCTCTTCTCACTTGTGTTCCTTAACTACTTTTTCTCTTAGTAAGAAATCTGCCATTTTTCTCATCTTTTCTACACCTTCAGCACTTTAATGATTGGCCTATTTCTTATTTCTTGCTCTTTGGATTTTTTTACATATTGCATTTTTATCTTCAGTGTCTAGACACATGGTTCTTCCTTATTACTATATTCTTAGCTGGCTGACATTAATATATATATATATATGTGTATATATATATAAAGCCTTCATGTCTAAACACAGTGAACTGGTGTAGAGGAAGGCAGGATGAGAGGAAAAAGGGCAGAGTCTGACATGGCAGAGCCCAGGGCTGTAAACAACTCACCAATGGGCAGTTACAGAAATGAAGATCTGGGAGCTTCACAAAGCACATGTCAGGGGTAGCAAACAGCAAAGAAAAAGCATCTAATGTAAGTAAGATATAGTTGCAATGCAGAGTGGGAAATCAAGGTGTGAACCAAATTAGCAAATTTACGGAAATTATCCCAACGGGTTCCTAAGGGGAGGAGGAAGCAACCTGACAAGGTACACAGGAGTGCTGTTGCTCCCCATCCCCTTGGTTTGAAGCCATCAGTCTGAGCACCCAGAAGGACAGTGGAAAGGGCTGCAAAACACAGGAAGAAGGACACTAGGAGAGGATATAACAATTTTAGCTGTATTGTTGTTATTGAAACTTCTTCTATAGTAGTATTTTTTGCTTTTATTTCCTTTCTTTTCTACATTAATTAGATCTGGATTAATAAGAATTTTTTAAATCAGATCATTTAGATTTCAATTATGCTAACAGCAGATTCTTACCCCTAGATAGTGTGCTTCCTTTTTGTCCATAACAAGATTTTGAGCTTAACATGTTCAATAAATCCCTGATACTTTGGGGACTGAGGGAATTTCTGATTTCTCTCTCTGTTAACAGCTACACACAGCAGGCACCTGAAGGCACTAACATTCTCACATTTTTCCAGAGCAATGTGAGTAAGAGTGGGAAAGTGATGCTCAGCAGTTGAGAGCATCCATTACAGTCGCTGGGCTGGAGTAGCACTTTCACTGAAGCCCCACATAACCTCCCTGCTAGAAAGGATTTCTAATTCCTGTAAGAAACCTCACTTTCCCCCATGGCTCTGCAGTGCATGCAGATAATTCCCATCAGCTCCTAACAGCTCTATGCTATGTGTTTTAATGTGCTTTTATGAGTATGACAGAACAAGGTCCTGGGAAGTGTGAGATCATCCCCAGCACCTTTGGTTTTGCACTGCAGCAAAGGGGCTGTAACAGTGTATTGAGATGGTTTTTAGCCAAGCACCACAGAGCAGAAGAAATCCCCAGCTGGTATGGGATGTGTAGGATCCATTATCCCTGTTCCTTGCCCAGAGGCACAGTCAGCTCTTAACTATTCTGGGTTTATGGTCATTTTGCCTGAGGAGAGCAATTTAAAGCAGGTGCAGCATCACCAAGAAATGAGGCCAGTGACCTGGAGTTTCAAAAGGATTTAAGCATCTAGATACAAGTACAGCCTTGCTGAAAATACCCCACACTCCTCAGGACAGTCTTCCCTCTACTACTGATTACTTGGAACAGTTTTTCCCCTGGTTATTTCAGCCCTTCCAACATTTGATAAAAATTTCCAGATCTCTGATGGAATTGATTAATTTAGGAGACAAAATGCCAGCATTTCCTTCTATAAGCACTGAGATAATTCACTGAGTTTCCAAAGCTGCTATCTGCAAATCTCACTCAATATCAGCAGCTCCAGTGGGAATTCAGTGCCTCTGAGAGTCCAACAAGGAACAAAACCACAGGCTAAAGACAAACTGCAGAGGATATTGGTGAAAGAAACTGAAGAATAGTTTTCTGAGATGTAACATTCCCTGGAGAAAAGGTTGTCCAACCTGGCTGCTACACAGATTTTTAGGTTGCTTTTGTGAGGAAAAGGAAATTCTAATTATGAATGTGTACAAAAGAAGTTTTCACTGGCAGATTATCATCTAAATCCTTTGCAGAAAAAGTGAATTAAAGAGGAATTTGAGTGGGGAAATAACAGTGCTTGGGTCAGGAGATCAATCCCTTATGCACAGCGTATATACCTTTACAATGTGCATGCATTTTCCTTGTGTTTCCCAACTTTCTTTCTGCCCTTTAATTTAAGGTTGCATGTTCTGATAGTAAATGTCACACAGCTGCAGAAAGGAAGTCGCAGACAGCCTGTAATTTACTGCCAAGCATCATTCTGAAGAAGTTTGCAATTTGTGATAATGGTATTGTTCCTTCAATTCTGTTCTTGTAGCTCATCCTTCATTAAACACAACACTTTACAAAGCCTTCTGTGCTTAGCAGCATTAGCCCCTCAAGCAAGAGATTACAGTAAGAATATTTAAAATGTTATTACTGCAGCTTTTTTTCCAAGTCCCTAGTGGCAGTAAGTACAAGGTATGAGTGGGTGGTGCCAGGAAAAATCATCCTTGTTTGTGTCAGGCAACAAATAAACCCCACATGTACAATACAACTTGACATGATAAACCATCAGTGCAATTAGCTCTTGGATTAGTAATTTTATAATTCAGCTGTTCAGCAATGACTCAAACCATTGTGTGCCATCTTTCAAGATATAAATAGCATTAGCAAGCAAAACAGACACCTGCAATTAATTGCTTCAAAATGCACTTTTTCATTCCAGATATCTGATCTTTTTCCTGATGAAACAGAAGATGATTTGAATTAAATGGATGGGCTTTACCCAAAGCAGACTGAGGCTCAGATAGGAGTGTGTAATCTGTGTCAGCCCTGGATGGACTAGGGAGGTGCACCTTTGCCCTACAATAGACAATTCTCTGGTAAAGAATTTGCATTTTATGGTTTTCCCAGGCAAGAAATGCATCATCTCTTACTCTAAGGAGGGTTGTGGGTGTGCACAGAGAATCACTGCACAGAATCACACAGGCAGGATCCAAAACAGACAGATCTGCTGTTTCTCAGGTTAAAGCTTTGGTTTGCTTCTAATTATGATACTGGTCAAATCCACATAGGATTCATACTGGTGAAACTCAAATTTATTTTGATATTTGATATTGGTCTCGTTGAGTTTGCCCATCAATGACTCTCTCCAGACACATTAGTTGGTGCCACCAAGGGCCTCCCAAGGATGGGGAGTGCTCAGCTCTGCTGCAGAGCCATTATCCACAGGCCACATGCAATTGCCCAGGATCTGTGACACTTGGCACTTGGCTCACAGACTATTCTGCAGTGTATCAGTACCCAATGCATCCTCTCAAGTGTTACAGTTAAATAGCTAAGCTTTTCCTCTTCTGTGTTCCAATATGATTTTTTCCTTTTCCCCAACTTTTCCTCTAAAGAAATCATATCCAGTGCCTTTTGAGGAGTGTCTGGTTTACCTTATTTATAAACCCACTTTATACCATAGCTGAAACCCCACTGCCTTATAACTTATGTATTTTTTCTCACCTTAGTACAGTGAGAAAGAGGGAATCATGCAAGCAAGATCTTAATCTACTTCATGAAGAACTGACCCAAAACATGGCCTGTGTTCAGACAAGAAAAGTTTTCCAAACTCTGGTAATATATATAAAAAGAAAACAGAAACAGGAATATGAATGATCCACCTTTTCCTACCAATAGCTATATTTAATTGAACACCAGGTCAATAAAATCTTGTGATCTGATAATTTCATTAAGTGGAATGGACTCAGACTTGACAGTCAAGTTAATATGGTGTTTGTGAATTTAGATTTATTTTTCAAGACCAAATTTTGTAAGGTTTTGTAAAGCTAATGTGTTCCTAATGAGGTTAAATATAGAGGTGATATAATTAGAAGGTAGCTCATAGTTAATCAATATCATAAAGATCTCCAAATGCTTTGGTGGATAGATCATCATATATTGTTTTAAATACAAGTAAGATTGGTTGAGAAAAAGTCATATTTTCAGAGAGATTATTTGGATTTTTTTTTTTTTTTCAAAATGCATTGCTGTTTTGGTCTGACGAGATGAGAAATTCAGTTGCAGAAAAAAGGAAATACAAGACCTTATGAAAAGGCTGAAAAAAATCTACAGAAAATGCTTTCTTTGCTTTCTGGAAATCTGTAGCCTCTGCCAGTAATTTTTGCGTGATTGGTCAGGAGAAAATCTAGCAGAAGTTTTACTGAGGCTCTGATTCATTGCAATATAGCAGAAGTAGGAAGTGTCCTCTGTGCAATTTTTTCCTCTTCTAGTATTAATATTTGCCTACTAAAGTAATTTCTTAAGCACAATATGCTTTCCTGTGCCTCTATCCTAACGTAGAACTTTTACTTTTATTTCTATAGGAAGTGGTACCTGTGGTTTTCAGAGAGTTGTGGCACATGCAGTTGTGCAGGTATGAGGCATCTTTGGGCAGCAAGGTCTGTTTTGGCAGCTCTTATATTCTAGTTATTTTCCAGATTTCCTCAGTTAGCAAAGAGCTCCACAGCAGCAAAGAACCCCAGAAGACATCATGAAACCTATATGAACGAGACATTAAACACCAGTTGCAGAATAATTGCTGTCTTTACTGTCACCTTTGAATGGCTGGCCACATGCAGCTTGACCAGCAAGCCATGACTTCCATCTGCCCTGCAAAAGAACGTGATTCAATGGGGTGACACTTCAGGCTGGCTGTGAACAGTGGGAGACATTTCACTGACTAGTCCCTAGAGGAGAAGAGAGACTGGGAAAGATGTTGCTTCTGTTTGCTGAGGACAGTTTAGAACTCAGCATTAAGAGATACCAACCCTAGGAATAGCCTTTTCCAGATATTCCATGAGTCCTTAGGGACTTGATTGTATCTCAGAGTGAAGGCTCCCTCACATGTCTCCTCTCCTTGTTAAAGTGTTTGTGATACCTGCAAATTGGCACCTCACCCTCATCAGGCCCCTCTGAGCCCACCCTAAGAGTAAACACAGACACTGCTGCTAAGACAAAGCCCCATTTACCCACCAAGAGATAAGTTCAGGTTTCTGTTAGATGATTTGCCAGCAAAGCATAAATACAGTTTTAATCTCAGGCCTGCAACACAAAGTGTCTGTTTGCTTGGGCTCTCTTACCTAAAACATATCTCTGCTCTCAGCAGAAAGGGCTGGAGGCACCATGCCACCATCACGGTGTCAGCCTCTGCAATCCAGAAGCAGAAACCTCTTCCCCAATGTGGAGCTGGTTTATAGACCTTAGGACTGGAGTCAGATTTAAAAAGCTTTAAAAAGCAAATGCTGAGAAGGATATTTAGGAGTCAGACTAAGGACTAAATGAAATACCTACAGAGTGTTTTTTCCCTGGTCTCCAGACAAGATAATGCAATACATTGCTGTAACATCTTATGTCCTGTAACTGATCACAGCGGGGGGAGATGGTGAAACTCATATTTTGCTGTCTACTTGCAGCCCAGTTGCCCATTCATATATTTCCTTATTTCCATCCTTCTCCCTTCAGCAAATGTCACAATCAGCACAACAGAGCTTCTGAAGGCCTTGTTTTCCTCTGAGAGCATGAAGTAACCCAAATAATATCACTGGGCTGTGGCTAGAAAGTTTCACGAGGGAGGAGAATTAAGCCAGTTGAATAAACATGGATGAGCTTTGGCTATCACCCCAGGGTGAAATCTCTAGGTCACTTTGGCAGAAAATAACAGTGTGAAATGGGTCAGATATTCAGGCCTTGGCTCCCCATTTTCCAGGCCCTAAAGTCAGTCTTCACAGACAAAGCAAGCAGGGAATTTAAATTTTCAGCAGTTTTCCTGCTGACCCACTGGAGTTAATGAGCTCTGGGGAGGGGACAGGGGAGGGATGGAGCCTGCAGAAAGAAGGATTGGGACAATCCCTGCTCAGGGAGGACAGAGAGGAGGCAGAAAGGGAGCAGAGCATTGCTGCAGCAATGGTGAGCTCCTGCAGCACCATCCTACTGCAGCCCAGTTCTCTGCACAGCCAACAGAGAGGAATAATTGTGTCTTGAAAAGGTTGGGTTTAAGAGATATGATAAATTTCCTGCCTGACACCTCTCTGGTAAATGTGTATAAATTCCCTTGGATAACATGCCACTTGGAGAATTACAGGCTGTGAGTGCTTGGGTAGGTTTTACTGCTTTGGTTTCAGTGGGCTGGCTAATGGCTGTGAAATTCCCTCCCAGCTCCTAGTGTGAGCACTACACAATTTAAAAGCACTCACATGTTTATCCCTGTGTTAGCTAAAGAAAAGGGCTACATGGGCTGTATGTTATGTTGTACTCCTTGATGGAGCTAGAGGGACACCAGAAAGCTCACTCCAGCAGCAAAGCTGTAACTTTAAGTGAAAAAATACACAGGAATACACATGCTGTTTTCTTCATCAAAAAAACAAACAAAAAACCAAACTAAACAAAAAATTTTAAAAACCAAACAAACAAACAAAAACCAAAACCAAAAAAAAACCAACAACAACATAAAAAGAAACAAAAAACCCCACAAAAACAATAACAAAAAAAGAGCTTTGAGCACCAGGAAGAATAAAGTCCTAATTCTGCAAAGATATTATCAGCAGCCACTGCAGCACCTATTGTTTCTATTCATAAGCTCCCTCCCGTATCTTTGTCTCTTTTATTGCATCAGTTTCTGGCTACTGAGAAATTCCTTGGTTCCCAAATCAGGCTGAAGCCACTGTAACCCCTGGATGCACTTGAAAGCAGCTGATTCTGATTTGGTTTTTGCTCAATTATCTCACATTTCCTCCCTTGACCTCTTGAAGAGATACCATTCAAACACTCTGAAAAGAAGCTCTGACTTGCTAGTTACATAAACTTTCAAACAAAAGGCGTGCATAATTAGATCACCTAAATTTGTGCGGTTGCAGAAGCCTTATTAACAGAGAGCAGCCCTAGAAAGACGGCTTTTTCCTAACCAAAGCAAAGCTACAGTGCTCTGAGGCTGAAATGCTGAGAACACTTGGACAGTACTTACCTACTGCAGTCTTGTAGATGACATAATGCTGTTAATTAATGGACTCCAGAGAGTCTCTTTTGTTTGTCTTTGTCTACAAGCTCATTTAAGTCAAAACGTTTCAATCGCTGACTCGAACTCTCTTTGAGGGGCCAATTCTGCATTGCATTTGCAGATGGACAGCCAGCACATAAACAGAGTAAAATAGCTCTGTGGCAAAACAGGGCCATGGGGACTTTTCTCTATCCCACAGAGCTCAGCTCATTTGGAAGGAGTCCAGTGGCCTTGCACAGGCATAGAGTGGTGCCTTTGGAAGGTTGAAGAGCATGTTTGACTCAGAGTTTGCATCCCTGCAGACACACAGCTTCAGTGTATTCTGGGTGAAAGCTGTGGGAGCACAAAAAGCACAGCTGGGCCCAGCTGTGTGCAGGGACACAGAGCATGCTGGGGTGTGCAGGATGGTGGGGGAATATCTGAATGTTCCACAAGGATCTGCATGCGAGCAAGGTGCCTGCTCTGCCATTGTAGTCAAGGCAGTCTCTGGCTTTTGGGAACAATTTTACTTCTCTTAAAGTAAACATTATCCTAGCTATCTTGGATGGCTGGCAGTTGCAAAGGACGTGTCTACACTACTGCTCTGGTTTGGACCACAAGTGAGCGTTACAAAAAGTGAATCTCCTGAGCAGCTCCATGGAGTTTCCCATGGACTTTAAATACTCTTCCCAGGATCCTTCTCTACAATTTAGGCAGTTAAACAATTGTCAAATTCAGAAGCTTGACAAAGCAGCTGTTTCACCTCCCAGAAGGTGAAAACCTTTGTTCTTCCTGAGCAGCAGCCCCAAAGCCTGGTCGATGAAGTCTGACCAGGACATTAAAGGAGAGCCTGGAAGGGTGGCAGCGCAGATGAGGAGAGGATGGATTTAAGCCCCCATGAACTTATTTGATGTTGACTAAGTGCAGAGCTGACTGTTTTCTCATGGAGATGTGATGAATTCCAGGGTCACCAGAGGCCCAGTCCAGCTGATAGACTATTGAGCACCTCCCTTCATTCCTTAACTGGGCCAAGCTGGGAAGGGGAATTTGATTGGAACACTATAGTTTTGTGAGGAAGTATGGATTTCTCTTTCTTTTTTAATTCTGGGTAGACATTTGTCATCCGATCCTATATTTTTCTTGGAAAAGAGATACTTCAGTGGATAGTCCTCTGGAAGTTACAAGGAAAATATTTTCACAAAAAGAAAATTAATTTCTTTGGGCTCAAAACATCACTGAAAATTAATGTTCATCACTGAAAATCAGTGTGCAGTGAACAGACGTTCACTGTCCAAAAGCAATCATGTTGAATTTTGATGGTCTTTTGGGTTTTGCTTTTGGATTTTTTTTCAATCTGTGTGGGTATTGTGGAGGTCCTCCTCATTCTTTGCCAGAGGTAGAGGAGATCTATGTGAGTGCTCTGCCTGCCTTTGAGAGGAGATCTATGTGAGTGCTCTGCCTGCCTGCACCAAAGGCTCAATCATGCTCTTGTCCTCCATCAAAATGATGATGATTTCAACTTCCTGGAAAGGCAAAGGCTGCCCCTTACTGAAGCATGGTGCTCTGGGCCAGCCCTTTACAGGGTTGGGAACAGTAGTTCCATCTTGGCCATGTGCCTGGAAAAAAAGATGTTTCTGGGAGCAAAATCTGGCACTGCCAAATAGCCTTAGTCATGTCCCACGTTCCCCTGTCACTTCAGTGAGCCCCTTGGACACATCCCTGTGGTTGTTGCTTTCATCTACACTGACTGCAGTACATAGGGAGCAAATCTTCATTTGGTATTTGTACAGAATTTCACAGGATGAAGTTTAGGATAGCTTGGTTTTGATTTTTTGGGTTTTGTTGTTGGGTTGGATTGATTTTTTTTTTTTGATTGCTTGTTTCAAGGTTTGGGGTTTTTTGAGATTTTGGGGGTTTTTTGTTTGTCTTCTTTCCGAAGGTACCCTAGAAAGAAATGCAAAAAGAAATAAAAGAAGAAAGCAGAAAATTATGTTAACACAAGCACTTCAGAAAAGCAATTGTCCTTTGGTAAAATGTCTAACAAAGCAGTTCTGACCTAGGAGGCGCTCACTAGAGGAAGAGGCTGATCCCACCTTTTGGGAAGCTTTCTTGCAGGCTGCTGTCTCAGCCACTTTCTCTAGCAGCAAACTAGAGATGGAGCTGCCTTGGTGCTTATGGCTTTTAGCTCTAGAGAACAAGTGCTCACAACTCTGACTTCCTGGCCATACAGGGAAGGCAATAAATCTATGAGTTTGTCTTCATCCCCCTGAGCAAATCTGCTACGGTGCAGCAACCTCCACTTTGTGCTTCGCTGTGATGCCCTCTGAGGTCTGGAGAGGGGATCCTTCCCTCTCCTGCCAGTGCTCAGTGTTAAACTGGAGGGCTGCAACATTCTCCCCACCTCGTCTCTCACTGCCCAGGACCTGCTGCATGCAGCAGGACACAACCTATGGACACAAGTTTCTTGGGAGGGGAATGTGGGGGGACCAAGGCTACACAAGACCTGCTCCACTCTCTCCTCACAGTCCCGCCCTCAAGGATTTCCCTGCTCCCATCCCTCCTGCTGAGGGAGCTTTACCCCACAGCTTTACCCTGGAAAGAGACTTTCTTGCTTAGTGCCTGCGCACTGACTTTCTCTGGCACCTCTTGAGTCCCTGTTGCCCATGTGCTTCCCTCAGAAGCCTGGCAGCCCAAAACCTTTGGCTCAGCAAAGATCCTGGGGGGATTCCACTGTAGCCTCTCACAGCAGGCTGCTCTCCTTCTCTCTGCCTTCTTCCTAATGCCTTGGGAGGCCATGCACATTCCATGGAGCCAAGCAGCCAAATTCAGGTAACTTAAAAACATTTGCTGGAAGCACCATAGCACAGGAGGAGTAGAGGAGGCTGCTGTGTGTTGGACACTTCAGTTTGTTCTTGGGCCATCACAGGAACTTCTGAGCTTGGCAAAGTTCAGGCCCTTTCCAGCTTCAAACAGTCTTGGCAAAAACAATGTCT
Organism: Passer domesticus; assembly: GCF_036417665.1. NCBI lineage: Eukaryota > Metazoa > Chordata > Aves > Passeriformes > Passeridae > Passer > Passer domesticus. The sequence goes on from NC_087475.1 coordinate 71,107,024, forward strand.
GCCACTCGGGAGATTGCTGTGGACTGGAAGAAAGAGGCACTTAATGTAATTCTGCTCCTTAACCTCCTGTGACAAGGCTTGAGAGAAGGAAGGGGGAAAAAAAAGTGTGATGGGAAGAGGAGGAGGGGGTGGGAAATAGCACTTTTATGAAGACTTTTCAAAATGTCTCGCACCTTGTCCCTGAATTCAGACCTCCTCCAGAAATGAACACCGAGGAATGTGGTGCTGTTTTCAAGCCAGTCAGGGTGATAATGCAAGATACCCGCACTGGTACATATGTTTTAGTTGATCTGATTTCTTTTGTTGAAGTTCAAAAAGCATGGTTCAAAAGGTCTAAGTTTGCACTTCAGACCTTGGGGAAGAAAGTTCCTTCCCTTGGAGGAGGAAGGCTGGTTTTGTGACAAAATTAATGTTTTTCTTCTGTGGAGCTGTTAGAAACTGACTTTACAGTGAATAATATTTAAAACACTTTGGCTATAAGACATTACAGCTGCTTTTGTGTTGCAACACACTGGAATAGCTGAAATTATCCTTCAGGTATAGCAGCCTTCCCAAGACCTATTGACAACCTCCTGGAATAAACCCATGGAAAGGACACCACACTCCCAAGGTGAGGAATCCTGAGATACCCCCTTCTTCTTCTCCCTGTGCCCACCACAGCCCACCTTTTCCACCGGCACCCACCACTCAGGGCAGGGCTACAGTTCCCCCAGAAAATCCACAGGGAATCATCTCCCTCTCATGGTGCGATCCCGTACTACACTTGGGTGCGCCTCTCGCGGCTCCCCGGGGTTCTCTGGAGCGGGCAGGCAACAAAACCACAGCAGCAGTGATCTGACATGGGCATGGGCATGGGCATGGGCATGGGCATGGGCATGGGCATGGGCATGGGCATGGGCATGGGCTGGAAGAGGGGATAGCTGCTGGGGAGGAGAACGAGGGCACAAAGGCGATGATGAGCATGATCAGTCTCTGAGGGAAATGGGAGGCGGTGATCACCCGCGGCTGCTGAGGCTGGAACCAGTGATGCAGAGCTCCCGGACAGTCCCTTCCACACCAAATCTAAAAATATTCCTTTGCCCCGAAGGCTGTGCTGGGGCATAAGGCCGCTCCGCACAGGTAAGGGAGAGGCACAGCTCTGCCCATCGCACGGGTGAGCGCTCACCTGGCACCACTCGCTGCTAAGGCTGGAAGGCATGTCCACCCAAACTCTCACAAATTCCCTGTATTTCTTGTCGGCAGAGCTGCTCTGCCCGGCAGAGCCTGCGAGGCTCTCTGTGGCACGGGGGCTGTGGCTGGGGCCGGGGCAGGAGCCGGGGAAGCCGCTGTGCCCGCAGCTCACAGCCCCGGCCCACAGCCCCAGCTCACAGCCCCGGCCCACAGCCCCAGCTCACAGCCCCGGCCCGCAGCCCCGGCCCGCAGCCCCAGTCCCAGCTCACAGCCCACAGCCCACAGCCCCGGCCCGCAGCCCCAGCTCACAGCCCCGGCCCACAGCCCCAGCCCCAGCTCACAGCCCACAGCCCACAGCCCACAGCCCACAGCCCCGGCCCACATGCCCGGCCCACAGGCGTGCCAGGAAGGCTGTGGGCGCTGGCCCGAGGGGCACTGCCGGTGTTGCCCCGTGGAGAGGCAGCTGTCTGTCCGGGAAGCACAGCACCTCCCTGCCGGCCAGAAAGCAGCTCCAGGGGCTCCTCCTGCAGGGAAGCCCGCCTGTGCCCGGCTCCTGCCCAGGCCCCTTCCCCGAAAGACTCTGCTGCCCATGAGCTCTGGAGGTGCGGGGCCTCCAGCACAGCAGTCCCAGACCAGTCAGGCACAGAGGCTGATCCTGGTTTCCATCATCAATCTGGTAAATGGGAAACCTTCACGGAACAGTTGCTGCTATGTCCATGCACCAGCCTTCAAAGAGGAATGCAAGTTCTTCCCCATATTCAGGTGATTGTGTTGTTTGCAGAGTTCAGGGCAACTGAGGAGAGCTCGCTTCATGATGAATATTTAGAGAGAAAAGCCAGCTTAGGTTAACAAGAATTTACAGTGAAGCTGGTTACATTAATTTACAAACCAAGCTGTCCCATTTGCTCTTCACACTCTGTGATTTTCATAGACCTCTCCAGGTCTGACTGATTGCTTTAAAGCCAGACTGTCCGTGTCCAGTTGACACAAGCAGCACTCAAAAATGTAGTTCAAGCGCAGTGCTCAGCAGCAGTGCAGGGGCAGGTGCCACACACGGGTGGCAGGACCTCACAAAGTGGGCACACCCTGCTCACAGCCCGTGGCAGGGCACTGACCCTCCCCAGAGCTCCTCTCTGCTTCCCACATCCCAACCGCATCTCCCACAGCTCAGCTAATCTGATGCTGACTAAAAACACCTTACAGCCAGTGCTCATCCTTTGAGATGGATCAGAGAGGTATCCAGGGGCTGCTGGCTGGGGCTGGATTTCACAGGCTGCTCCTGGGCCGTGTCCTTGTCTGCCTATTTTGCCCCTGGGTTAAATCATCTTGATGCACTGCAGCAGGAGTTAAGGGGAAAGGCTGAACAGAGTTGAACCTGGGTTTATATTTTGGCTTTGCTCATCCCTTCACTATCCTGAAGAATGGCCAAGTGCTTAAGTGGTGTTCATTTTGTTGGGTACATTCTTAACAGTGTGAATGCTCCTTGCTCAACAAATCAGCAATAAAGCTAATGAATCTCAAGGTGAATTCCAATACACATGAAGTCTTCTATTCACAAGTTTGCCCACTTTTTGCAAAAAATGAAAGCTGCAGTTCTCATGTAATGGCATGGATTCACAGACTAGCAATAGCAGCCTAGCTTCCAGCTTTCCATTAATGCAGGGAGTTGGGGGGAAATACCTCCAAATACTTCCAAACTGCCCAGGCACCTTCCCTCTGATTCTGCCAGGAGACACCACACATGGACAGTGCTGCTGCACCACTCATGTTGCTCTCTAGGTGAAATCCCTGGACCCAGAGATCTGCTGATCCCCACAAAACCAAGGCAGAAAGGAGGAGATAGGAATCTGTAAATCCTGGATCCTCATTTTCAAGGATTTCTCCAGGTTCCCAATCTTGCTCAGTAAAAGATCAGCATTCACTGCAGCATGTGCCCTGCATGAGAAAGATCCCTTGCAACCTACAGTTCCATGCCTGCCCTTAACATGGTGTTAAAACATGACCTCTCATTAACCTCATGTCTATTTTGGCTTAATAGGGTACATCTCTAATCACACTGCAACTATAGGGGAAGAGGAAAAACAAATCTGAGTGTTTATTTGCTATTCTGTAGTAACAGTCTCTGAGTAATGCTACCTACAGATAAAATGGGTGAAAATAAAACAGACAATATGGAATTTAATAGATAGTCGTGGTACAGCAAGCAGAGGTAGACACATTCTACTGAAGTAGTAATTTAACAAAGAAAGTGGTGGGGGGAAAGAAGAGCAAGAAGGATTTCTACTGCTAGGGGAGATGGTGATGGAGAGGGAAGAAAAATACCTGCAAAGAGATTTGTGAAAATCACCAAGTATTTTGTTCACAGCCAGTATCCTATTTATGCTCCCAGAGCACAGGTGTCATACCTGGAGGGAGCGTTTGGATTATTCAGATTTCTTTGTGTGACCAACTCCTCCCAGGTGAGCTTTTAGGGAGCGGCAGTGATGGAAGCTGCAGTGATGGAAGCTGCATGCAGCAGGCTGGGGGCTGCCAGTGCCGAGCTGCCTCGGGCTGCAGGAGCAGCCACGTGGCATTGCTGCCAGCCACAGACTGGGTGACATTCCATTCTCTGTAAATGACACGTACTACGAGTGAACGAGCAGCTGGAAATTCAGGGAGTCATAACTGGGAAGGCTGAGGGGCCATTGCCATCAGCTGCCCAACCTCCTGTATAACTGGCCATAAAACTGCAGCCGGGAGCTCCTGCATCCCAGCCCGGCAATTCGTGCCCGAGCAGGAGGGAATCTGTGAGAAAGACACTCTGTCTTCATTAAAATCCCAGTGTGTGTCATAAATCCTGGCTGAGAGCTCCTGAGGGGTAATGACTCTTGCAGAATTCATGCCTTATTCTTGCTTTGGGTTTGCCCAAAGGGTTCCTTACCTGCATTACTTCCAGAGCTCCCCTCCAAAAACCAAACCTCATATTTCATTGTACCGGTGTTTGACAGGCTTGGAGACCAATGCTGTTTGTGGACTAGATTCACACATTGCCCAGAGCAAACAAGGGGCATGGGATCACCCACCCAGAGTATTCGGGACATTCATCCAATATATTTTACACAAGTGGTTTGTTGAACCCTCATCTAAAAGGGCTCAGCAGCTGCTTGTGCCCCCAGTAAGGGCATGGAGGGAAAAGCAAGAAGGAGAGGGAGAGCTGAGAGGACTGACCCAGAGCTGATTAAGGAGAAGACTGCTGGCAGTTTGACAAGCCTCACTGGGGACTGAGGACTGAAAGAAACCAAAACAAAAAGAGCACATTTTGGGAAGCACTGAGTGCTGAGGGAATGATAAGAAAAAGGTGTTTGAAACAGGTGGGGGCAAGCCTGTGCCTGGGCTGAGGGCCGGGAAGCTGCTCTCAGGCTCCGTGCTGGGAGCAGGCAGCTGCAGGAGGCGGCTGCCAGTCACCAAGGCACAGGAGAGCAGGGCAGGGCAGGGGAGCAGAGAGCTCCTCAGCGTTCCCACCAGGCAGCACCAGACCTCCCATTCCCATGGCAACCCTGACCCGAGGCAGACGAATGAATTTCCCAGCAAAGCCATCTCAGACCCTCGGCACGCGCGAGGCAGCCGCCTTGGGGTTGCCGGGGGAACCGTAACTTTTTAATCACACTGCATTAAGGGTTTTATTACTCTGCATATTTATAAGGGTTGGTTTATTTGGATCCAGAGAGAGAGAGAGAGAGAGAGATTTGCTATTTTTACTGTGTCTTTCAGATTACCCCAGACCTTTCCCTGCATGGATGCTGCTGCAGGTGACCAGGGTACCACTGCTGAGGGCAGATGGGATGCAAAATACTTACAGTGTGTGCAAGCAACACAGCAGACAGAGATACCAAACAGAGAACTGCAAAATACGTGAAGCAGGGAGATCACTGAGGTGGTAGGTCAGTGCCTAATATAATACATCATATTTCTATGGCTTTTGAGTGAAAAGACAACTAGGATAAATTTTAGCAGGGTGTTTTACATTAATGGCAGCTACAAATATATCAACAACCAAAGGGAAAAAGCAAAAGCTCAATTACTTTATGGAAAGACTGAGGAACAAATGCAACCCAGTAGAGTTCTGCTCTCCAGGGCCTTTGCACATCTCTGTTATTCCCACTCCTGGCCTGTACAGCTTTGCTCAAAAATCTATTTGGAAAGCTTTTAGAAAAACATCAGCATTAGTCTTTGTTTGAACCAGCTGGAAAAAATGACCTTTCCTGAACATTTGGAAAGGCACAAGAGTGACTGACTAAAGAAACCCTTGGAGGTTGTCCTGGACTCAAGGCTCAGACAGACTTGTTTCCTCAGATGTAGCACTTTAACATGTCCCTCCAAACTTTCACCCCACAGATCTGAGTATATTTAGGCTTCCAGCTGAGGCACTTGGCCCATTGGACTAGCTGGAAAGGGTGGTGTGGGATGCCAGGGCCAAGCATCTCCTTCGGCCCTGGCAAGGACCAAGAGAGGTGCTGTGAGGCTGCGTGCAGCCCATGCAGGCTGGGTGCTTTGGCTGCCCCTGCCAAACCTGACAAACAGATGAGCTCATGCCAAGCAAAGTCTCTTCTGAAAGTAGCAGGAAAACCAAAAACTGTCAGCTTTGTGACACATGCTTTGGAAAATCCCTTTCAGTGCTCCAGTCATCCCACGCTCCATCCCAGACAAGCTGAGCAGCTGGCTGTGCCTCAGCCCAGGCTGCTGCAGCCAGCCCCATTTGTGGCAATGATGTGTCAGGATAGAAACAAGATCTGGAGCTCCTTTCCTGCTCTGCCTGCTGGGTCTTTGAAGAGGACTGTGGGCACGAGAAACACCAGAGACTCTGCAGGGGGTAAGAGCTGGTTTGTTTATTCCAATGCAATAATTATTGGGAAGAGAAGTCAAAAACAGGAGCTAGTAGCATGTGTACCATGGTGGGCTGCACAGATTGGGGTGCTCCCACTGCTCATGTTTGTCCTTTCCTCCATCTGCTCTCCTTTCTGTCTCTGCCAGCTATTCTACAGCTCCCTAGGCCCTTCCCACTCCTTCAGCAATGCCCATGCTCTTGGTGATACCTGCACCAGGAGCTGTGGTAGCAGCAGCCAGTGGCCCAGGGGGTCTGGCACCTTTGCTCTCTCATCTCCTCTAACCCTGCCAGCTCAGTGTCTCCTCTCACTCACTTTTCTCCAAGGCTGATAATTTTCAAGTTTTTGAAGATTTTGGGCTTTGACTGTCAGGCAATGACCAGGCAAAGGTGTCTCATATCAAAAGGCTCCAGCTGTGCTGGGCGAGTGGCCACACTGCAGGACCGAGGGGGCTGAGCAGAGCACATTTGCCAGGCTGCAGCCACAGAGTGACCTTCATGTGGTGGCTCAGGGACAGCTGCCCCCACTGTGTGAGACTGCTTGTCGTAGAGGAGCAGTCACCCTTGGTCAGACCAAATGTCTATCTGACCCCACAGCTTGTCCCTACCAGCCACAGATGCCATGTGAGGAGGTGAGGACAGGATGAACCCACTCCAGCACCTTCCCAGCCTCTCCTCCCCACCCATGGGGATCCAAGGGACCTCCTGGGCGGGAGTTAGTGTCGCTGTAGGCAACAGAGTTAAAATTATTTTCCTTTCATGACTTTTTCCTGCCATGTTTTGAAGCTGTGGCTGGCACTGGCAGGCTCCCATGGCAGAGCCCCACTGTGTAATGATATGCGGTGTGAAAGCACCTCTCTGTTTGAAGCTGCTGCCTGCTGCTTTTGCTCCGTGCCTCCAAGGTGTTGGCTGGGAAAAGGCAATGAATGGCCATGGCCTATTTGCTGTCCCCAGGCCTCTCTATCAGCTTTTTGGCTGAAAGCCACTCCTTTTTGCCTGCTATTGCAATTGCTCTACACCTTCAACCAGGACCTGGCTGTCTGGGGTGGGCTGCTGCACTTGGCTGTGGGGCAGAGGCTGGGAGCCCATTCCTGGCCCAGGCTGGCACCTGCAGCTGCACACAGCGAGCCACCAGTGCTGGGTGGGCACACAGCCGTGCTGCCCACAGGGCTGGGCAAAGGACAGCACTCACACCTCACTCCAAAGCCTTGTGCAGTCCCTGTCAGTGCTGTGATGCCTTTATTCTTTTCTTCTCCATTCAGCCAGTAACTTAGAAGCATACAAGATATTTTTAGACCTAACTTAGAAGTGCTGCAGGTCTGCAATAGGGTGACTCAGCTGCCAGTGCTGTTTACTTTAGTTTTACAATCAAACTGGGCAATTACAGCCCTGAACAGCTTTTAGAGACCACATTTCCTTGTCATGCTGTCAGAGCTTGCACGTAGCACTGTCTGCAAAGCACTTTGCACACCCAGGTACGTGTCTGAAGGTTTTCTATAGCAGGTGGAGAATAAAGCCCTGGGCTGTCACACCTCTTTCCTCTGTCTGCCTGTAAAAGCACCTTCCTGTGCCCTTTGTAACACTGCCTCATTGCCAGAGGAGCCGGCACGCTCTGCTGGGGATGCTCCCCAAGATGACAGCTTGGAAGGATTGCTGCAGGATTTGGGTCACGGCCGGAGCTCAAGGTGGCATTTTCTCCCTAATGAAAGTCTCTCTCACAGCTTTTTCCTTTCAGAGGAAGAAATCTCTGCAGCTCACAGAGCCATTTGTACTGGTTTAATGATGCTCAAGACATTTATCCTGCGGAAGAGTTCTGCCTGAGCTCCCTGTTTACTTCAAACCCAATTATTTATAACAACCTTTTCTCCAGTTCTTGAATCCTTCACCTGCACGAACATCTCCTCTAGATCATCTTTATTGAATACGGTTAAGTGTAGCTCATGGGGTTATTGAATTACAGGCATGAACTTGGCAAAATGAGATAAATCACTCACATATTAGCCTCTCTCTATTAAACACATCTCACCCAGAGGCATTTTTCCATAAAACAGTAACTATATATCAAGCATTTGAATATTTGAAGCAGCCAAGGCAGGCTTCCCCCAGCAAGAAGGCACACAACAGGAATGTAGCAGCCCTCTCTGAAGGATGTTTTATGCCTAAAATATTTATTAGAAATAGCACCCTCTGTGAGGCTTGTCAGTAAGAGCCTGAGAGCAGCATTTGCTCTGATTTGTATCAGATTCTCTTCCATACAATGTGGCACTAAGTGGAGGTGAGTGCTGGCAACCACCCAGCCCTGACACCCACCTCTGCCCAGCTCCTGGCACAGCAGGGACAGTGCCCTCCCTGGGCTCACTCCCCAGGGCGCCCCTGCCAGGCACCAGCTCGAGAGGGACATGTTGTCTTTGAGAGTGAGGGGAGCTTGATTTGGCAGGAGCAGCACTAGGAAACGTTGATGCCATCTGGGAATGCCAAGGGGACTCAGCTGCAGGCTCAGCCCCTGGCATGGGGGGGAACAGCAGGTCCTGGTACTGCCCAGCCCCAAACCACATCACTGCCTGCTTGCCCTGCAGCACCCTTGCATTCATGCCCCTCCAAAGTACCTCCAGAATATTGGTTTGCTTTTCTCTCCAGGTAGGTTTCATTCTGGCACACCTTTTAACTTCTTTTACCGTGGCCTCAACTTCAGCATTTTCAGAGTCCATGACAAATCCATGTATAACCTTCCCTGCTCTATGGTTTGATGTGTCTCAGGTTTTAAGGGGATTTTTTCCCCTCCCTGTGTGACTTGGAAGCCTGAGGGGTTGTGTGATGGTTTATTTGGGAGATCCTGATCCACAACTGCATCTGCTCCAAGCCATTGATGCTGTAAGATTTTCAGATCAAAAGACTACCTGAAATACCAATGGGAAAAAAATATACATATATACAATAATCTGCCCTGATACATCACTGTGAAGATCAATAATCTCTCAGGACAGGCCATGTTCTGCATAATTTCTCCTTTTGTTCTGAACATTAATTCAGAACAAATTATTATTAATTAATTTTGTTCTTGGATATTAACATTTTATAAATAATTAGCATAATCAATATTTTATTTCCTGGCATTATTAAGAATTACACAAGGATCAGCAAAGGTGTATTTGTAAACTCATGGAGCATAAACTACCCTGTTTAAATACTACTGTTTAAGGTGCTGCTCTTGAGGAAAGTAATTTTTACAATCCATTAATTAGGTTTCCAGCCAGTAAAAATGGTTTTCAGTGTGGATGTTTAACCCTTTTCCCTGGAAATGCCTTTTATTAAGGAATAACCTGCAGATTCAGTAACAGTGATGACATCTCTATATTCCAGTGTCCTCTGGGGAGGACACCGGGGCTTCTCTGCCCCATTTTGAATGATCTGTAAAGAAGTGCAGTGGAAACAAAAGCTGCACCCTGCCTTCTGCTGCCTGTGGCCCTGCACCCTTCAGGACGCCCTGAAATGCCCTGAACCCCAGGAGCACACTTGTGGCTGCAGCATGCCTGGGCTGCAGTGCACACTGGGATCAGTCACTGCCATGGGCACTGCAGGTTTGTTACCCCCACTTTGTCCTCCAAATCCAGATTCCAGCTTGGCTTCTCCTCATTCCTTTGAGGTATGTGCCTGTTGCTGGTTTATAGACACTGCATGGTGCGGCATAGGTTACTCCATGAAAACACAAACCTCTGGGATAACATTCCTTCTTGTTTCCAGTGAACTGAATTTCGTAATTTTTATTCTCTATTTTAAAAAAACCCATCAGGTAGAAAAGTGTGACAGACAAGCTTTCACGGTAATGTTTTATGTTGATCCATTTTCCCTGCCTTCTTTCCTGGTGGAATCAAAAACCACTCTTAGAGCCATCTCCCACTCTGTAATATTTTAACCAAAATGAATGATCCATCTCCTGTAAACACAACCCAGCGCGTGGTTCATTAGAGCAGTGGTTTGGCACCTGTGTCACCAACTCACTCCATGACTGTGTCTCACTGTTCACACACTTGGGATGCTGCACTCATTGATGTTTCGTGGCATGGGCACAGCAATAAATCCCCAGGGGGCTGGACACAGGATTGCAGATCCCGGCAGACACTGGAAGCACCGTGAGGAACCCGTGTAAGGTTCTGTGTAAGGCAGCTGCAGGACATGAGCTGAGCTCCTCCTACAGCCCATTAGATCTGCCTTCGAGTGCCCACATGCTCTGCAACTCTTCAGTCAGACAAAAGGAGGTTTTCCAGCAGACTGTCCCTTCTGTGGGTCCCCACACCATCTTGTGCCATGTATGTCCTGCAGAGCCCCAGGGCACCAGACCAGCCAGCCTGACTGACCAGCACCTCATTGCCCACAGCCACCCTCCCTCCTCCCCTCAGACCCGCACAGCACTGAGCCTCCCTTCTCCTCCTCCTCCTCCTCCTGGGGAGCTGGAGAAGCGTGTGATTGCAAATGACAGCCTCACCTCTTCACCCATGGAGCGGGGGCTGGATGAGATCTGATCAAGCAGCTGCTCATCAGTCCCAGCATTGTCTGCCCATCACTCTGGAGCCACAGGCTGCCCTGGGTCAGAAGTCCCCGCAGGGCTCTCCCAGCAAGGCCTCCAAAGACACTGAGGGGATTTTCAAACCAGCTGGTTCTGTCTGGTGTGCAAGTAAATTGTGCAGCTGTATTGCATACCTGCATGGCTGGTGGGAGTAGAATATATTTTAGGAGTTTATACAGGGATTTCTTGGGCTGGGACATCACACTCCTTTCACCTTTTCTTGGTCTGAAAGCAAGTGGGGCAGAGCAACAGAGCAAAGCAGGTACACAGGACATCAGGAGTGCCCAAGGTGTGTATGAGCTGTCTGCATTGAGCACACCTCAAAGCAAAACCCTCTCCTACAGGGATCATTGCTGGCACCCAAATGCAGGATTTATTCCCGAAGAATCCTTCTCCACAAGTTTGCTGAGTATCTCCATATTCTGATCCACAGGATCACATGGCTGAAGCAGGTGTGAAGAATGCCAAATATATCTCACTGTCTGCCCTGCCCAGGTAAGGGCACAAACTCATTAAGGTGGAGCTTGGCTAATGTAGGAACTTCACAGGTCCCTGAGTATACCTGAGAAACACTATAAACAGAAACAGAATTCTGATTTTAAAAGGTGGTCAAAAAGAGCAGCTCTCGGCACACCTGGCCAGCACCTTGTGGGAAGACCAGCCAAATACTGAAGGCAACCCTGCACAAACCAATGTAGGACACGGTCAGATTTTGGCACAGTGGGTCAGAGAAGGAATGAGCTCCCATGAGAGACAGGTGCTCTTTACACCTCAGGGCAAGACAGTACCTCTGGGCCTTCTCAGTGTTACCGTGGGCCTTCCATAAGCATCTGCTCAAGGGCTTTTCAGCTCTGTCTCAGCACTCCTGTAAGCACTGTCCGTACACAGATCCCTACTTCACCTCCCTCCCTCGGTCAGCCGCTGCATGCTGTATGTACCTAATGGGGCAGCAGAGCGGCCGCTGCTCTTCACACGCTCTGGCTGACGCTGTACAAATTCAAAGCTCCCACAAACAGTAAACAAAGGCTTGCTCCAAGGATATGGCAGCTTTCCCACACCCCCGGCTGAGCAAATGGAAACACCTCCCAAAAGCACATGCCGTAAAGGCTGTCCTTGGTGGTTCTGTGGGCTCAGGGCTATGTGCCAAGCTGTGCTGAGCAGCTGAGTAACAACCACTCCTGCATTAGCCCTTTCACCACCTCCCCCGGCTCAGGGCACTACCCAGCCCACCTACGCAGGAGCAGAAATGAGAAGGTATAGTTAAACTCAGGGATAATTAAACTCCTTGAGAGCCAAAGAAAGGCACCCTAATCCTGGCAAGCTGAAAAGTACTTTTCAACATCTTGTGACATGGGAGCTTTCAGAGCAATGATGGAGCTCATCCAGATTCCCATCCTGGGCTGGAGCTGGCATGTATCACCCCAGGGCAATGGCTTCATTAACATCAGTGCCAGTGCCCAGTTCTCCAGCACAGGATCCCTGCAAGTACAGACAGTCCTCTGGAGACAGCTCCTACCATCACTGAAGCCAACCACCAAGATAAAGGCTGCCTGAAATCCTTGAGGAGCAGAACTTACCACAAGAGACCTGGTGGAAACGGCAGCAGCTTTGTTTCCATGTTGCTTTTAAAAAGTAAGCACCTTTTTCTCTCCCTATCCTACTGCTGGAGTAGTTTGTACATGCCATCACTCAGATGTCTGACAAATTATTTCAGAGTGTTCTTGATCCATAGCTGTGACAAGCAAATTACACTGATTTAGGCTCATCTACCTTGGTCTCCAGGGATGCTGGATATTAAACTCTCTCAGAACTGGCAGCCTGAAGCACTGTCACCCACTCAGCCTGAAGGAAGATGCTGGAATGGCTTCCCTACTCAACAAAAAAAAGGCTGCTCTATCTATTCAGGGGAGGAACTAATATATGATGGAGGACCACATTACTCATTCCTTCTGCAGAAATGAGGCTCATCTTAACCATGGCAATAATATTTACTCCAAAGGGCAGGTCTGCAACTTCACTGCTGGCTCCAAGAAATACTCTGTACCTTTCCTTCCTGATACACAGTAAATCCTGGGAGATCCTGCAGGCTCCATTACCCCACTTGGTGGCAGCCAAACTGCCTAGCCATGCCCATGAAATGATCAACAGGCACCACACATGAAAGGCAGAGATCACTGGTGGCTTTTCAGTGAAGCCAGAAGAGGGTGTGCCCAGCAGTGGCTTCAGAATGAAGGAATCATAGAATATCCGGAGTTGGAAGGAACTCACAAGGATCATCAAAGCCCAACTCCTGGCCCGGTACAGGACAATCCCAAAAATCACAGCACACAACTGAGAGCATTATCTAAGTGCTTGAGCTCTGGCAGGTTTAGTGCCATGGCCATTTCTCTGGAAAACCTGTTCCCCTGTCCAGCAACCCTCTGGGTGAAGAACCTTTTCCTAATATCCAGCCTAAACCTCCCCTGAAAAAAAAAAAAAAAAAAAAAAAAAAGCTAAAAGAAAACCTGAACACTGGCCCACCCCTCAACAGGGCATTGCTTGGGCACTGCCATGTGCAACTCAGTGAGTGCACTGAGTATTTTCCTATTTACTATATATGAACAGGAAAGAACAGGACAAAACCAATCTTCTAGTTCTTCCTTCTAGGGAGGTGGGACTGCTCCGCCCACCACTAGCGCTGAAACCCTCTTCAAAAGGGATCAGTGCAAAAGTTATTTATTTCTTCTAAAAGCAGCTGGGTCTTTATTTGGTATGATAAGTGCAGTGCTGCCACAGGCCAGGCTTGCTGGGAGTGCCAAGGTTAAGGTGCAATAGCACATTTATCCTCAGGATCAAGTTAAGCTTGTAGCCCATTTTCGACATAAGCCTACTCTAGCAAAACAATTTGTCCTTTAATCACAGCAACAAAGACAGGCACCCAGACTCCAGCTATTTTAAATGCACTCAGATGGGGCCAGATAATTGTTGGTGAGTAAGGAAAAGCTTTGAAGTTCTTGAATCAAGTAACAAAAGCTGAGCCATGTGAGGAAAGGGGCACGGCTGCTGCTGCCATCACCTCACGGGAATTTGTAACTCTTCTATTAAATCCTTCTCAAAAGTGCTTTCTTCTCCTCCCCTCTCTGTAACCCTCATGTAAAAAAGCCCCATCAAGAGCATAACAACAGGATTAATGTTTTCATACAGTTCAGGAAAGTAATTTAGAGCCTTGTCCTCTGTATTTCTAAAGCCAGTATTAAAAAGCTTATTTGATGCAGAAGATCCCTTAAAATTATCATGAATATGATACGATTGACCTTATCTGCAATACAGAATCATACCCTGTCTTCGAGGTACCAAAGGTTATACCAAGCATTGAAAAACTTCTTTCCAAAGTCCTAGAGAAAAAAAATCTCAAGGGCCTCCTAACAAATGACCAATGACTGAGATATCAGTACAAGTCAAATATTAGGATTTGACTTCACTCTAGGATGTTTGTTGATGTAATCTGCAATATATCTACTAAAAATGAGAACACAAGTGAATGAAATTGAGAGTAGCAGGCTATTCAAAACTAAATACAGAATATAATTGTTCTATTATAATTATTTGATAAGCTGCATCTTTATCTCAAATACATTCTTAATAAGAATATTAAATTCAAGCATAAACTAATGGCAAGAGCACCCTTTGTCAACTGGATGCATTTCTTTTTGCAAAAATGAAATTCAAGCAAGCCTGCTACTTTTCAACTGCAGACAGCACAATAGAGTGATATCAAATAAAGTCTGCTATTACATGAATGATATTATCTATTATGCATTAATATGAATATACATCAATAGGAAACAAAAATCTGGGCCAACAGCACTTTAGCAAAAAAAAAGGTACTCTTGGCATCATCTGAGTACTTGGGAACAGTCTGGACAATATTGAACGGGCAAGCTCAAAGCCTATATATAAATTAAGAATAAAAACTGAAAATGCTTTAATTTGAAAAGCAAACCAAGAAGTTTAAGGCATTCCCACCTATACATTAATTTGTTCCAGAAACCAAGGAAAGACAGATTTTGACATCTTTTATGTCAAAATTAAGAGGGCATCATACAGTATCATAAAAGCAGCATAAATTCAGCACTCAGATTTTCTTCTTTAGTTTTAAGCCTCCTGAATACTTGAACCTGTAGTCCATCCAGTCAGGTAGTTTAATCTTCACTTCAAACATGGTTTGCCTTTCAGGCAGGCTAACAATTTGTTTTTTGTTTTGCCCCCCCATGGGCATCTCAGTACATCTGGATGAATCACACCAGTTGATATTCACACTACATGAAGCACCTGCAGAAAAATATCCTGTGTGTATTGCATATAATTATGTCAAAATTATGGTGTGGTATTACCTGCCAAAATAAAAATGAGCTACAGAAACCTCAGAAGAACATCCAGACAGGAATGCTTCTGGATTTTGTAGATGAAAAGGAACTGTCTGATCTAGGAAATGTCACTAGTAATAAACCCACTTTTAGGGCATCTCCAGCTTATCAGCTATATGAACAGAACGAGAGTAATGCCTTTTTTTTTTCCTGCTGTTTAAAAGAAAAAATTATCCTTCTCACCAGTTAATGGAAGCCTGCCTCGCAAGATAAATTCCTGTTGCATATTGTTTCTTGGGACACATCCTGATACAGATGTATGGATGGGGGAGCAGAGGGTTTTCAATGATAAAAAGGAATACAGGCAAAGGTCATAATGCAGATTTATGAAAAATAAATTTATTACATAACACCTTGTTTTAACAATGTTTGATTTTTTTTTACTCAGAATACTTGTGTCATTCATGTAAAATAGTTTGATACAGTACATTGTATGTAAGTTTTTCCTCATAAATTCTAAGGCTCTCCTAACATCTTGTTCCTCTGCAGTAGGAATGGCACCCCTAAACAACGTGCGAACATTAAAAAAAAAAAAACTGAACAAAATTTAAAATCCACTACACCAAGCTGGTTCTCAAAAATCATGACAAAATATCCGAATGGATGCCGCACCTTTTTAGGAAATGTCATTCATGCTTTTTTAATCCCAAAGCATGCTCACAAATCATTAACACCAACAGGAAAAAAATAAAACACTGTCTATGACAATCATTTTAGTTTGTTTGCTGAACCAAACATGTTTATATCAATGACAACATACTTATTTTACTATCAAATAGCAGCTTTAATACCAGTCAAGTCATAGATTTTAAAACAAGAACAAAAACTTATGTTGGAAATAAATCTTTGGGACGCTTGTAGTTGCTGGGAAAAAATGCAAACGCTTCCATGTTCTTAAAAAAATCTCATCGTAGCAATCATGTCGGTCATAAAACATCGATCTAGCTGGAAAATGAACCAACCCACAAAAGTCACTAAAAATAAATGTCTATCAAAACTGTCTGAGAGTTACGGTTAGTTTGCTTTTTTGCCATGGTAACATATACTGTATGCTTCAAGTACCAGTTCAAAGATGTCGTGTACTATTGGTCAGATGAAGTTGTTACATCAAGAGAATTCACCACATACGACAACAAAAATGCTTGCCCCTAGCACATTTCACAGCTTCACCTGCTACAGACTGTCACTGAAAAAAATGCATCGGTCAGTCTGAACCATGTCAAGTAAACTACAGAAGTAGCATATCCACAACACAAACCGTGCTAGCACTTTCTTTTCAAGTCTAACCCCAAAACCAGGTACAACGTGGGAGCCCCCCGGCCCCGTGGCGGGGGGGTCGTGGCGGTGGGACAGGTGGGAGGTGTGGTTGTACAGTACATTCCGTGGCCCCAGCCGGGCTCCTGGCACGCAGCTGCGCGGCCGGTCCTGCAGCGGCAGCGGCGGCAGCGCATCGACGGCACCGGGTGCAGCTCAGTACCGGTGGGTCTGGTGCGAGTACTGCGGCGGCTGCTGGGAGGTAGCTGAGTATCCCATGCTGCTCTGTGGCTGCGATGTGCTTGGTCCGGGGTTGGGGTAGGCAGCATGGGGGTTGGAACGCTGCAGGGGGGAAAGCACAGACACACAGCCCTTCGTAACACGGACATCGCCAGGCAATTTCACCTACTGACTCCTTCCTGCAAGAGGCACCCAGCACACACGGTCTCAAAGCAGCTGCACTTCCACTTTCTTCCACTTACTCTGATTACAGCAGGTAAAAGACATCAGGAATACCAGATCAGAAAGTGACTGCTGCCAGCCTTCTGCTATCCACCCTAACAGGAATCCCCATCCATCACAGTTAAATCTCCAGTCAACCCTACAGATAGCTACTGTGCACCTGCACGTGACACTGAGCTACCACCACTCATGGCACTGGTCTTCCCCTCTCGCTCCCTTCTCCTAGCAGGAAGGTAGGCTGGGGTGGAGGTCCAGGTGAGGCATCTTACTGCTGATGAGCCACTCTGCCTTATTCTGGAGATTTTCACACACAGAGGATATATTTGCCACCCTCCTGTGTGACTTAGGAGTACAGGCTGAGAGCACTGTGACTGGGCTAAGGTATCATGTATCAGCAGCCTTAAAATGCTCAAAGGAGAGTTTAAAGACAACAGTGACACGTTCCTCAGTGGAACCAGATATTTCAGGCAAAAATGTCCTTAGATTGTGGCTTGGGAGGTTCAGGTGGGACACTGGAGAAGGAACCACCAAGAAGCCAGTATAGCACTGGAAGAACCTGCCCATATAGTCTGTGAGGGCTCTCTCTCTATAAAGGTTTTTAAGATTCAGCTTAACAAAGCCATGCTAACCTGAGTGAGCCAGAACTAGCAACAGCCCTGCTCCAAGTGGGAGACTTGGCTAGATGGTTTCCAGAGGCCTCTTTCAACCAGCACTCACACAATTATTTGAGTGGAGCTTTCATCATTGCAAGAAGGTCTCCGCAAACCAGGAACTGCCAATTTTAACCTAACCTGCTTCAATTTTAACCTGAAAGTTATTATTTATTGATCATGTGTTATAAAGAAAAAAAGGACTGCCTGTGTGAGAATTTCAGTAAGTATCTGACCACTTAATAGCATTTAACATTTCATTAAATTAACACAATTTCAGTACATTACTGGGCTGGTTTACATTCACATTAAGGTTTACATGCCCTCACAAACTTTGCAGCATTTAGAAACTGTGTAGCTTCTACATTCTTGATATCACAGGACATATGTTTTTTAGGAAAAGCTGCTTCTAGAAGAGGTCTGGAAACTTCTATAAAGTAACTACTCTAGGACTAGAGCATTGCTACTGAGACATGAATAGGAAAAAACTGTGGTGAACCAACACCCTGAGAAAGTAAAATATTAAGTCACAACATAAAACAAAGCCCTCAATTTTTTCTTGTACAGCATTTAGAACAGAAGCTATACCCAGGAAGCTGAGATGATGGCAGAAACAAAAAAAGGCATATTCTACTTGTTAACACACACTCACAGGACTGAGCTAACACCTCTAGAGAAAAGGGGGACAAATGGCTGGACCAGCACTTAATGTCAGTGGGAACAAATCAGCACTGCTGATCCACGCCCTTAGCACAGTGACTGAACTTTGCTGACATTTGCCTTCAGCCCTGAGAGGAGGACTAAGTCACTCATCAACAGAAGGGTCACAGCTCTGGGTCACCCTTCTCCATGTTACAAAGACAGGATGTACTTCAAAGAGCCAAAGTCTTGAACGTTGTTTTTGCCCATGAGTGGCTCCTGTATACAGAAAACCATCACAAGTTTAACCATTTAAAACTGAGCACTCATTTCAGTTGTAAAACACTCCCTGCATCCTGACTTCTAAAACAGAACTTATTTTAAGACAGAGGCAATGAAAAACCAGATTCCTTCATGACACCTAGAGCAACAAATGGCTTTTGTTTAAGAAAAAAGTACATATACAATCCTTTCTAAATACCATTAAGCACCCAGAGTGTTATCCCAAGCAAAAGCTCACAGTAGTGGAATTGCTCCGGCCTGCTTAATCACATTGCCTTTGGGAGTGTCACATTGCAGATTTAAACAAGGAGGCAAGTCTGTGTGCCATGTGTCTACTATTTTTATGCATGGCAGAAAAGGATATGAGGTCAATGTGCCCTGCAGAGAGTAATTTGACTTCTGAGTGAATGCAGAAACTGTCTTAGTGTGCCTTGCCCAGGAGATGGCAATCCTTCTTCACAAGCTTTATATGGGGAATTTGAGCAAATCAGATGAAGAACAAAGGAACAGGTGTTTGATTAAAACAGAGGGCTGTATTGTAATGTTTGTTTTCCCTCTCCACAAGCTGCTGGATCAGACGCAAAAAATGTGAGGAATTTTTTTCCGGGAGACCTGAAACCATCAGTTGGAAACTCTTAACTGCTTTTGTTCTAGTGCTGGCAAATTCAGGTCTCCTCTCTTTGATTATCATGTTTTCCAGACACCTTAATCAGAACAAATCTATTGACTGTCTCTTTGCAAGGCTAGGGGGAAAAGGATGTATGTTTTTGCAAACCAGGTATTTTCCCTCCTAGAGACAGCAGAAAGATTGGTCAGGAGTAACCAAGCTACCAGTAAGAACTCCTGAGACAGAAAAGCAGCAGTTACCATTATCTTAAGGGAAAAGTATTCTGAAATGATATTTGTCAACAAGGGCTGCCCCCAGCTGTAATCCCAGGATGGGTATCTGCTAGTAAAAAAATTTTGATGAGCATGAACTGAAAACAAAGCAATGCCAACTTCAGCTGAGCAATTTGATTCCTCTGACTTGTCAGCCAGCAAACCTCAGCTCTGGCTCACAGAACTAGGAGCTGAAGTTTGTTCAAGATGCTACAATGCAGCAGCAAAATCAGGTGAAGGGCATGTAAATAGGGCATGTAAATGGGGCTCCCTGACACAGTACACACAACCTCTGAATCAACCTCCTCAGATGTGTGACTCCACCCGAGGGCAAGATTAAGAAAGTTACAGCTGCATTTGCCTTCTGCTCTGTGTGTGTGTGTTTTTAAGAAGTAGAAGAAAGAGCCAATTAAAAGGCCAAAACAGCAACTGACTGTAGCTTGCCAGACTGAAAGGGATGAAACTCCTGTAAGAGTGCCTGTGATGGATAATCCTACTAAAAGAAAGATGACATTCATACTTAGAGGCACCCCACCCTGCAGAACTATAGTTAAGGCTCATCACTGTCTCAAACAGCTCTAAAAATGTATATTGTTCAAGGAGAATGACTTGCAAACTGATGTCTTATTGATGTCCTGGGATAAATTGAACAAAGGCACTTGGGGACTATATGAAGGGTCTCACAATAAAGCTCCTGAAAATGATCTTATTTTAACTTTTTGTTGTGCTTTCAAGTGTTGGCCAATACTGAGAGCACACAGATTTAGGTAAGGATGAAGGTAATGCCTCCAGGCAGCTTCTGAGGCTATCTGGTACTCTCAGGGAAAAACTCTGAAACACAAGATTTCAAAGCCCACTGGTGGTTCATGGAGAAGCTGTATCAAACCAAAAGGCAAGTTGACAGCAGCAGCTTTACTGACTGTTTTTAAACTCTCCCTATGTTTTCTATAGACCATGAGCCCAGCTAAGTGGGTTTCCATTAGATATCAGGTCTCACATTTAGATATCAATCTTTAAATTAACTGAAAACATTGCCAGTAGTTTCCAACTTCCCCATCCTTTGATTTCATCCAAGACTGCCTGGCCACCTGTACCGTGCATTCCCTGTGAACCAGTATGCAATGGTTAGTTCCTGCAGGCCAACACTTCCAGCAGCATGCCTCCTCTTGAAATCGCCTATTCCCCAGGCTTGCAAAAATCTGCTGTTCTCTAACTGCTCCTGTGAATCATCTGAAGTCTTTCCTGCTCCTCTCTTGTAACTTCTAAGCTTGTATTAACTAAAGGTTCTGTCCTTAAACCTCTTCTCCCCCACCTCCAGTAGTAGCCTTATCCAAACCCAAAAACTCAGGTATCATTTGCTGGGATGACAAAGATATTATTTGTCAGAAATTCTCTGATTTCTTAATATCTGAGCACAAGCTCAAATGCAGGAAGACCAGAACACATTTTTTTCCATGTGTCCTCAAGTGCTTTTTCCCAATGCACCTCCTCATCTTCCTCACTCATTGACTGCCACCACCTCGCCTGTCTTCAGATCTGCAGTATTTGGCTTACTCAACCTGGAGTCTCCCTTGATCTTCAAAACAGATTATGACAGCATCATGCCAAGTGTTTATTTGTCATCCAAAATACTGTTTCCGTGTTCATTCACCCAACTAAAACACTTGTTCAGATTCTTATTTCACAGGTTTTTACTGCAACATCTTCTGCCTTCTACCACTGAAGGTTGTTCAAGCAAGAAATGGCATTTTTAGATTATACAGAGCACAGCATAACAGGCTCCTGGTCCATAATCATTAGCATTCCCTAACATGAAGGTGATAATTAGTAATTCTAATAATGTCTGATCCTTATTTCCTTACTGCTAACCTAAAGAACATCAGGATATCCACAAATCATCAATTAAATGAATCTGAAAAAAAAAAGTCCAAAGATGCCAAAAAGTAACAGTTAATACAGTGACATTTACAAAATTACTTTTTCAGTTTGAAGAAACACTGCTCTAAACATGAAAAGCAAATACACAATATGTGAATAAAACAAAATACCTGATAGTCTGAGGTCATAATAAGTCCACCTGAGGTAGTGGTAGGAGGAACAACTCTCACTTTTTTCAGTGGGGGTCCCTGTGTGTGACTGTTGTCTTGGTTCCCTGGATGACCAGTTCCATTAGTATGGTTATTGCCCTGCTGCTGCTGCTGGTTCTTCTCAATTGTTTAAACACAAAGAAAAATTTCAACTCAAAAGCAGTACATGAAATAACATAAAATCAGGAAATAGTGTAAAAGCCAGTGAAACATGATGACACTGTTCTTCTAGTACTTACTTTGTCTCCTTTATCATCTGGTTCTTCTTCTGTTAAAAATTCTCGTTTTGGGTAAGGGATTTGACAACCTGCAAAAACACTGTCCCCCAAAAAAGTCTATTTATCACTGTGTTAGAACAGAAGGGTTAGACCTGTAAGATTCACCCTTTACCCATGATAGTTTCAAGCTGCCTAAGCCATCATTTAATACCTTCAACTAAGGGAGTCAAACAGGGAAAACTTCTATCTCCATATTCTAAACTTCGTAAAAACATATTCACATTTTATTTTAACATTCATTTGACTCTTATACACTAACTTAAGCTCCCAGTAATTTTGTTGTTGGTTAGAAAGGTACATCACTTGTTAAGTATCTACAAGGGCACAAAGAGCTATCTCACTACAGCTACTGTGTAATTCACAGTCTGAGGACTAACTAAAAATATTCCTGGAAATTTCACTGACTATTAAAAGCACACCTGGAAAAAAGTTTAAAAGTAACTAGAAATTTCACCTATCAACTCATATCTCACAGTCCACATGGATTTGCTACTTCTAGTGCAAGTTAATATTTACCTGCCCTTCATCTACTCTATCTACTAGAATCTATTTATAATAAAGTCTCTGTACACCTGTTAGCAATACTCATTGTGTATTCACATTAAAAAGTCAACCTGAATTTGAGAAAAAAGCCAAACACTATCCTAAAAGCAGGTTCTGCAACAGCCAATCATTCGCATGACTTTAAGAGTCAGTTCAGGAGATGCTATAAATAATCCAGCAGGCTTTAGTGAAATAATTTCCTTTTTAATTAATTCCTTATAAGTATACATATTTTATAAATTCTTCTAGCTTTCTTAAAAGGGTGTACAGTCACGCTCTCTGGCTAGCCTTTTGGAAGAAGGGCTTAATTTTTAATGAAATCATTCATTGTCTGTAAATTTTCTCCCTTTTGTAAATCTGCCTGTGCAAACAAAAAAGAGGAGTGTCTACAGAAAATGGATTTAAGTTGTTAAGGATGACAGCACAGAGACACAGACTTGACTTTCTCCACCCAGTGAATTTACAACAAAGGCTAAGACAAAAATGTAAACTAATTAGAGACTGTCATCTGGCATTCTGAGGCAGAGAAGCGGACCTGCGGGCACTTAGCAGTTGTCTACCAAGATCTGTAGCATGCATAATCAACCTGTCAGTGAGTAACAAGATTAGTGCTGCAACTAATAGGATCAAAGTTCCATAAAGCAAGAGATTAATAAAAATGCTATTTAATTTTAAAAACCACGAATGGCATTTTAGTGGTTATAGCTTTCTTTGGTTGTTAGACAGTATTTAGCTCAATATTCACAAACATACTTAGGGCAGAGAGAAAGCACAGCTCTAAAGCATCTCTGAATGCACGGATAGATTAATAAACTGACCACTTACTCGGATGTGGGAAGAGGATCTTCCAAGAAGTAAGGATCCTGCATAGCCTGTTCTGAGGTAATTCTCTTTATTGGATCCATAGTGAGCAATTTCTGAAGCTGAAAAAAAATAGGAAAAAAAAAAAGAAAAAAAGAAAAACACCTTTACGTTACCAAAACCATTTATAGAAACTTCACTGTATTCCTGAAAAATAAGATGATCCAGATGTGTCTGAACTCAAAAGTCTAACCCTAAATGGCATAACTACATTCTTCTCCCCTGTCAAAAGAGTAATTTCATTTCCTAACAAAGGACACCTATTTTCACTTGCAAAGCCCAGGACATACAGTTCCAGTCACAAGTGTTCTATCAAAACCATTCAAAAAGTTTTCACAATGTACTAGCACAAAATTTTAGTCACAAAATAATTTGGGTTTGCAGGGCCCTTTCGAGGTCAGTTAGTCCAGCCCCTGCCATGGGCAGGGACACCATTAACTAGACCAGGTTACTCAAAGCCATGTCCAGCCTGACCTTGAACACTTCCAATGATGGGGCATCCTGAGATTTGTACAACCTGTTCCAAGGCCTCATCACTCTTTGAATAAAGAAGTTCTTCCTAATATCCAATCTAAATCTACCTTCTTTCATTAGAAAGCCATCATCTCTTGTTCTATCAAAATAAGCTTCCTCTCCAGCTTTCTTGGAGGCCCCCTTCCAAGTACTGAAAGGTGTTATAAGGTCTCCTGGGATCCTTTTTGTCTCCAGGCTGAACAAGCCCTGCTCTCTCAAGCCCTGCTCTGTCTTCAGAGGAGTGGTGCTCCAGACCTCTGATCACCTTTACGGCCCTCCTCTGGACACAGCATTCCAGATGAGGCCTTGTGAACTGGCAATACCAGACCATAACTATTTTATTTAGCTCTAGTGCCGAGTTGCAGTGATGCATTCTTAAAATACTTGGTTTTTATTCAAAAAGTCTGGTGTACATGCATATACTTCTCTCCATCCACTCAGGAGCTGTGTGGAATACAGCTGTGCTGGACAAGCAACATGAGATAACCTTCAGATACCACACAGATAAATAGCAAGTTCTCATGTTTCAACAATACAACACAGGGTACAAGGCAAAACTACACTATGACACATTGTCAAAGACTTTAAAAAAATGCTTCACTTTTAACTTGCAGTGGGTATTTTTTAACAAGAAAAAACATATGTAAATAAAATTCATTTACATTTCCTACTCATGCTTTTTATAGGAGTCATACATTCACCTTTTTAAAAAGATCCAGTGTCATGATCTAAGTCTGAACTGGTCATCTCCTTTCACTAGGAGAAATTCATAACTGCATATGAGAATTAATAACTGCAATGTAAATCTCCATACTTCAAAAGCTGAGGTTGAGAAAGTACACTTCCCTCCTCAGCCTTCAGTTTTGACAGCATGGTTAAGAACTTGGTAACTATGAATTACCACCATCAATCCGGTTTTGTTTTTCACATCATCCACAAGAATTCACAGCTCTCTGAGTCTACATGAAGTTTTTTTATCAAATAGCATGTTGAACAAGCCAACTCTTACTCTCTCAAAAAACACTGCCAAGAGGCAGAAAAGGAAAAGGCAAAACATGACAAAGAACTGCCAACACACTGAAAAGCACGAACAAAAAGCACTGCAAAATACAAGCATCATTTGTGGTGATTGGACATGATGACAAGTCTTGGTCATGATCACCCATACAAAAAGAAATCAAAATGACTGTGCAACCATTATCCACCCAAGGGATCAAAACTTTGGTTCTGCCCCCTTGTACAGATGCCACACAGAAGTGAACATTCTACATATTATTACAATATTTTCTATTTTTAAAACTGCTTGATGTAAAGATCACCTGACTAAATGACACAGTAAAAATGCAGTAAACTTCATACATCATCAATTAATGGGACAATCACTACAGGTTATATGGACCAAAGTAACCACATGGATGATCAAAAAAAATCAGGCATATAGGAATTTTTAGAAGTAAAAGTAAGCAATTGAAACTATGCAAACCAGAAAAATGACTAAGGATTGCAGCAACACTGCAAATAAAACTACAGGCTAACACAACTGTAACATGACCTAAAGAACAAAAACTTCAAAATTACTTGATACTGAACCTAATCTAGTGAATGACTCTCAGAATCATTTTATCAAGGTGAGATGATATTTCATCAAGGTGAGAAGATAAAGTGATTTTTCAATTTAAGGACTGCAGAGTATCAATTATTACAAATTTCATTTATAAAGTTAGTTACAGTGGATTTGACACTACCTCATCTCTTACATGAAACAACTGTAACATACACGAGGGATTTCTTATGTCTGCAGGAACTTACCAAGTGGAATGCCTTACTATCTGGTTTAACTTTATGTTTTTCCATATATTTGATAAGGCTGCAGTTGGTATACCTAGAAAAGGAAACAGAAGTGATATTTCCAATATGCAAATCATTGACACTGCAAAGTTTTCCTGGTAGCCACAAAACATATTAATAAGAACAGTTTAGTCTCCCTGCAAATCCAATAAGAAGGGAAAAATCACAACTATCAACACCAGAGATTGCTTCAAAGTGAGAACTGCAAAAAGGCGTGTTTCCCTCACATCCTTATAAAAGCATATCATACCCACACAAAAAGTACACTTTAAACCCACAAGCAGACAGCAAACCATCAACTGGATTTAAACTGCCTGGTAGCAATTTTACTACTACACTGTCAAATTCTGTGTATTTCTCATGACAGTGAAGATATATAATAAACTCATCTGAATGCTGTCCTGCAACCTACAGATTGCTACAAGAACATTCACACATTTACTTTTTTTTTGAAGAGGAGCTTCAGTAAAAGGTTTCTAAATGGTTGCAATGGCATGGCATATGCAAGAAATGTATGTAACTATAGAGCCCCAAATGCCTCAGTACAGAAATCAGGCAACAGGGTGGCATTTTAAGTGCAGGTATTAGCCTGTGGCAATGTGACAGCAAAGCTGAAGGGCATTTTCTTCTTTAGTCACTGTAAGCTACCCTAGACACCAAACCTGACAATTATACCCACTGTCTGCTGGAAATGGTATAAGGTTACCAGACCCCTTTTAAGCAGCTATTACAGAAAATCGTTGCAAGTAGCACAGATTTGGAAACAGATGTGCTTTGACACACTGTGCTTTGCAAACTTCAGAGCTGCATGGGGTCTTACTGGCACCACCTGTTTCACACCTGCACCTTACCCTTTACAGCCTCTGGCTACTCTTCTGATCCACACCACCTCAACAGGCCAAGTTCACCATTATGAAGCAACTTTATTTTTCATTGTTCACAATCTAAGTCATAACAATTTCATAGTGCTTGTTTAGCATCTACACAGAAAACAACTTTAACTGCAAGAAATTTAGTGTAGGAAAGAGATATAAAATACACTTTATTCAGAAAGCTCAGCCCAGACTTACGTGTTTCTCCGGAAATCTTTCATTAAGGTTGAATGTTCTGGCATCTTTTTTATGTCTTCCCAATCTTTATCTGCAAAGCAGTATTAATTATTTTTTCCCTTTCTCTCTGAGTAAAATAAGCATTTCCAACTATCTCCACAGCCTTGATATTTGTTGGTTTTTTTTTAATTCTGCTTCTCTAACCTTGCAGTTACTTATCTCTTTGTACTCCCTAGTTCCTATTCCTTCATCACCTCTTCACAATAAATCATACCAACACCTAAGAGGTTCCAGCTGCGTGCTGATTAACTCAAGAACTTGAAAAAAAGATGCCAACTACACTGGCCACAAAACAATGCTGAAGAAAAACACATCAGCGCCTGTGCTTTAACCCTTCAGGACTATTATTTATTTAGACACAGCTGTGATCTCAGGACAGGAACACACCCTGTCTCCTTCTAAGGGATTCTCTGTTCTGACAGCACTTTTAGCAACAGGAAAATGCCCAGAGGTACTTCTCCAAAATAAGAAATACTGTTATTAAACAAAAAGTTAAGAAAAAGTAAAGTCTGCACACTCAAATGAGAAGAATCCACCTCAATGTAGACCAAGATCAAAATGTATTTTAAAATAAAACAAAAAACTCACTACCAGCACCTAGCCTCAAATGTCTTAAGCTCCAACTCTTGAAAAGGCTCTGTGGGCAACTAATTTGGTTCAATTCAAATCTCTACTAAGTCTGATCCCTACTGCAGAACACTAAGTCTAAAAGCATTAAATAAATAAATAAATCAGAGGTAATTATTTAATTATTACTTAGTTAAACAAAAAATTCTCCTTTCCTATCCCATGGACAGGAGAAACTGTTTCAGATATGGCAAATGTCAATTAAAATAATAAAAAAAAATGCTGCAATTGAATGGAAAGCATTTCTTGGTAAAAAACAAAGAACTCCAAAGGTCAAACACAGACCATTAGAAAGGATTAATTAATCCAATCAGAAAACCACAATGAGAGTATTATCTACTTATGTAAGCTATACAGAACCAATGTAAAACCCAAATGAACTAAGAAAAGTATAAAAGGGTAAAGTTCTAGTTCAAAAACAGAAGGGGACAGTATTGCTTGAAGAAGCAAAACTAAGGAGACAAAATGCAAAGGCAACATTTCCGTGAATCCAACACAGCAGTACAGAAGCAATGAAGTACACACACACAAAAAAAGGCAAAAGCAAAAATAAGAGCATGTTTAATACCAAAATCCTAGAACCACCAAAAACATATAGACCACAGAAGTCATGTGAAAGGAAGAGGCAAATTTAACAAAAAAACAAAACCAAAGAAACATAATTAATAGTGGAGTAGGGAACAGTGAGGAGAAAGATAAACAAAAAGTAAAAATAAGGCCCCTGTTACTCTGACTCCTGCAATCATGTGAACACTAGAAGACAAATACAAACTGAAGAAGCAAGGCAGCTTGCATAGAAACAAAATATGACCAACACTGAGGGAAAAATGCAACAAGTGATAGCCCCATTGAAATTGGTTTTGGTTCATACAACCAGTTCTTTCTTCTGGTTTGGAATAAAGAAATTTTTTCTATACCACCAGCGGGAAAAAAAATCAACACCCTCCATTACTTGCAAATGATACATTTAATTTGGCATGAGTTAAACAAATGTGTAATATTCACTAAATATATATATTTTTGCTTGGTTTCATATATCATTAATCACCTTCTAAATCAATAATCAGTACTGAAGCAATGTAGAAATATTCCTTCTCATTTTTAATCGTCCACCATTAAATACAATATTTTAAAATAATAAAGCATTGGTACATGTATACACAAAGATAACCCTATCACTAATAAAAGGGAAAATATCTAATTTGACCATTGGATTCTAGATTTATAACTCATGAAATAAAGATTGTGTTTGAACAGCTTTGTTGCTTTGATCAGCTGCCACCTTCATATACAAAGAAAGCAATATGGATATCTTTCTTTGAACAGCGGTGATAAAAAATACAGTATGTACCTGCAGGAAATCCCATTACATTGAATATTCTGTCCAGCTGGTCATGGTGATAAGGATTACTAGTTTTGATATCTTCTTGTCGGCAATGGAATATTGGCTCTGATGTTAGCAGCTCTGCAAATATACACCCTATGGCCCAAATATCTTTAAAAAAGGAGAACAGAAATAAAAAGAACAATAAATGAATCTTTCCAAAACCATCTGGATGAGGTAGAATGTTAGTGTTTAGCTTATCAGAGACGATAAAGTTCCTATATTGAAAATGTCCAGTTTCTATTGTGGAAGTGCAATACTTCCTCAACTTTTTATTTTAGCTTTGAATGGAGGTCCCAATTCAGAAACTACGCAGGAGCTGAGAATAGCATACAAATTTTGGGGGGGTTTTTGAAGTGTAGTTACCACTTAACATTGTAAAAAATTAATGTGGTTAAGAACAAAAGTGAAGGAAACTATTGGGGTAATGGCCAACACACAAAACACAAAGAAAGAAAAGCCAACCAGCATCTTGCCCTTTTACTGTCCTGACCAAGAAATGCACAATTGTTTATCAAAATTTAAATAGTAAATTACCCCAAAAATACAAGCTGAAAAGTGGCAGTATTGGTATAACACAAGTAACACCTTGAAAGAGAGTTACATACAAATTGTTACAAGCCCACACAACTCACAACTTTTCCATAACATCCACTAAAAAAAAAAAACCCAAACCCCACAACCTCTCTCTTTTCACTGTTGCTTTCCTATCTAACAATCAGATCTCCTGAACCTTCCCAGTTGTTTTCTCTATTATTCTCCAGCATATACAAACAATTTTTAACTCTAAGTGGTGCTACACTGAGCCTTGAATGAACAAGGTCATAAACAAGGACAAAAGTAAATAATACAAACAGCGTAACTCCACTACTCAGTGTTTTTACACAGTCATTTTTTATCTACACTGAAAAAACTATGTACTAAAAGCTATGACTGCCCATGCAGTTTCACACACTGCAATCAGAAGAAATAGCAGTAAAGTGAGGGAACATGCAAATACAACAAATTAAGCAGTTTAAAGCAACATATAAAAATGTATCTGATGTATGAAAGAAATACAGCATTATCAGAAAAGTAAACAAGAATACATTTAAGGCATAGACATGAGAATTGCTGACAGAAACACAGATATGATCGTTACAAAAACAAAACGAGAAAAAAAGATTGAGTTCTGAGGAAGACTTTCAGGTTACAGAAACAACAGTCTGCTGAAATACAACCTCCATGTCTGTGCTGCTAGGGAAGCTATCTGCTCCAAGAATTGATTGCCAGCCTTTAACATATCTTTCAAACCAGGCAGCAAGAGAAAAACTTCCCAGTGCTTTTCCCTACAGTCTCTCTTCCTTCTATAGCAAAGCTGACCAATGCAGTAGAAGTGAATCTAATCTCCCTCCAGTTTGCTGCTGGGCTGCTCCTCGGTTCTACAGCCCACAAAAGCTCTGGCCATCTGTATTCTGTCTTTGAAAAAGACACAGAGAGGCTAAAATGCAACTTAATTTTACATTTTAGCTTCAGTGCAGCCACAATATTCTCTGTTCTGTACGTTCTTTATTTCATACATTTATTACACTAGGTAATAAATTTAATGCACTGTGCCTCACAGTCATCCTAATATGAATTCTACTAGCAGTTCAAAGATGCTTCCATATTTTTTATAGCCTCCAACAGCATTTACGAAAGTCTGTGTGAAAGCCACAAACTTCAATTGCATTGCAGGGCATTTGGAGCTAAAAACCAGCAATATATTTCATTTCTATATACAGCCTGAGACCACAGTAAACTAATCAATTTCTGAAAGATTAATGTTTCTTCAAGAAACAAGGAACATACCTTTAACTCAGCTACTGTCTTTTATTTAATTTATCAAAGCTTTAATATTTGGGTATAGTCTACATAAAGAACAGAACAGTACATTTTTGTGCAATTTACTTACCAATAGCTTTGGTATAATGCCTTGCTCCAAGAAGCAACTCTGGAGCTCGATACCAGAAGGTTACAACTACTGGATCCAAGTCTGCTAAAGGCTTCAGAGGTGAATTAAATAATCGGGCAAAGCCCATGTCAGCTGCAAAATTCAAAGAGAGATGCTTTAAAATTTGAGGGGAAACTAACAATCTTTCTTTTTTTTTTAACAAATTGATTGAGTTTACATGTTAGCACTATCATCACTCCTAAATAAAATACAAAGGCAGACTGTAGCAGATATGAACTCTCTGAGCAGATTTTCTTTCTGTAGAAGTTACTGGATGGCATCACCTATGAAGTATATCATTATAAATCATTGCTAACATGAGTCATTTACAACAAAGAATTAACCATTGTTCTGAAGAAGTGCATCAACTCCTCAGGACACTGGTAAATCCTGACTCATTTTACCTGATGTTCTATGGTAAAATACTCCCATTCACACAGGATGTTTTTTCACAAAACAGCAATTTTTAAAGTAAACAAAATGCAGATTCTGAAAAGGTTAGAATGATTTATAATACATACGTGCGCATGAAAAAAATCTCCCTCTTCATTAAGTTAGCTATGGCAAGACTTCCTTCACACAAAAACAGCACCTAAGCCTAGAGCATCTGCCTCCCTGCTGATTTTTCTATCCAGATGCATTTCCAGTATCAATATACCAGTGCTGAATACCATTCAGGCTATGATTTCTAAATTTTGGTTGTGGGCATTATATCATTAAAAACTGCTTTCTAGAATCTGTAGTGTACAAGTGCCTAGAAAGTTGTCTGAACAACTAAATATAAATCATACAGGAAAAAATGGGCAGAGACTAAAATATGCAGCTTCTCCCATGAAACTGCTTTCCTGACCCACAACCCTAAATCCCAAGACAGAGTGACCCTATCATGTAGGGATATTCATATGCTGAGAAAGACTTGAATGAAATGAGATGAGTAGCTACCCTGAGGGAAAAGGACCTACATGCTCTAGCTCAATGAGGGAATACTGCAGTGTAAATATGGCTCTATAACTTGACTACACAATCCTTCATTATTTTTTTCATATGCATTCCTATTTATGATTGCTTTAATGCATTTAAAAAGAGAAACATTTTACAGTTTTCTACATTAAAATATCAATTATTCAAAATTGGTCAAGTCACTAATAACTATGAATAATAAGGAAAATTGTTGGCAAAAAGTGGATTTATGACCCAAAGTGACACAAAAAGCCTATAAAAATTATTTTACGTTAAATACCAGTTATGTATTTTTTAGTAAAATTAGTTACACTGTAATGTGGAAGCCCTTGGTATGTGTATAATTTCTGCATTCTTTTACTGCTGTGGCAATCTTAATTAAAAAAAAATAAATCTACATTTTGATAACACACTTCAAAACCCAAGGTTCCCCTCCCTCTATCCCTGCTGGGAATGGATGGCTCAGAGGACTGGTGGCCCAATACAGAATCTTTCACCTGTCCATTAACAGAGTCTGACTTAATTTAGTTGTTTACTAAGTTATTCTCAAATTAATTCAAAACTATAAATTAAGAAATAAATGGGTGGTCTATGTGCAATTACTAGCAAGTAGTTCTGTACAGCAAATATCACCACCACTATCAAAAGGGAGTCCAGAGGATGACCTACGTGCTCTGTTTTGGAAGAAACCCTCCATGAGGAGTAAGGTAATATGAAGAAATTTTCCCTTCTGTTGTCCATGCTGTACCTGTTCTCTATGCAGACCTCAATCCCTACTGCCAACCTTAAAAGCTCAGAAAGGCATTAAAAACTTTCAGAGTAGGATCTGCAGAAGCATTCAACCCTGGCCCATCACTCCCTGGATTCCAAAGGACAAGGGAAGGCCTAGAGCAGCACTGAACGCTCCCACAAAATCCTACCCTGAATCATTCTACTAGTGACTAACAGTATAGCTCAAATCAACAAAACAGTAAGAGAACAGAGCAACAATGCAGAAGAGTAATCTCACAAAAGAAAGCCAGAGGGAAGTGAAAAAAAAAGATGAACTAGCTTTAAAAAACCCTCCCAAATGGGGCTGTATTACCATGGCAAATGTAAACAGGCTGTGCACTAGTATCACTGCCATAATAATGCAGAGCCTGGTACAGTTTATTATTGTTAGACTACTGTTAATTTTTATTTATGTATTTAGTTTAAAACAACTGAACTTCTACAAATCATCCTCTCACTGCAAATAGTAACTCCCACCAGAAAATGTTACAGCAGTGTGGAAGTGCTGGGTCCTTTCTATCCTGGTCCACCCCAGGCTAGGCATTTAACATTAGCTATTGGCTCTCACTAAACATTTTGGATGGATTTCTGTGGTTTCTGCACTTTTAAGGTCCCTTGTGTTCATCTCCAAGGGACCTGCCTATTCGTTCAAAAATATTTTGTAAGCTGAGTGCCATCTTTGATTCCATTATAAGATTTAAGGTTTGTAGCAATGAGTAGTTCTCTATTTAGATTTTTATAAGCAGCAGCAAGATGTCATGGCATTAGAGATAAATGGAGGAAATTTTAAAATCCCATTTCTTTCTCCTCCTCTCCTCCTAGCTAGCTGTCATCTTTAACCCCACCACATCAAAATCCCCCGCCCCACACAA
This sequence comes from Passer domesticus, assembly GCF_036417665.1. Lineage (NCBI taxonomy): Eukaryota > Metazoa > Chordata > Aves > Passeriformes > Passeridae > Passer > Passer domesticus. The sequence continues at coordinate 71,140,016 of NC_087475.1, forward strand.
ACACCCACTTAAGCAAAATATAATGACATTTTCCACTTTTTATTGATGAGGCTACAGCATTTCATTGTCAGAACTGGTACATGGGGCTAATATGATGAAGCCAGTCACTCAGAAAGCAGCACTTAGGCAATGTGCCCAGGCACATACTGGTATTACAGTGACTACTTTAGGTGGTACAACTGCACCTTCAGAACATTCTAACTTAAATGCTACACTGGGACTTATCAAAGATATAAACATACCAATTTTTACTCTTCCTCGCTCAGGACCTTCACCCATAACTAAAATATTAGCAGGTTTCTGTGGAAAAAAAAATAAATATACAATACATATACCACGATAAACCTAAACATTAGTCTCTGAAAAGTTAATTAAGCTTTGTTTTGCCAGTTTTAAACCAACTTTGTTTTGATAAAAATGACAAATTTCTCTGTCACAGTAATGCTGTGCAAGGACCCAGACACAGGATCTCCCTGACTGCATCTTCCTCGCATTTCTTCTTGGCATTGCTGTGCTCCAGCAGCACATTCCCTACTCACACCCTGGTGTCCGTCCTCTGGCATGAGCTAGCAGCCACCAAGCTGCTGGGATTTCTACCCAAATTGCCCTAGATCCTTTCAGTGGGAGGCAGTCCCACTGCTGCCCACCACCCCAGCCACAGGGATGGGAAGCCAGCTCTACAGCAAGCTTTGCCCAGGGTTATTAGGCACATTCGCAGACACAATGCACATAAAAAATACACAAGTGAGATACAGATCAAACATTACCGTATCACTTGATACTGGAGAGAACACTCATCTAAATTCTTCCTATTTACAAGTGTTTACCAATTCACACAGCTGCAAAACTGGAAAGCACTGCCTTTATGTTATTCTTCTGTCTTTGTTTCTTTTACTATGGAGGCAAGTTAAAGAACTGAGCTAGAGTTTGGCTGGTTAGAAACATGATAACTCACTTCATAACCCTCTATTTTCTGCTGTCCTGTTTCTCATAATCCATTCTCAGCATCTTAGTCACAGGATTCCTCAACTCCTAACACAGTTTATATAATGAAACCTACAGTGCTTACTTGGAGGCAAAAAAGTAAAGAAACAACTAAAGCAGATAATGTATGCCAGACTTGTTCTTAAACAGAGTGATTTAGATACCCATTCAATCTGTAAATCCTGGGCAAAACAGGGATTCCTATTCAGTTGTGGCCTGTAAGATTGTAATAAGGCTGAGTTACAGCTCTTGCTTTGCTTTTCCAGTTTAAATTGATCTGAAGGTAAGAGTACCTGAGCAAAACAGCTTAGACCACCTAAAAGTTAACATAATAAATCCTAGTATCTTTGTGTGATTTTCTAAACACATTCTAGGATATTCTCAAGCCTTCCTGAATCTATCAGGCTCTAATGTAATGTAAACACACATGAAAAGAAGCAGAAAACCACAATATGGTATTAACTTAGAAGTAATTGCTATTGTGTAAAAACCAGGTAGAAAAAATGAGTATTCGAGCAAAAATTTTCTTTGAAAAATTAAATTACTGTTGTTTGTGAAAGGCTGCAAAGAGGATTTCTGAAACTCTACAATCCTTGGACCAAATATGTAAAAACAATCTGAGGCTCTGCATTTCTAAGAACAGGTTAAGGGTAGAAGATCTTATCAAAAATGTGGTCAAAAAAGGCAAGATATGCTTCATTGTCTTTCTAATAGCAAGAACAACAGATTCAGCTTGTGCTGTATTAGCTCTGTGATTTCCAGAAGAAACTGTTCCCCACACCACCACCACCCCCTTTTGCTTTTTTTTAAAATAAAGGCATACACTCCAGGTAAGTACTGCTTCAACATTAAAAAATGCAGAATGTGGGCACACAGCTCTCAAAGCATTCAATTTAGATTGCTTCTACAAAAGTCCTAGAAATAAACAAACAGCATACATCTTTAAATTCATAGTTAGTGCTGAACTTTATGGCAATTCAATCTGCTAGGTATGAAAACACATAATTTCACCAAAGCAATCTTTCTATTGCTACACTGTGACTCAAAGAACAAATCCACATCTTTTACAAAACCTGCTTCCATATATATGGGGTGTTAAGCTACATGTCTAATTATCATGTTTTCATTAGAGTTAACAATACATTACACAGGCACCAGAATTTTTCAGATATATAATACATGGACATAATACATAAAGTACCATTTTCCCCCCTTCAAGTTCACAGGTTGACAATACTCTACAAAAATGCTTTTAAAATCCTCATTATATTTCCACCTTAAAATATTTTACTCTTTGGATTTTGGTAAGGACAAGAAGTCCTATTCACACAAAGACTGTATTATACCATATGACTAATCAGCACAGCACTGGGTAACAATTCCTGCACCAAAGATATCCTACCCTAAGGTCAAGGCAGGTAGAGATGAGAAAGCACAGTAAGACAGTACTGTGTCAGCAAAGTATCAACAGCTTGATTCACACTCAAATTTCAGAAGTTACAGAACATACTTAACAATAGAGACAATTTAGAAATCTGTGCAGGAGTACTGTAAAGCTGCAAAATAAAAACAAACCCTCAGTTGCTCTGGAATATTCAGTTCACCTTTTTCTAAAGTCACAAGTCCTTCACTGAAACAGCTCTGTTTGGAACACAAGATTTCTCCTACAGACAAAAATATTTATGTATTCACATCACTGTAAAAATGCATCACAGTTTTTAAAAAAAAACTAAATTAGAAGTCTCATTCTGGAGGCTTCCATTTTTAAAATCATTGTATGCATAGACTGGAACATTTTTAGTTCAAAAAATTTTCCAAACAAGACCATTCAACTTAAATTCAATAGGGGGATATCTACTAGAAATCAGTATAGAGATAGTATTGATAAATCTAAATACTATGTATTTTGAATAATCCCTGAAAAACACTCAAGTCCACTAAGAGAAGTGAATACATGTGTCAGGAATTATCATTACAAGTCTTTTAATCGAGTCCACTATCTGGAGGAAAAAAACCCCTGAACTCCCCCCCGGATTTGTCTTTTGGGGCAACTCATTACATATTAGAAATTTATTTGCAAAGAAAAATAAGCAGTCATTAGAAACAGAAGGGAGAAATTTGGATAAGCATTAGTTTAATTTGCTAACTTTCAGTTTAATTCTAATAATCCAGAGAAAACTGAAGTTGAAACTGCTTATTCAAATCACTTGGGCTGAGCAAGTGAAGCAAAATCTTTTACCAATTCTTACACTGTACTCCGAAAATACTCTACTTTAAAGCAGCTATAATTTTTTATAACTACAAATTACCAACTGAAGTCCCTAATTTTTGTACTAATAAAGACATAATTACTTTTGCCATTCAGTAAAATAATTTGTACATGCCAGACAAATGCAAATGAGAAACCTGTTATGATCCTAAACCAAATGTGAAGAGCCATGCAGTGATGTACAGCTGAGTATTTCAGAGACCAACACAAGTGTCTGGCAAACCCGTAGAACTAAATCCATGAAAAATCACCCTTCTCCTCCCAAACCCACCTCAGCAGCAGGGGGAGAATTCATTCTCATGAAAGAATGACCCTGTGACCATGGCACAGCACTAAATCTTATCTTGCCCTATATTTGGCTTTGTAGGACTCCTCCTTATGATTCCTGGACAAATCCTCATCTTGTGTATTTAATCACTATTACTGGTGAAAAGAGAACAAAGATCTCCACTGATACATCTTTAGGTACTTCTAATTTAACAATTATTTGCAAAGTGCAAAAAGAAATTATAAAAGGCAGGCTGATTTTAACCAAGGGATGTAAAAACCCGAAGAGGTTCATAGATCTGTGAAGAACTTGAGACAGTCACCTTCACCCATCTGCCTGATCTCACACAATACTGCTCATGTTCACTCTGATCCTGAGGTCTCTGGTGATGAAGGCTGCACAATTCCCATGAAATCTTCTCTCTTTCACTCTTCTGCATTGCAGTATTTTTCCTTTCCTTCTAATACAACAGACAAGGTTAGTCCCCTTGCCTCTTCTCTTCATTAACAAAAGGCAGAGGCAACCACTCCTTCACTGCAAGAACTTCCTACACAACTTCCTGGGACAAACATCTCTCTTCAGCCCTATCACCTAGATTTAAAAAACCTCAATAGCTCTCTCCTGCTCTGTGTTTCCTAGTAGGCTATTTTTTTTTTCTGGATGTATGCTCATTCTTGCTGATTTCCCCCAAGCTTTTCTGCCTTGGGCCACCCCTTTCTTTGAACTCCAGTGTTCCAAATTACACACTGCTCCTGCTGAGGCTACACTAATGCTAAATGCAGTGCAGAGATTGTTTACATGCCTTGCACAGCATCTTCCACTCTGTATGATCCCAGTATGGTATCCTGCCTCACTGCATAAGGCTATTGATTCATGTTAAGGTTACCAGCCGTGCATTTTCTTCGTATCTTTTTGGCAGGACTACTACTTTGACCAAACTTTGCAGTCAGACACTGCCTCTTAACATAAACACTGAAAATGTTTATGTTCTTTCACAGAGGGGAAACTAGACTTCAGAACTTATGTGAATTGCTGTTTGGAAGGCAAAAATGCAAACAAAATTTAAATTATACCAGTCTGTGTCATGATGAGATATGACAAAAAAGAAAAAAAAACCTCATTCTTGCTGCTCAGAGGAAGTTATTGATAGGAGCAGGAGATGATTATTTATTCCAAATTTGTATACTAGGTATCTGGAGCCGCTGTCTGGCCAATGCCAACCTCTGATAAATTTCAACAAGCAAAAAATTCTCATGCCTTTTTACATCAATCTGCAAAGATGCTAGTTGAACAATTTGGTATCCCACTTACTGATGCCACTGGCATTGTACCATCCTGCCCAGATTGCCAAAGGGATGGCATTGGCTTAGGCACCGGTGTTAACCCAAGAGGTACCCAACCTTTGCAATTATGGCAAATGGATGTAACACATGTAGCAGAATCTGGCCAGAAGAAGTTTGTGCATGTCTCATGCTCCTGGAAAAGCATTTTGGTGTTAGGCCCTCCTTTCACTAAGCTTTACTCAGCAAAGCAGTGAGGAAAGGGCATTTTTGGACAGCTTAGCTATTGCAATTTTTGACACTTAGTACTTTAAGCATCAAACCAGGTCTACAGGAACTATTATTCCACATAGGTTTTGCTACTAGTCCATTTCTGAAATCACCAGTTTTCAAAGACTGATTTTAAACGTAGGTATCAGTGAGTAATCTAAACTGCTTTGAATTACCCATTATGGTATTATAATGTTGATGCTACTTCCTCCCCATCCACATTATTAACTGTGTGCAAAATTTCTATGTGTACTAATGAATAGACTCATACTCTTTACACATCCTTTTAAATGTACCTTTTAATAAGGTTTTCATATAATCCCAACCAATTTTCATTTGGATAATCCAATACTTATGAGTTTGGCTCCTAAAACATTACTCTCTAGAGGATTCACAATGATGGGGTGAGTCACACCAGTGGTATTTGATAACTCCTGGTATTTGTGCATCCTTACTGGCTCTGAGACCAACTTACAGAACTGGCCATGCCATCCATTTGCACCTGTGATGAGCCATTATAATTTTTAAGAACATAATACCGGTTTTCAATTTTAAAAAAGAGCAGGTTAACTTTAAAAGAACAATACTAGGCAAAGGGCTTTTATCCTTAAATTATTTTGCTTTTGCAACTATGACCTCAACAATGATTCTATTATGATTTATAGTGAATTACTATAAATCATAATTTATATTTTAGATTTCAAAGTATCATACTAAACAATATAGGAATTATAATCTATATTAAACAATATAGATTTAAAACCACAGCCCCACAATCATACAAAACCATAACTGAACTTCTTCAGCTGTACGTGAGCAAGTGCCTGTGAAGCATGAAAGACAAGTAAGTTAAAAATGTCTTGCTGAGAAGAAAAAAATCAAAAAGGTTTTGAAAGACAACTGCAAGGGCTTAGCAAGTTACAGGCTGCTCAGAGGAACATTTTTGTGGCACGGTGGTAGAAATTGCAATATACTAATGTGGTTTATCACTTCCCAGTCAGGTCTTCTGACAAGAAAAGCTGTGCAGCAAAACCTACTAGCCTTCAGCTTGGCTTGCAAAACTCACACCGCATCTCAAAGTCTCACAAAAGATTCAATGTTTATACTTCTCCAGCACATCTCTAACAACCTTGTTGACTGTCAAGCAGTCATAACCAACATCAAAATACTTCCTTATTATCAAGGTGGTATTGATCCTTCACTGCATTCTTAGGGACTGGAACTGTCTTTTTGGATTAGCTTACAGTTAGAGAAAATAATTTAATTTTCATTCCAAAATAATTCAATTTTCTTTCCACTTTAACAAAACTGACTACTTCAATACTAAATAGGACTCTAGCACAATAGCAGTGACAATATAACCTTATTCAAATGATAGTATAAGCACTTTTCTGATGTTAATTGCTTTCCTTGAATTCAAAGATGTGAATTTTCTTTTGCAACTCTTTGGGGCTTTAAACTACATTATAACCAAAAGACCACCACAAACACTGATGAAAACAATGGCTCCAAAACATGTATTGAATCTAAACATTAAAATATTCTTTTTGATTACAGAACACACAAATTGTAAAATCACTGGAAAATTAAGAAAGCCTATTTTAATGTAATACTTCCTGTTCATTATCTACTTATATAGAAGATCCCAGAGTTCTTTAAAATAAATAAATTGAGCATCTAAATAAAATTATCTTTAAAACTAAGAGCTATTAAAATTACCAGTAACAGCCAAACAAAAACAAACCTCTAAATTATCAAAGCACACATGTCCAAAAATTTTAAAAGTACAGGAAGTATTTGGATAGGATAGAAAATAGAGGGATGCTGTATCTATGCCAAGGGGGCCTTCTGCTAGTTACCATCAACCATATTTTATCTCTGTTTCAGCCTGATGAAAGCTGTTAGTCTCACTACTGTGTTTTTAAGTTCTGAACACACTCCAAAAATTTTCTTTCTCTGCTGTCACTCAACTGCTGCCAACTTGGGGCACTGCAACTTATTAAAACCTTGCACATTGCCTAATACACAGACTTTTCTCACTTTCACAGGAACTGAATTCAAGCTGAATAAAAAAATTAATTACTCTTTTAAGGCCAACTCTTTCACTCCCTAGAAAGGTCAGCAGAAGCGGCAGGGCACGACTTTCTGTACTAAGCCTCAAAGCAAGGAAAGGTGGGTATCACCGGCAAAAAGACTATTATAGCAGGAAAATCTACCATGTCAAACATCATTAACACATCATTCAAAAGTGTAGCAACAAACTTAATACATTAAAATGAACATTCCTGAAGAAATGTATTTCCTGTGGGTTTTGCTACAGCAGCAATTACTCTGTCCACAGGTTAGAATGACTCTGGATGCTGTGGACACATCAGATCAGGATCAAATGCAAGAGGACAGCCTGCTCTGAAACGAGTTTTTAGGTACTATGTTATTCTATATATAATTCCACCTCCCTTTTAAATTCAAAGTTCTGCCTCACAAGTAAGGATTTAAAATGTGCAATAAAAACCCAGTAGTATTTTTGCTCAGTAATTTCATTGGAGCAGTTTCCATAGGGTGACAAGCATTCAGTAGTACTGTAATCTCACACATCCCAGAACTTTCATACAAAGGCAGAAAATTGTCTTATTTACTCTTTGGTTTACATGCAACTGTGTTAACCCATGCCATTTTCTTTAAAAGCCCTATTTTGTTGCTGTTTTTCATTTAAATAATACTATCATTACTCCCATATCACCCTACTTGTACGGACTATAAACAACTCCTCTCTGTTCTGGATTAGCAAAAATACCAAAGGTGAAAAGCCTATGTAACTTACTACTATGCATTTTCCAGTGGTTGCATGGGCTTTGCTTGTGTTAGAGCACTTTGTGTACAGAACAAATACAGTATTTCAAACTACATCCCAAGTAACTCCTTCTGCATCACTCATATTCACAGTAAAACAGATGAAGTTGGGAGTTCATCAAGAATAAGCTTTTACATTGGATAACCATGTCCTATTCATATTGTTACTCTAAAACTCCTTGGATTAGAGTTACTCAAAGGACTGATTTCTTATCGTCTTGTCCTCTGTATCATGAATATAAATCACTCACACAGAATCCAGCATTTTCTTTGTACAGCAGACTGCAGTCAAAACACTATTGTGGCCATTTCCTATATTTTGAACAACCCATACTCCTAACTTTCGCAGCATTTTATGGTGTAATAACTTTTCCACAACCTTAACAAGACACTTAGCAGTAAAAAATTCAACAAAACTAAAGTTCAAACTGCATTTAGGTGTCTCTAAAATCATATCCTGGGGTTTTTACTAAATCCTACCAAAGGGTTTTTATTGACTAAACTTACTTTAAAGATATATTTGTGATCAAAAAGCTTCTGGTCCTCCATACTTTCCTTAGGTCAGAACCACAAGTAATGCTGGTATTTTTTCCAGCTGGCTAGTACCTTTATGGCAGGAATTAGATCTGAAGTTTCTAGCATGCCTTTCCTCTGCAGAATTCTTACCTCTATTTGTATTTACATATATAGATAAGAGAGTTTCTGCAGCTAGTTTAGTATAACTACTGAGATGACTAAGTTTGCCTTCAAACAGTGAAGGATTAATTACACTACTCCTTTGAGCACCACAGTCAAGTATCTGGCCATCTTGGAAAAGCACATGAAAAAACCATAACAAAAGAACAAATTTATAGCTACAGAAAAGAAAGAAATCTAATACAGTCTGCCTAGTAGTTGACGTATATTCATTCCTCAATGGGTCATATATATACAGATAGGTGTAAGTAATCATCTACAAATTATATTCCTCAATACATTATTTAAATTACACCATTCTACTTCAGTTGTCATTTTACTTAAATGACCTGGAATTTTAAAAAGTCAAAATATTTCTAAGCTTGAAAAAAGCAAAAGAAGTATTTCAGCATTTGTCCCTGGTTCAACTACCAATACACTTCTCCCAGAACATGCCCTCCTCTATATGACATTTGCTTTTCATGACATTTGAAAGAAACAGTCTGTTTTGATACCGCATCTTTTTACCAAAAGTACCTGAAATTTGCTAACAGATACAAAGGTCACTTGAGGAAACTAAGAGCCAGCATGCCCAAGTAAGCTATGCCTCCTTAAGCAATCACACAGTATCAACATAGCAACATCATTTTATTGTAAAACATGCAACACAACTTGCATTTTCTAAACTATTTTTTCCTAGAGACTGTGGAAGCCAGGCTATCATTTTGCATATCTACAACTCTAAAGCACCACTTTGTCTCCAGCTTAAAAATCAATATGCAATATGAAGACATGTGTTTATGGTGCTGTAATTAAATGCATATTCCACCAGACAAAGACAAACTTCCCAAAGGCACAGACAAGGCCTGTATTGATTATATACCCTGTAAGGTAAAGATGCAAATGGTTATAAAGATCAGTTCTGAAACATTCAATTTAGTCCTCAAGGGCTCCAGAGGAATGAAGAAAAATACTCAAATTTGGAATTTCCCTTTTGCAACAGTTTTCACTGCCAGTTTTAACTGGTCCAAGACTGCTGGTTAAAATTATTCCATGTACAATGATGTAGAAAATGTCAGGGAAAAAAACTGTCTGCTTCCATTGCTTCTTGTGTCTGACAGTTCTGCAGGAGATACGGCAAAAATATCTCACTAAAACATCAATAATCACATAATGCAATTTCATGACTACAAATTCTCATCTGTGTTGCACTTGTCTGTCCCTAACATATCTGGTGGCAGTTCAATAAGCAGTCTTACTTTTTCCATTTATTTTCTGCACCTTGTACTTCTTTCATGTAGAAGTCTACAATGATTTCAGAATACCAAATTCTGAGACTTCACCTGCACTTTGTCTAGGCAACAACAGTGTCCAAATACTTTTGTCCAAGTTTGGTCATATTATGAGCATGGTAAATTAGCAAAGCCCCTCTTATAATACATATATTGTTCACCTTGACCTTCCCTTTAAACTTTGGACAAAGACTGTATTTACTCTAGTTTCAAAACAAAATATATTCATCAACAGGGAAAATAAAAACCTGTTGTCAGCATTACTGCCAGTTTTAAACATGAAGGTTGTAAGAAATGGGTTTTATTACCACACAGGATTAATTATTTTGAGAATTATTTATGGTAAAGAAATACTGAGCTAACAAGAAGAAAATCTAAATTTAGGTTCCACCATAGAAAATGTAAGTCAGTACCCCAGACACAATGATATAGTCAGACCTTTTGGAAACACCCGCTGAATATATTGAAAGGCTAAAAAAAATTACAGATAGGGCTGGACTTCACAATCAAGCAAATCTGGCTTTGAATAAAAGCAGCAATCTAAGAGAGGTAGATTTGAAAAACCTGTACCTGGAATAGAGATTTCTGACCTTTCCTTGCACCCCTGCTTTCACTTAAATCAAGAAAATAAATGAGCTTTTCACTTGCAATCAGAAAAATATCCATCAAATGTTCCCCTATTCAGCACTTCATCTTTTTATAAATTGGAATCTAACAGCATTGTGTGATAAAAGATTATCAAATAACTTTTAGGACTGATTTAGCATTTTTGCTAAACACCGTTTGCTTGGATAAAAATTTTCAAGTGTTATCTGTTGATCTCACGTATTACATAAATTTTGGAGTCTGTACTATTCTTTTGCAATCCTTACTTAAAACTTGTTAAATGGTCTTGCATTTTCTTGTAAGTCCTAAGGCTAAAGATGATCAATCTGTAAAAAGCTATGAAATATTACATTCAGATTCAAAAAGTGCTTGAAAGAACACAGCCTGTGAATTAAAGCAAAATAAAATCTTTTCACTACCTTTAAAGACTGATTTATAAAATCTGCAGGAAGTCTTGCATGAAGGCCCAAACACAAATGGAAGAACAGACTGAATAGTTTCTTTCCATTTATATTCTCCATTTGATCTTAGTACTGAGCACCTTCAGCAAAGAATGAAAAATATAGGCCTGACAGCTTAAGGCTTGGGTATATCTTTCTAAGAGATACTGCCATTACACAAAAGTTTCATACCAAACAATTGATGATCCAGTAGAAGTATATCTTTCATTTTTTCACCACAGAGCTTCCAGAAATGTTTTAGGGAATACATCACCTTATTCCTCAGGAAAAGAAAATGGCACCATGTCATACCTCTCATCATACTGCAGTCAAGATACATTGCAAAAATGTCCTGCTGCACTTCAAAGATTGGGTATTTCACTGTTTTCTTCACACTGTTCCTTATTCCTTGGGAGCTATTTGATCTTTCATACTCATCTTACACCTGCTTCCACATAACCCACCCTTTGTATCTGGCATCTCTCCTCTTGATTTGTCATGAGCTGGATTTTAGACTTTGAAAGAGCAGTAATTTAATTTTTCAAGACAAATCAAATGGTGAAAATACAACTCATCCACACAATGGCTAAGGCTGGAAGGCACTACTGGAAATCATCTGCCAGCGTGCTGAAGGTGTGCTCTATCTCACTGCTCAGGTTTCTGATGATGATGTTAAACAGCACATAGCTCAGAACCAGCCCTTGGGACACTCCACCAGTGACTGGTGTCCAGCTCAACTTGGTGGCACTGGTCACACTCCTTTGAGCCCTTCAACTCATCCTGTTTTCAGTGCCCTTCACTGTGCACTTCTGGTGTGTACTTCATTGGTGCACGCTTGTCTACAAGGCTGGATGGGACGCAGAGCTGACAGCCTCACTGAGGTAAGCAACAGCCACCACTGCTAGCCCGTCCATCAGCTCGTCACTGAAGGCCTTCAGGCTGGCCAGGCACAATCTCCCCTCTATAAAAGTCCATGCTGACTACTCTCAATCACCGTGATATCTTCCAAATGTTTGAAAATGGCTTCCAGGAGGATGTGATCCATCACCTTTCCAGTGATCAAGGCGAGAGTGACTGGGAATGTAATTTCCCAGACCCTCCTTGAAGAGTGGAATGACATTTGCTTTCTTCCCCTCAGGAGCTTCCCCTGATGGCTATGACCTTTCAAAGAGAGTGGTCCCACAATTATTTGCATATATGAATATGAAGCACAAGATTTTATATATCTCTATGGGCTTCTCTATAGTGAACTCAAAGATCTCTCACTACTTTTCCAACTATACGGCTGGTAGCACTGCAACAATATGCTCTATTTCTACCTTTAAATCTGCATTTGTACAAAACTGACAGACATTATTCAGTCAAAAGTTGCACCTAACAGGCAATTTTTTCAGGGTTTTTTGGGTTGCTTCTTTTTTTTTTTTTTTTAAATCACTGGCATGAACACCTGCCGGAGTTGGCTGTTGCTTGTCTCTGCCCCAGCACGGGAAAAGGTGGTTCTGGGCAGGCCACGCTCTCGAAGGAGGAGTCTGGACTCTTGCTTTTCGGTCTTCAGTTGAGTTTATTGTTTCTTATCTACAAAGTTTTTCTGTCTGTCCAGCTGAGGTCTGATCAGCAAGACAGCCAAGGGCACTCTCTCCCGCCCACGGGGCGGTTGTCTCTTTTATAGTGAAAACTACGTATTAGATATTTACCTTTAATTCCCAATACTTTCTGCCCTTGTTGGCAAGTGCACTTTCTCTATGAACTAATCCACACATGCCAACATCATCCTGAACATGGATGCCAAGGAGAAGAAAGAAGAAGGACAGGGCACGCCCAAATTCCTCCATCTTGGGACTCCTGATCCATGCACAGAATTCTGGACCCCCCTGTACAACACATAAAACCCCCCTGTACAGTGCATTATAACTCAAGTTTTAGCAAGTGAATGTCATCCCCTCACCATTCAGGCCTGAAATTCTCTCATTTCCTCACATTCAGGTGTCATTTCTTTAGAAGGATCAAAGGCAAGCCACCAGGTACTTTTGGCAACATTCCAGGACCTCCGAGCCCCGCAAGGGTTGTCTCAGTAGCTCTGGACATCCGGAGTGATGTACTGAGTTCCCACAAACACCAAATACTGAAATTTTGCAGTCTCTTTTGATAACTTCTACATTTTCATTACTTACTGATTTGAAAGTGTAATCTAATACATTAAAAAAGTGCTCAGAAAGGCAGGCAAGGGAGTAGTCATGCTCCCTGTAAACAGAAAAATTGAGAAACACTAGCTAATATTATTTTAACCACCGAATATTTAGAACTACAGTGAAGTACAACTCACAGGAAAGCATGTGATTAGAAGCACATGCAAGAAAATAAAGTTCTGCCAGACACGCTGTTCTTTTGTGATCTCATGAAAGTACATACCTAATGAAAAACACCTTGGAAATAAAAATCTTGGGAAATGTAAGAGCTGACAACCAGAAGAGTGATTGGGTTTGGATTGCTGGGAGTTTTTTTCTCTCCTCTGAAAGCAAATCATCAGCAAGTCATTATAATACCTTCTGGGAAATAACACCTATTACTTGTCGATCTACTTAAGAGTAGAAAATCACCCTACTTTTTAAAGCTGTAAACTTATTTCTCGTAATGTTCACTATTATTACTTTCTTCTTTTCAAGGATTTAGGTTCACTCTTTCAAATGACCACAGCTTTGGAAGTTTTATAGGAAGACAGAAGAACATTCCTGTATTTCTGAAATAGTCCTTTAATATTGACAGGGAGACATCGTTGGATTCTAGAGTTCTAACGAAGAAAATTGTAAATTGCCAAGGTAAAAGTTCCACATATTTACCTTTGCCTAAAGGACACATTTAAGTGATTCACTTTATGGAGCCTGGAAAGTAACAGCTCCTGTTTACAAAAAAAAAAAAAAAAAAAAAAAAAAAAACTTGGCAGTGGCTTTTCCTCATTCCTTGTTAAAACAACACTTCCAATGTTCTCACTAATCCCAAACGTGGTAGCAGGTATCTTTGGGAAGAGTCCAGATCTCAGAAAGCTATACACCAACTGTATTAAAGCCTGACTGCCTCAAAGCTTATTAAAAGCCAGTGCTTGTCCCATTGCAGCCCTTGAGCTGAGCTGCACATGAGGAACACCTTCCCCACACTGCACTGGTGCCAGTCTTCAAATGACCACAGTGACACAATCCCAGGCTAACTAGACACAGATATTATTGACAAAGGCTAAGAGACTGTTAATTCCTTTGGCAAGAGATAGGAGGAGAAGAATGGGAAGCAGAAGCCCAGCACTCTGTTCCCCACTTCCATACTTCATTTGCCAAGTGGCAATTCATCTGTTCAACACCCACTCACACAAGGCACAAAGAAATAGGCCAGAGAACGTAGTCTGAAGATTTAGGAACAAAAATAATTTTATACTACTGTCCCAGCTTCAGTACTACAAGACATGTGAGAATTCCTCTAGGTTTTTTTTTGCTGGAGTTTTTTGGGGGTGATGATGGCATGCTTTTAAGCACTGGCTGCACTGTGGAGTATTTCAAATAGCTTAGGTGCCAATTCCATTATTAATGTAAATTGCAGACTAATCTTACTTGCTGTCACCACACAGAAGCTGTGGAACGGTGTTCATCTCTTATCTGAGACTGGATCTTGACTGTATATTTAGGACTACTACCAAAAAATTAAATAGAGATGCACTTTCAAATGCTAACAGGCATGGCTTAAAAGTTATTGTACCATGCAAAAGGACCTCTTTTTTGAGCCCGTTACTTGAAAAAACCTTCCACGCATGCTGTGAAGTGCATGCTGTCTTTTCCCTTGCTGTTGAAGTTGCATATTGATGAAAACAGATCTATGGCAAATCTTCTGCTTATGCTTATTTTAGTGTGGAATAAGAACTTGGAGTAAAGGAAAAAGCACAATAGCTGCATGTTATAAAGTGGAAAAAATACTCAGAAAAGAAGTCAGCAAAATGCAGTAGGTTACAAGCATGCTTGATAACTAAATTCAAAATATTATTAAAACTATAATTGATGCACTTTGTGGTAATTATATGAAGTGTTCTTATTTCCTTCCTGCTACAGTCAGAGCATGAATAAACAATCTGCTTTCAATTGCTCTCAGCCATGAAATTTAAAGAGGGTGAAGAATGTGCAAGTCAAATAAGAAATTTTAAAAGGGCTGGCATTTAGTTGTTGAAAAATTTTACTGGTATGTTTCAAAGACTCATGGAAAAGTTAACTATTCAAGTATAGTAGTATTCAAGGCAGTATTCAAAGGCAATACTATCAACATAGATTGTTGATACAATCAACATCTCCCTGCTCTGATTGAAATGGTGAATTGGCTTTTAGGTACCCAGTGGAAGAAAACCAGTCAAGTATTTAAGTTACTGCAAAGATTTGTACACATTTCCTTTGTAAAAGGCACACCATGACCACAAACCCCACAACAGACAACAGATTTTACTTTTTTCATACAGAATTCAGTCACTTTATACAAACCTTACATGAGTTGAGATTTCTTGATTTCAACACTGCGAAGACAAATTTCAGTCTAAGTTTGTGTGATTTCAATAGCTGCTACATTTTACTGTCCCGCTTGTAGCAAGAAAGGAGTTGAGGTTTATGCCATACTTTGTTTCTGATTAGAGAAGTCAAAATCTAAAAAAACTCTAAAAATTAGCTACCTATAAGCTAACTCGACTCAGATGTCTTTAAAAATACACCAAATAAAGCCCCAACAGACAAGCAACCCAAACCCAGAAAACTGCACTTAGACAGAAAGTAATTATACAGATAATCCATACCCCCTAAAAAATTCCTTATCCAATGAGAGAATAATGGAATTTTTTGCCAAGTACTATACTCTTTAGCCTGCTACCAGCCCCAAGCACCATCACTCTTATAATGTAGTATATGACATGAAAGCAAGCATGTTACTTAAGCAGCTCTGTGGGTGTATCTAAACCCAGGAAAACAAACATCTAGAAACTACAGCAATACCTATAGTTTAAAGGCACAGTAGGAAAAACATGGTAAATCTGTCCAGCCATCCAATCTGGAGTTAAAATTGATGATTTAACACTGATATTCCTGAAGAATAATGTTACAAGTATCCTGGAATAGAAAATCACATCTAAGCATTAATGTCAGTTATGCTGCTTTGAATCAAGATGTTAGTGAAGTCCCAATTCTCAAGCTTAACCAACAGGCTCCTGTCTTTCCAAGACAAAACATTAGGCAGAATCCCTACTCTTACTCAGGCTGTTTCCAGACCCTAAAAGCAAGCACTGGCAGGTGTGATTCTGTCTTTTGTTCTGCAGGAAACATGTGGCTTCTGAATTCAGCTCAAGCTGGACAGCTTTGAAATAACAAGTGCAAAGGTTTCCACGGACTAGGTGGCACAGGCAGCCCCTGCACAGCTCTTACAGGATTCTCACCAACACAGCGTGACAAGGTTCCGGTGGGAAGACCTCTCAGTCTCTGCCTCAAGCTTTTCGTCTCTTCCTCAGATTATCAAAAGATAGCCAATTGTGATGGTGGATTTTCTGCTGGAAGGAAGCTTCATGCTGACTGAGACCACCAACTCATTTCACAGAAAATAAGATGGCAGTAGTTTTTTTGCAGTTGCCAACTTAAACTGTATCTGAGCTACAGCCCTAGATGTGAAAGGCTCTGTAATAAATTACCAATCTCCTGAGCCATCCAGTTAACAACATGCCTGGTTCTTTTAAGCTTTACTTCACGTTCAAAAATTTTCCAAAACTGTAGAAAGTAAAACATCAGACAATTTTTTATTTTTGATGACAAATCATTTGCTTCCTGTATGCCTCTTTAAAATACAGAAGTTATCTAAGTAGTAACATGCACTGTGTATTTCTATATTATGTTTTGCTCCACTACTTCATGAGTCATGACAAAGCCACTAGAATCTTTTTGATTCTTTCCCCTCAGTGCTGAGGCTTTTGTTCCATTTCTAAAACCAGGAGCAAATTAAAACCATCCACACAATCACTGCAATAAAGCAAAATCTCCTTGTATTTCAGTTCTGAAAATTCTACTTATCAGAGATATACCTTTTGCCTTCTGTTCAAATGGAGAAACTGGCATTCTGTAAAAGCATTTATCAGGCATGAAAATAGATGTCAAAAAACTAGTCCTTGACCACATTTTCAGGAACACTATTAAAGCTATTTCAAAGACAAAAATTGACCCTGGAGGACTAGTAAGGAATCCAGACTTATTTCACCAAACACAGAATATCACTGGCAATAGTGACTCATAGGAATGAAAGGTTAAATTAATGATACTTCTAATTGCTGAAATTTCATTCGTGCATAAGAGTATCATATATAGGTGGTACACTTAGAAGTAAATTGAAAAAAAAAGAATGCTATCAAAGAGTAAGAGCTACAGACAAGTGGATCAGAGGAATTACCCAATTTCAAGACAAGAGACAAAAAAGACCAGTTAGCTGTGGGCCTATTTTGAAGGCAAATTTTTAAGAATTGGTGTCATTCACCATTTGAAAAGAATTTGCTGGTTAAAGACACTAACTCAGGTTATAAATATTTTCCTTATATTGTAGTTTAGATAAACATTAGTTTACTTGCAGAAATTATCTAAAGTTGGCGTGGCTATATTGCTGGTAGATTATAAACATTAGGAGAAAATAATGGCTTTCAAAAGTCCCTTTCCTACATTAAACTGATAATTTCAGAAAAAAATCTTTTTTTCAGCAGTTCTTACAGCCAATCATTCTCCCCCACCTACACCAAAGCTGTATTTAGTTATTTATCTTGCCTGCAGTGATACTACTAGAGGCATTTTCTGTACCTCAACGTGCCTGTTATTTAAATAACCCATTTAAAACAGTTTATTTAGAAAATAAAAAAACATAAACAGCTATCTGATACACTTGCTCTCAAAAGCATATCAGATCACAGCCAGCTTTTAAAATCCACTCTACTAATCAAGGCCGTCTGACTGCAGTGTAAAAATATATATTTATTAATATATGCTCTTAGCACCAAGGCTTTTGTTTCCCAGTGGTTTTTCATTAAGAAAAACAACCCTTGCCCTCAATTATCATCCCAGTGCTAAAACCCATTGAGGATCCACTTACCAAATCCCTGTGTAACACCCAGTTAGCATGCAGGTAGTGAATACCATCTAGGATCTGATATAACAGCGACTTCACCATTCCCCGAGGTAACTGAACTGGTTTCTTGTTTGCTTTAGAAGCCCTGTGAAACTTGATTATGTGCTGCAAAGGGGAAAAAAAAATGAAAATAAAAGAAGTGCAATGTTTACGCAAAAAGATTGCCATCAACTCCTTACACAGACTTCTCAGGGTTTTTTCAACCTTTCATAGGTTTTTCCAAACTACAAACATGTGCCTTATGTACTAAAAAATTAATCATGTACTAAGTAAATGATCATTGTCCCAAACCAATCTCTCAAAAATTAAATCAGTTTTTGCTATGGTTTAATCCCAGAAGGCAGCTAAGCCTTGCAGAGTACGAGGAATAAAAAACCAATATGAACATCAAAGCACATTTCCTTTTAGATCATTGATCTTTGCAGTTTTAGAGGTATTTTTGTTCAGGGAATTTTTTTATTAAGATAGGCTGATATCCTGTACATCAAACCACAGAATTACAGGTGTATTACCTCCTACACTATTTTACTTCTAAGTTTTCTCCTATAGTAATAATGACTGTAACATTCAAGACCTAATGCCAAGCAGAATTTTTTACAAAATGTATTAGGAATTTTATACATTTAAATCAGAAGCTCAGATTTATTCCTTCTTTATTTACTATACCCTTACAGCACACTACTCTCAAAACAGAAGCTGTTAACAGAGCAAGTCTACAAATCTGTCCATCTGAAAGTCAGCCACCAAGTCTGACACAGAAAAAGAACCTTTAGCAATTCTAAATTTAGACACAAGCAATGATGTCTGGCACTGAGGAGGAGCCCAAAAGGATGTGTTGTCTTAGCACTTAAGCCCCAGGCGTCACTAAGTTCAACAGCAAGGTGTGCCATAGTCATGGCAACCATTTCCATCTTTGCCTCCTTCAAACACAGAAGCAATCTACAGAAGAAACTTCTTAACATATTCACACTTTTTTTTCTGTAATGGCTCGCACTTGTGTGATCATCAAAACAGCCCAGATCTTGTCTGCCAAAACCTGGCACCAAACTTTTGTCGTGTGCCCTTCCTACATTCCTGACCCCCATATTCCAGGTGCCAGTTAGCTAACCCAGCTATCTAACACCCTTTGGGAAACTGCCTTTCCTCTCCTGCTGCAGCCCAGCTCCATACAGCCTGCCCTCCTTTGCTTCAGGCAGCCAGGCTTGGCTTTCCTGTGAGGAACAGGCACATTTCTGCCCTGTCAATGGCAAAAATGGAGATGCACAGAGCAAAAAAACATTTATGAAAATGGGACAGACCCTGCACTGTCAGCCAAGCACCACATGCAGAATCATCTCTCAGCCTGAACCACAAGATTGACCTCCTCTCACCTCTCTCTTCCACCAACTCCAAAACAAATGTTATTCTCATATAGTGGACAGAGAGAAGTGACTCTTCAGAGACAGGAAGCAAAACAGATGGTTGTCCCAGACTTCTTTTGCTCCTGCTCTAATACACTCAGTATTATCTAGCTCTTTCCCAGCCTAACTTAAAACCTGCTGTCCTAAATACACAAGTGCTGGAACACTTGATCCATGGCCAGCTCTCCGGGGCACAGAGCCAGCCCAGTCATTGCAACCAAGCCTCTCACATCCAGATACAGTGAACAACCAGGAATTGGTGCAGCTGGGGAATTCTGAAGTTCATACAGGTATATGCATGGAAGCATAGAAGTCAAAATTGAGGGTCATTTCTAAGTTAGTTACATACAAATCAGTGTTTCATTAACAGAAAGACTTCTGTGGTGATTTAGGTTAAGCATGAAGCAAAGCAGAAATGTATAAATACAACAAGAACAGGTTATAGTAATAACACCCCTAACAAATATGAAGCCTTGTAGCACATTTTGAAACAAAAAACCCCCTCAAACGTTCCTAGACCTCTGTAGCTTAGCATATCAAATATGGGGGAGTAGTGGAAAAAAAAGTGCTCTTATTCTTCCATCATGTTAAAATAAAAACAAAGCTAACCAACTGTACGCCATTTTCCCAAGATGTCATTGTTTCTGTTTATCAGCCTTAAGAATGTCTCAACATTTCAGCTGTTTGCTAACTTTTTTGTCTCTGATCTTATTTTGGTAACAAAACCTCAATACCACGTATCAGAACTTCCAAGACATTTAATTGTAAGAAAGCGTCTTTCCTTTAGCTTAGCATAAAGAAAACTTACAAACTAGTTCTTAGGCAAACCAGGTAATTCCAAACTATAAGGAAAACTGTTTTTAAAAGAAATTGGTTTGTGCTAAGTGACATGCTCACAAAAAAACAACTCATGATTCATAGTGTGCCATTGTCACATGTACACATTCATAAAAAATTCACCCTCGTTACAAATTGTTTTGTTGCACCCTTTGATATGAATCTTAGCCTCTTTTGAGGTTAGCATTTGTAGAATTGAGAGCAGTGCTCCTAATGTATGTCAGCATTAATTTGAGGCACACACACCTTTCTTTCAGGGAAGTCAAGGCAGCATGGTGTTTTCGTTTTTTACCATGCTACTTTATTTTTTAAGTATTCCAAATTGATATTAAGCTTACAAATACTGAGTTAACACAGGAATTAAGTATATATCTTAAAACAAATTTACTCTGCCTCCAACAGGTTTATATTTTAAAGCTGTATCTTGCAATTAGGAATAAATAGCTTTCCTCCCAAACAGATGGAATTCCTGCAGATGAGATGAGAAAAAATTTTCCCAATGAAATGTATGAATTAAATATACAGTGTCACTGCTCTCATTTGTATTCAGAGATGACAATCAATGAAACTAAAACTGAACCATCCTATTCAGAAAAAAAAGTTTGTCATTTTTCAAAGGGAATTCACCTGCATAATCTATACATTTTCCTGCACCCCACTTTTGCTGTAATAGGGGTTTATATCTACATTTATTTAAGTAGACTTCTAGCTACTGAGAGCTGATTTCTGCAGATTTTTTTGCATTTTTTTAATCTTCTTAAAGAGATCACAGGTTAACTGTATGGTGTGTTTTCTTAACATTTTCCATTGCCTTTCCTTTAGTATTGAAAATGCTTCCAACAAACATGGAGTAAGCAGCTATGCTGTGCTTAAAAATTATGTGTCTCCCTTGACCCTGTCTCTCTGCTGCAACTAAAACTCTAAGCCTGGTACCTACAAACAATTCACCTTACCCAGAGGTCATGCTCAGCGTAGTCAAAGAGAAGCCACACTTTTCTGTCAGCATGAGAAAGGAACACCTTTTGCAGAGAAATGACATTTGGATGCTTGAGCTCCCGCAGCAACTGCAAAAGAAAAAGTCCACAACAGTTATATCCATACATCCAGGGTTGGGATACTTAGAACACAAACAACAGAAGCTGGAATCTGCAAGCCACAGAAAATCACTTTTTTTTCAAAGAACTAGTCATTAGTTTTAAGCCAAAGCTGAAAGCAGGTCATAACTCCCTCAGGGCATTCACTTCCCACCCATTTTCTAAAAGCTCAACTCTATGTAAACCTCATTATTATCACTCTGCAAACAGCCAGCTGTGGCATCTGCCCTTTTGCACAGGCTGTGATCTTCAACAGTCCTATTTGGGGCACCCCATTTTCTCCTCACTCCCAATTACCTGAAAAGGCTGCATTTTCAGTGCAGTCATTTGAATGGGATGGCTGATGTAGAGCCTGCTAATGCAGTCAGCTAAACCAAGATGTGGTTTGGAAGGTGGACTCTGCTGATCTACAAGGTCACTGCTCTCTACAGAAGAGGGTCCAGCTTCTTGCCACAACACAGACTACACCAGTTAGTACATTCAGAGAAGTCACCCATAAAACAGCACCCAGTTCAAGAGAAAAGTATTCTGGATGCAAAAAGGCTGGTGAAAGGTAACCTGGTATGGAGCTAAAACAAATCAGGGTACTAACAGCAGAGACCAGCCTAGCAAAGGGACACACCTGAATCTTCTTTCAGTACTAGTGAGCCGCTAACCAGCTCAGCTGCTTCAGAAACTACAGTCTGAACCCCAGCAAAAGGAAAATATAGATGAGATAGAGCACAACAACTGAATGCAGACAGCAGTCTATTTGAGGTCTACTGCTCACTGTACTCATTCAATTGCTAAGAAAAAAAGCTTTATCTAAGCAAACTGTGGTTAAGTGTAACTACCTAAGACTAGTCAAATTCCTGCCAGTTCAGTGTGCCAAAAAATTATTTCTTACTGAAAGGAATGGTTAGGGTTTTTTATTTTTAAAAAAAATGCCAACAGAAAATGAAACCACTCTTTGAAGATAGAATTTACTTCTGAGACAATATATTTTCAATAAAATATCATTTTCCACTACATAAAAAAAAATATTCCCTTCTATTTATATCTCTGTCACAAGTGCTAAAATTTTAGCTGCTACTGAGATAGTAAAGTGGAAGTATATATGCGTGTGTTTGTTTCCTTCTTTCCTATTTCATTTGAGACAGACTTGCATTATGACTCACTGACCAGTCTTCAGTATGCCATTTCTTGGAAAAAAAGGACCTATAACCCACAGAAATTTTACCTCAAGTACAAGATCAAATAGGGAGATAGTGTAAATGAGACAAAACAGAAATAGAAATCAATGCAGAAGGCTGTAGAGTTTCAGCATGGTTAAGCTCTAAGATTTGTAAAAGCACTACATCAAGGCATTTGAAGGCAGGATCCACAAGAAGTATGGAATTCTTTAAATGCTTGTCATTCCTAGAAAGAATAAGAGCAGTATGGAAAAACCAAGAAATGCTTATTTGCACTTTTTTATCAATTACAGGTGGGGATCGCCTGTGCTAATTTAACCCCAGCCAGAAGTTAAACCCCACAGAGCCACTTGCTCACCTCTCTCAGTCAGACATGAATGGAAGAAAAAAATGCAAGAAAATGTGTAAGACAGTTAAAAAGTGAAAGAAAGAGGAATTAAACACCACACCCACAACAACAACAAAAAAAAAAACCAGAAGCAATGCAAAGGTAAATCACATATGACTTCCCACAAGAGAACTGGTGCCCAGCCAGTCTCCAAGCAAAGGCTACTCCTCCAAAGGGAGGAGGGGCAGGGATGGGACGCAGAGAAAGCCACTGTACACTGTAAGCAATAGCCAAAGCATTGCTGGCTTATCAACACTGCTTTAGTCACAAATTCAACACACTCCACCAGACAAGCTGATGTGGAGAAGATGAACTGCATGCCAGACAGGCACAGCATCAAAGACCAGCCTCTCAATGGTGAACGATGCTGCAGGGTTTAAGAACACACTATGCCAGTCCTTACAACAAAGTAATTTTTCTTTAATCAGCATAAATTCACATACTAAATGTATGCAAAAAAGTTTAATTAACTGTACCAGAAGATTACATGGCAGTTCAGCAACTGTGCATCCATACCAAAATACTGTATTTCCTGTGACCTAATGGACACATCTGTACCAGGTACAACAAAATACTCATTGATGAAAGATGCAGATACTAGTCAGAGCTCTAAAAAATAATGTATTGTTCCCTTTTGTCTGATCCCATTTTAAGTCTCTCCTACTCCTTATTCCTGAGGTAGCAGCTATCACCTACCTAAAAAATCCAACCTTTTCACATGAAATATGATTCAGCTTGGAGAACACACAGAAAACCTATCACCAAAGCTGGCCACAAACATGAGAAACTTTTAAGTAATGCAGCAGAAAGATTCCCTATCTGTGTAGTGAGGCAACATAGATAGAATTCTCCCTTGTTTGTTCTAAGGTAGTCTTTGCAGACTTTGAGATTGACAGCATTTCTTGCTTTTATCCTCCCCACTCCACCGTGATCATTCCCCTTCCTGCCTTTTATTTTTCCTCTAAACATCCCAGCAGCATCCCTCTCAAATACCCAAAACCCCACTGTCCTCCTAAAAATCCCATAGCAACCTGCTTTCCTTCTCATCAGTCCCAGCTGACACTCAGTCTTCAAGAACACACCTGAGAAGTTCCTTCTGCAGCCCATCACCATTGTGTTAGGATTTCTGGTCTTTGCTACTGTCACTGACAGCATTTCTTATTGTTTGTGCATCTGTGCACTCAGTTTATCATTCTTGCTGGTTTCTGCCTTTGCCTTTTGTGCTGAATAACTGTTAAATCCACATTCTTTCAGTTTGCTTAAAAAATCTGATGGGTTCCATCAAAGCCAGACAGCCACAAGCAACCCAGTGAATAGGAAGGCTAACACACATCAGCAAACCATCAGCATAAGGAAATGATTGCTGCAGTGGGACAGATGATTCCTGAATCACTGTCTTGGAAAGGTCAAAACACTCAGTGACAAATGCAAACACTGTCTCTGAAGAATCTGAAAGAGCTCATGCAGATGATATTGCATCACATGCGCTGCAAAGAGCATTTTCAGCAACCTTGGCCTCCATGAAGCAGGCCTCTCCAGTCCATAAACCACATGCCTTTCCTAGCAGATGACTTGACTTGTGTCCAGCAGCTGACAGAGTTCAGACAAAGTAGACTGCAAGAAGCATGCTTCAACTATCACTTTGATGCCTGCTAATGATAAAGGGTATTTTTTGGCCTAATGACTTTAGCCAACCACTTCTGTCTAGCCTAGCTCAGTTCTATAGAACACAAAGAGAAAGCAGACAAAAATGATGTGTTTGGCTCTCAGTAAATTGCCTTCATTTTCATTTGCATATCACATGATGATTCAAATCTATTTCCTCATCCAGAAAGGTTTCTCTTATATTAGTTAGTCTGGGCACCCCCTTATAAAGAAGGGAGACCCAACAAACCTTCAAAGAAATAGAAATCAGCAAATTACAAAGATGCCCATACATCTGGTTTAGAAGCCCATGTTTGTCCCTTGCTGGTCCTGCCCTTGTTTTCTTACTGTTCAAGACCCAGCAAGGGAAACAGCATCCCTTGGTGCACGTCTTGGGCTCACACCAAGGTCCCTCCACCTCCCTCTTGAAATCAAGAAATACTCATTCCACACAGCCATAGGGCAGCTGAGGGACAGTAAATCAAAGTGTCCCAATGATGCATAAAATTGTTTAATTGCTTCAGGAACAAGGAGAAAGTGAAGTAAAACGGGACGTTATTAAATAATCAACAGCAGCAGTAAGGAAACCAGGAAAACTGCAGCATGACTAAGACCAATCCTTTCTTGCACTAACAATAATTCTCTTTCACATAAAATAGGAGCTGAAGTCAGCACAATTTTTATGAACATGACCTGCTTCTTCTGGTGATATTCCTAAATTTCCTGTGAAGCTCTCTACAACTACAACAATTTTAAAAAGCCAAGACAAAGCACCCTTCACATAAATGAGGATTTCTAGCTCTGCTGCAAATGGCATTTCAGACCTGCTCTTGACATGGTTAACCTTCGTGGTCCACAGGGAATGTTAACTTGCAAACTGCAGCCTTGCAATACTACCATGCTTATTTCTATAATTCAAGTTGCACAGGGGATGTTAAAATCAATTATCAGGAAAAATTATTTCACCAAAATGTTTGGCAAGGACTGGAACAGGATGCCCAGGAAAGTGGTTGCATTGCCATCCCTGGAAGTATTTAAAAGACATGCAGATGTGTGGTTGCTGAGGGACATGGTTTAGTGCTGGACTCGGCAGCGCTGGGTTAATAGCTGGACTTGATGATGCAGGTCTTTCCAAACCTAAATGATTCCCAAGTCCTGTAACAGAGCACAACTGCTAGAGCAATTTGCCAGGTAACCTGCCCCAAGACTCTCCCCTATGTCAGGACATCAGCTGTTTTAGAAAAAGCAGCTTCTTGCTCTGACCACCTTCCTTTGAGTGCCATGTAGCACTTCTCCCAAGCCCTAGGACAGTCAGAAAACTGGCTACACACCAAGCCACTGGCAGTATCAACTCATTTAAACAAAATCCACTATTGCATTACATGGCTAGTTTGATGGCATAAATTCCAACTCTAATCATCATCTCATGCTTCAAAAAGGCTCACATGAGTTTCACCAAAGGATCAAAAACAAACATCATACATTAACAGTCATGCCATGGCCCTGCAATGCAAAAATGGGCAAGCAGGGCCGTGGAACACAAAGCAGATTGCAGTTGATGCAGAAAGGCAACTTTCAGACTGCAAGGAGAATGACAAATTTTACTCATCCTGTAACAAGTAAGATGCCAGTGGAATTACTGCTACAACAGATGAGTATAGGCATTACCTGAAATATTATGCGTAATTCTGACCTATTCAGGGAAGATAATTCCAACAGCAACAGGGCAAAGAAAGCATAAGCCTACACCCAGAGAAAGGGAAAGGCTACTGCTCAAAGAAAACCAGCAAGCCAAGACAAAATGCTAATAGCCTGCCAAAACAAAGCAGAGAAGAAACAGTCTCTCCCTCTTAAAAATGAGAGCAGAAGAGAGGAGCTATTTTAACTAACTGACAATATTATGATAAGTACAAATGGGTACAAATTAGTCATGATTAATTTTGCCTTAAAGGCTGAATAATGTTCAAAGACTCATTACTAGAATGAGACTCAAACTGCCTTCAGAGATCTCTTTTCCTTACAAGCTTAACTTGTAGCTTGCTAATTTTTTTTAAGTACCCTTTGCTTCTCTCCAACAGCAGGAGCAGAATATGACTCGAGAGATGTTACCCAATTCTACACCACAAACATTTGTTAAAAACTTTCTAACCACTATTCTTAGTTTCCTATGAAACAGTGGAGCTCGAGTGCTTTAAACTTGTTATATAAACCAATCCCCAAATTTTATTATACAACACCTCAAATACCAGGCTGGCTTAGCTGCTATGCATCAGACTCAAGATCTGTTTGCTTCAGTGTAAATACAATTTTAGTTTCATATTCTCACAAGTCAGATATTCCACTAAAAAATACAGTACTAAAAAATAACAGAATACCTGCTGAAAGTACATGCTGTTTTCCTTTTTCAGAGGTGTTCAAATAAAAGCTTACAAAGGCAATGCAACAAAAGTTGTAATACTGCTCACACTAAGAATTTATTATGAAGCTGACAACACATATTTGAACCTCCAGTTCTTCAGACAAAGCAACAATTTCAAAAAAGTTGTATATTTTATTCTTTCAATTTTTTAAAGTCCTAAATGTGCAAAAAAGAAGCCTGACAACACAAAATGTCAAGTGGAAAAAAACCCCATATTTCTTTTTATCTTCCACAGTTTCTAAAATAAGTGAGTCTTATGTGATGTCACATGCAAGTCAATATTTATTAGCACCTTCTAATTCCAAACAGGTTTGAAGTATTAAAAGAGGTGTTACTAAATGTTCTCTCAAAGTAAGGAGGTGGATGAAGAACCCAGATGAGACAGACACTGGATGTCAAGCTTCAACAAGTTCTGCTGTTCACAGAAAACATTATGATTCCTAAGGATTCTAATTACAACATTTAGTCAGCAGCTTTGTCCTGCTGTCACAGAATTAAAAACAGTGCTACACTCCACACAAAATCTCTCAAGAATACGATCTTCAGATCAGTAATGTAGCTGGGTAAGTACTCAGTCAAAATTGATATTTTCCATACCACATTAAACTGAAGCATTTGAGAATCATTAAACATGACAAAAAGAGTCAAATTAAACATCTATCTTCCTCAGTACTGTCACCTTTCACTACATGGAAAGATTGCCAGGAAACCTTAACGCGCCCTCTGACATGAGGAAGGTTTGGTCCTTCGCGTGGGAAACTGCTTTCACTGTTAGCGTGGAAGGGACATGACAGCCCCCAGCACCTGAGGAACCTACACCCAATATTTTCATTGCCACACAGCTGGTTCAGGATCTCTTCAGGCTTAGGGTTAGGGTTTTTTGTTCCTTACCAGGGGAAGGTGTTGAAGAGGGTAAAATCCTGGTGCTACCCAGTTTTGGTTTCTACCTCATTGGGTCCCTCTGGCTGCAGCGATCAGAGTCATCCTCAGACTGGCTATGAAAGAGCCTTTACAGCCTTCTTCCACCCCTTCCACTGGCAGAAGGAAGACAGACCTGATAATCACATGGTGAGACACTGTTGTCACCCAGGGCATGGAAAGCCCAGTGTGTGAGAAGGACCAATTACTCTCCAGAGGAGTCTCCTCCACCAAGGTCAACTCAGGGAAGACCACTCACCAAGAGCAGCTCTCTTCTTACTTGCCATGGGGACTGGGCCTGCTACTGTGCCTCTGTCTCTACCTCTGCCACCCTCTAGCCCAGGTGGAAGCCATGGGGACAGTGCAGATGCAGAGATGAGCAGGCCTGCTGCAGAGGCTCTCCCTTTCACAGGAGATCTGTTAAGTAACAGCACATCCAAAGGAATGGTTCAACTCCGCTTCCTCTCTCCACAAAACTGCTCTTTTGCTCTTTGGCAAAGCTGAACATCCAACAGTCACAATCACTAGCTCCAACACAGAGGACATCATCTTTTGTGATAACAGCCTGCACTTGTTAGAACAGGAAACATAAAATCCTAGGAATGCCTCCAAGGCAGACCGAAAGAGCAAAAACAACCAGAGAAGCCAGCTGCTTATTGTTCTGTAGTTTTCTGTTCCATCCCTGGCAGCCTCAAGGCTGTTTTAACTCACACAAACTGACTATGGTGTTTAAAGGACACAACACAGACAGGAGACAGCCAGAGCACAGCACTGTCCACCTCAGATGTGCACTGTCACTTTCAACATTTCCATCACTGAAAGCATGTCCTACGACACCCAGCACTTCCTCTTCAGAGCAAAGACAAAAATTAATGCTATCAGATATTTCTGTTGACCTAACCAGGCACCAATAAACAAATTACATGGAAAACTGGTAAAAAGAAAAAACAACAAAACAAAGAAACAAAAACAAAACAAAACACCAAAAAAACCCCAAAAAAACAACCACCCAAATGCCTCATAGCTCCCTCAACTAAACAAAACCTCAGTCTAAGCCAACACCTCGCTAGCCAAAGGAAGTATATGCAAGCAAAGTACTTGCAAACCTGCTAAAACTGAATGAAAAATGCTGATCAACACAACACATTTCAGCAAGTAACTTGGTTGCTTCAAAAGCTAGGACTCATGTATAGGAAACTGTCCAAGCCAAAATCATCAAGCTCTATTAAAAGCCTGGTTAACTACTTCAGCTCTCTACAGCCTTGAAGAATTCTCCTGCTTTGCAAACTGTGAAATACCATTTGCTGCACTACTCCAGGTGGAGAGACTTTAATGACTTTCTTCCACGTGATTAAATCAGAAGATGAAGAATCAATCATTTGGGCTTGTACATTCTGCATATTTTTGTACAGATCTTCTCACCATTCAATCTCTCTGCTCTCCCATCTACCACAAATAACACTCGTGGCATGCTGAACGTGCAGTTTTTAGTGCCTGCTTAAATCCTCAGAAGTGAAATTGCAGATCACAGAACACATACCCAGTATAGCAGGCAGTGCACAGATCTGCAGAGAACAAGATATGAGCAGCCAAACATTCAGTTAAGGTTCTGAAAGAGGCAGGATTCACAAATGTTTACCAAGGGGATGAATGGGGCAAAGATAAGGAAAAATACAACTCTTCAAGTAGCTTGATATGAAACATATTGATTCAATTAGCACAGTAACTGTTAACTCCACCAAGTAAACAGATGGTTGAAGAAAATCAAAGTTCAAATGATTGAAGAAAAAAAAAAACCAAACAAATCACTTATTTAAACTGAGTTATAGATTTAGCTCATCCAATAACTGATTCAAACGTCTGAAATCAGGTCTCTAACCTAATTGAAACCTTTCCCTGTAACTGATGAATTTCAATAGTTAGTTTATTTTTCTTACACCATTCTCCAACTCAGGTGTCTGCATCAAATAGATGTCTTAAAAGAGTAAGTTATGGGCATTTTTAAATATAAAAGTTACTCAATACTCCAAAACTGAAGTTAGTCATCAGAAGACAAAAGCCATGACAGAGCTGTAAAAAGAAGAGTTTCACTGGGATTTATATGGAACTGCATTCTTCCTAGATTGTCACAGAGTAGAATATACAAGCCTCAGCTCTCCAGAGAAACTGAAATGGATATGGCTCATATGCAAACTAAATCATCCTAGTTCCTCCTAATACCACCATGCTCTTAAGGTATTGACGTTAATTTGGATAGTCCAGAACACACTGTAACAAAGTCTGGCATGCAGCCTTGACTTTTTAAGTACAACAACAAATAATTTCATTAGTTATATGTACAGATGACAGGGTATAATACTGCTGGTTAATTCAGTAGCATTTTCACGTTACATATACTCACATCATCAATATAAACCGTATGACTATTATCATCATCAATTTGATTCATTTCCATAGGAGGCTCATTTTGCTCCTTTTATTGATAGAAAGGTGGAAAAAATCTATTTAAACAGAATTAAAATAAACAACACCATTCCAGGGGGGAAAAAATTGTCCTGTTCACTTCAAACAGCAACATCAAAAGAATGGCAAGAAACCAATTCAAACCCAGAAGTCCATGGTCAATTATTAATTCAACCACATTATTAGAAGCCACACGCCTGGAAGCATAACCAGAAGCAAAGTCAACTACAGCTCAAAAAATATTGCTTCAGGTTTCTCCTTCTATCCTACACCTGCTTTTGGGCTCCATTCCTCTCTGCGCTCTCGATACCTGCTTTCTTGGCATCTTTGGTATGTGCACTGTGTTCCCTCCTTCCTTCACCAATCCTGTCACACATGGGTGCTGAGCTGTACTGCTGTTCTCTTCCAAAGGCACAGGTTGCAGCAGCTCAGAGCATGGAGGCAGCACCCCTGATGCTCATTCCTTTTCGATCAATACTGGGGGACTTTGCTGCCCAAGAGGAATGAGGCCAAATCCTTCCTGCCTGCCAGCCAAGTTAATGATTCTCATAATGCACAGAAATTGAGTTATGGTCACAGACAGAGCAGAGACACCTCCCTAACACCAGCCAGGCTTCTCCTGCCTAGTTCAAGTAGCACAAACTCTTCAAATATTTTTAGGTAAATCACTGCAGAAAGACAACAACTTATCCCACATCCCTCTGAAATGGTAGCTGACACTTCCTGAAAGCATTCAGCTTGAGTCACAGTATTTGGAAAACTTGTGCCCAAGTGGCTGAAAGGAACAAAATTTAAGACCATGTTTTCTGCCCTTTTCATTCAGAGTGAATGTCTACAATAGCAGAGGGCTCAGCTTTCATTATTGGACAAAAAGAGCATCTCTTAAAGAATATTGTTTGTGCTTCTTTTTCGCCTCTGTTCAAGGACTAATGTTTTTAATATCACAAAGCCAACTAGAATTTGACAAAGTGGGAAAGCCTTGTACTCCAGTCAATGAAAATTAAATTTAGGGTGAAGTTTTACACTCTTGAGGAATATGGACTGAAAATAAACTATTCCGTTCCCACACACACCCTTGTTAGGCGCATTTCCTTTTGGTAAGCAATTTCATTTGAAACATTTAAAGAACAATGAACCCAAGCAGCAGTAAAACTTAAGAACATACAACAGGTAAGCTTCACAATACCAGGTTTTCCACTGTTTCTTCACAAGGTTCTCATAAACTACAACTAGACTACATTGTTCACCAGTCTCTAACGACATGAAATGCACGAATACAAACCTGAAAAACTAAAGAAAATGTCTGAATAGCATTCACGGCTGTATTACAGCCTCCCAGGCAATAACAGCCTCAGTTTATTCACCTAAATAGAAGTTTAAATGTTTCAATCATTGTAAGCCAATACGAACTAATTTCTTTAGGAAAAGAACTGAAGTACAATACTAAAAGTCAGACCAAATGTGTCATTTAAGTCACTAATGCCAATCATGTTTTTAAACTGCTGCATTTAAATATAATCTGTCCTGAGGCAGGCAGTAAATTGCAACTTAAAAACACTGTCAGTTTCAGACAGCAAACATAACAGGTACATAAAATCTCCCATGACATTTGTACTTACTTTACACCCCTATGATAAAAATATAGCATCCATAGTAGAATAACATGACTGAGCAGAGAAAACCCAGCATGCATGCAAATTAATAATTTTATTAAGTTTGTTTGCAAGTAAAAACAACTGTTACTTACTGCTATTTCTCTGCATGCAGACATGGAAATTCCAGTACCTTCTATCTGCTTTAAAGCGTAATCTTTATCATCTTTCCTGTGAAGAGAAAAAGAAGATTATTTTTTTTTAAATTGCACCGTGAACTCAAAGTGAGCTCTTCAGCACCATTCAGAGATCAGTTTTTAATTAATACAAATTATGCATCTTATTTTCTTTTCATTCTTTATTAGTTAATTGTCTGGATATCCAGCTAAACTGCAAGCTAACCACAACACCTTGATAAAGTTAAAAAATAAGTCTGCTCTCATTAGAATGAGATTATTAAAAAACCTTCTTTTCTAAATGCAATGATTAACACTTCTTCCATTTCTTCCTTCTGTTATTGAAAAGAAGACACAGCAAACAATTAGCACTAGAAATAAGCTGAGCTAGGGCTTTATCTCACATAAATGTATTACGCTAGGACACAGTAAGTCTCACCTATATTTTAATGAATTCTTGAGCAGCCCAGAACTAATGTCACATCAAAACACCTTTTCTTTCCCCTAGGTACCAAACTGCAAATGAAACTGCCAAGATTAATTAAAAAACTCCACCAGATGTAAGAACCACCTCAAGAATCCAGAAGTGGATTCCAGTGGAAGGTGTCCCTGTCCCTGACAGGGGAGCTAGAACGGGCTGATCCTGAAAGCCCCTGCCAATCCAAACCATTTTATGAGTCTATGAAAGTTTGCTTAGCTTCAAACATATACAACACTTGTAAAAGCAATACTGTCACTTCCCTGTACTTCAACCAGTACGTACCTTGGAGTCATTTATTTAAAATGCAAGCCTATTATAACTCCAGCTACCAAAATCAAAATCAGGAAGAGATAAACTGCAGCAAAAGAAGATACTGAATTCTTGTTCATTCTCAGCCTCAAGGACTCCAAAGTTTTAAGAGATGGAGTGCTTGTCTTTCCCACTTGTGGGCAGACATCCACAGTACTCCTGGGGGGCACGACACTGAACAGCAATATTTGCAGCACTTTTATAGCCTCAAACCTCCAAGTTACATAAAAAGCCTTATTCATTTTTAATGACTGCAGCTTTCAGCTGTGAAGAGCCACCTAAAAAAAATGAAATTCAATCATCCTTAAAGCAAATGCAACTAAGCTGTAGTTAAGGATTGGGAACAAATGCACTTGTTTCTTTCAGCTCTCACCATCTGTAAAACTTTGAATTGCTTTATTCCTACTTAAACCACACACTTTTCCCTATTCATCACCAGCTAGGGAACAGAGAAAAAAGTGGGAAATTAATATACAAAATCTGAACACAGATAATCAGGAGAAAGAACAAACGGCAAGCTGGCAAGAGAAGATTTCAGTAAGGGGTCAATTTAATGGATGCAGTGAGATAAATGTTGTATATTTTCTTGTTTAACACAAAAAAAGGCAAAAAAGAATAGGGAAGACAACAACAGAAGACATTAAGCTTCCATGTAATAAAACCCTAAAATTTGCCAGCCTGGAAAAGAAAGAGACAATGCTGAGCACAAAGTCTTATGTGGCCAAAACAACGTGTTACATAATCCCCCAGAGTACATACCTCTACATAACTTAGATGAAAACAAGCCCAAAACCAAGAAACCATTATGATACGAAGCACATAACTGAACAGTGCAACTCATGATGTAAGAATATTACAGGGATCAAAAGCATAAACAGATTTAGGATCAAATGACACAATTTTATCTTTTGATGATCTTTGGTAATTTGATTTTAAGATCAAATTAACACAAACCCATGGTGGATAAGTGTGGCAGTCATATTTTCCGGAAAAATCCCTTTGCCCAGGATTCTTCTCCTGGGAAGCCTCAGAGGAAAAGGAAAACAATATTATCTCATTTGCTTCTCCTGTGTTTTGCTGCTTTGGAATGTGGTTGGAGAGTGTTTCATTGGTTTCTGCTGTGAGTTGTTTTGACTTATTGGTCAGTTGGGGTCAAGCTGTTTCGGACTATGGAGAGTCATGAGATTCATTAGTATCCTTTTAGCCTTCTGTAAATATCCTTTCTGTATTCTTTAATATAACATAGTGCCATAAAAGAATAAATTAGTCTTCTGAGAACATGGAGTCAGATTCATCATTCCCTCCTTCATCTGGGAACCCCGCAAATACAATAGATAAGGAAGTTATGGACCACTCCACGAGCAGCTTCTGAACATAACCTCAAGCTGCTTTACAGCACACAGATAGAAAAAGAGGGACATTTTCACAGCTAAAAATTGTTTTATCCTCTACCTGCCTTAGTAAGCAATGGCTATCCAGCTGTTACTCTACATACATATGAAGCAGAACAAACTGGACTACAGGTTACTCTCATTGCCCTACAAGCCCATCTACTTAGTTTTGAGATGTTTGGAGAGATCTCTATTTCAAGAGGAGCACTTCCACAGAGCTGCTGTTACATGCATTACCACTGACACAACAGGGAGCAAAATGGGCCAGACTAAAGATTCCTCTCATTGCCCTGCTGCTCATCTGCTTAGATTTCACAGTCTTTGAAGGACAAGTCAGTGTTAACATGAGGTACTACCATAAATCTAGCAATATTACAACGAAGCGTGACATACACTTAAGATGGTACAACTATTTTTAATTGGTCAATTTTTTGCCAAATTAAATCTGGACTACAATTTACCATACCAGATGGCAGACTTTCTCTGGAAATTTTTAGGGAAAAATCCCCTCAGCTGTTTCCTAGAACAAAACTGGAAGAACACTCTTTCAGCTGTGTATGTTAACTCTTTCACAATCAGGGCTTTAATGCTGAAATTCGACAGGGTGGTTTAAAGAACACAGCACTTGGTCTCCTCAAAGCAACGAATGAAGTGTCTGAAAATTAATCTTCTCATATTAAAGGCCATTTTTAGAGCTGAAATCAAGAGCTTCAAAGCCCAGTCTTGCTCTGCCCTTACAGTGATCCAGGGCTGAGGGGAATGAACAATTCCCTTGGCTCTGCCGGGTGCTGCATGCGGGAGCCCAGAACAAGTGGCCTCTGCTGGGTCCTCAGCCTACCTGTGCAGTCTAGAAAAAACATAAGCATGGCAAAAAGAAGGAAAACAAATTAAGTTTAGGGATAAAGCACATTTTTAGCACCACGCTATACTGTACTCCAGAATGAGGAAAAAAACCCCAAAGATTTCTAAGACTTAAATTCTCTGAATTGTGCTGGCACAGTTGAGATACAAATAACCCAATTCCTAACCCACTCCTAACACATTCAACTCTGAGGCTGCTAAAATACCATGATTACCCAACTACACCACAAGTACCAGCTTTTCCATTTACAGGAGTAGGAGTAGTTACCTTTAAGCCAAGTGATATTTTCATTGAAAAACCTAATGTAATTCTTTGGGAGCCAAGGAAATTGGGGGAATACTTTTTAAAAGGAGTGCTAAGAGTCTGCAGGAGTGCCAAACACCATGACCAAGCTTATTTTACAAAACTTAAGAAAATATTTTGCCAATAGTCTGTTTAGAATCATAATGCAGCCCAAGGCTTCTCCATGATTTTGGACATGGGCAATTTCCTTCTCTCAAAATAAAGAGATGTTTGAAGATAAAAAGACATTCAAAGGCAAAACAAGAGGAAAAAAAAAAACCAGTAAGTAAAAAGAAAGGAAAGAAGTCCTGTTTATAAACATCTTCCACAGCCAACTGTGAGTAACAAAATGGGCCACTTAGCAAGCTGTATTTTAAGGGCACAGTAAGATTCAATTCAACTAAATTTCTTCCTTCTAACAGAGAGCTCATGTTGGGAAAATCTGTTTCTTTCCCTGCTGCCTGGAATTTAAACATTGAGTAACTTCAGCATCTCTTCCACCTACCAGTAGGCTTAGAGAAGCTGGTCAATCTGCAAACTTATTTTCATACCAATTTATTCTTACTTTCCTTCACTTAAATAGGCTGGTATCTTCAACTCTGTGGTGCTCCTCAGTAGTAACATGCGGCATGACAGCAGCAAGAATAAGAAAACTCACTTTGTACAGTGCTGCTGACAACAGCAGTACTTATTGTAGGAATGAGCAAACTACATAACCTTGTGGAAAATCCTCAGAGGGACAACACTAACATCAGAGGTGTAAACTTGAAATAAATGGTTACCTGCATCACCACTTCCAGCAGATTTTAATGACAGCAACAAAAAAAAACCCTACTAAATGACCATAAAAAAGTATAAAATATGTTGCTCTTACAGTTTGAACAAAGAAAACAAAAAATTGCCATCTTTAAGAGTTGCAAGTTTTTATTATAATGCTGCTTCTAAACATCACAGCTTTTTACATTCTATTGAATTTGGAAGTACAATGGCATCATAAGAAATATTTGGCCTCT
This sequence comes from Passer domesticus, assembly GCF_036417665.1. Classification (NCBI taxonomy): domain Eukaryota; kingdom Metazoa; phylum Chordata; class Aves; order Passeriformes; family Passeridae; genus Passer; species Passer domesticus. Next base: position 71,176,558 of record NC_087475.1, read on the forward strand.
GGGGAGAAAAAAAACCTAAAAAAATCTGCACATAAGAAAGGAGGCCTATTACATAAAAAGCAGGTTCTAAAAAAAATTGTTACTTCATCTTACATACCAAAAGTTTTGTAGAAATGTCTTGACACAGCACTACAATATATGTTTTATTCAGATCATCGGAACAGTTCAAAATTCATCTGAGTAATAAATATAGCAGAATAAAGTACCAAAGTCTTTAAATCAGTGATGACCATTCTGAATTTACATTACAGTTAAAAATCTCAAATTCAAAATTTACTGGTCACAATGTAGGATTAGTTTTGTCTATAAAGAAGATGTAAAGTCTGACTGCAGTTAAAAATGAAATAGACACTTCACTTAAGTTTTCAACTACCAAAGGGAACTATAAATACAGTATCTCTTCTACAGAAAACTAAGTAATCTCTTAATTGTTTATGCCTCTTAGTCCCTAAAAATATTTAAAAAATTATAATGAAAGATAAGCCTACTAATAAAACATGTATAGGGTGTTAAATGTTAAATTATGAAAATCAAACACAACAGCAAAGTATAACATTTAGGAGACTTGGCATTTTCATTTTGTGATATCATTCCCTGTTCTCTTCTCCAAAGTCACACCAGTGGTAATTTTTGGTTTTATTTTTAAAGAAATTAGAATCACCCTAGCCATACAAGAGATCCAACGAAGTCTATAGGAAGTAGTAATTCAATTATTGGGAAGCGTATAAATGCACAAATGCAGTTTTTGAAACGGAAAGATTTAATACTTTTATACTAAATGCCCATGATATAACCACAGCAAACATTTAAATACAAACCATAAGAACACATGATTTTCTAGAAAGCACAGCAAGATGAGGACAGACTTGGTATCCATTCAAATGATGATCTGCAAGAACAGAATTATCTATTTCCCACAGATATTATCAATACCACATTCGTGCACTAAATAATCTTGCCAGAATAAGTTATTTATACCACTAGTTCTAATTGTTTTGCATTTTGTACCTATTAACTACCAACTCAGTGTGTTGGAGAACCAAGGGGCAAAGGACACAAGAGGCTCAGGGCCTTCTTGGCATGGGTTTTCACATCACAGCACACTTTCTCAACTACACATTCCCAACACTAGTGGCACAGTCCTGGTGAAAGGAAGTAGAAGAAAACCAAATTAGGGACAAAGTCGACAAACTGGACACACTCAAATCCACGTGAGCAGGTCGGCTGCATTTAAGGGTGCTTAACAGCACTGGCAAATGTCATTGTAAAGCCACTCTGTCATCTGCAAAGGTCACAGTGCACACTGGCAGATTCCCGATCATTGGAAAAGGGCAAATATTGGGACTTTCTCTGAGAAAGGCAAAAGGGTTCAGTGATATCATAGGCCAACCAGCTGAATCTCAGTCTATGAAAAGGTTATGCAGCAAACCCTCCTTGGAAGCTTTAAGGAAAGCAAATGACTGGGAACTAGCAAGGATTTTCCAAGGATAAGTTGTGTCTTATCAACCTGAGTGTCCCATACAATGAGAGGACAGTGAAAAAGCACTGGATGTTACCTTGACCTTAGCAAAGCTTGCAACATGATCTCATCATACATGCAGGGCCATATGAGAGAGCCTGGACAGCAAGCAGCTGCATAGGGCTAAGCTGCTGAGGTTAATCCTCAAAAAGCAAGTAAACTGTCTTTAAAACTGCAGAATGCAGTAGAATTTAAATTTACTAAGGGTCATTGTCACAACAGCTAAGAATGAGAGAAGTTTCAAGTTGTAAAGCCATTTAAATGTATGGAACCCAGTGGTTATCACTGCATACATTTCAATGTACAATGCTGAACAGGTATAACTGCAGAATGAGATATAACAGTTCTATGAAGATGGAGGGTAACAGTCAAATGGCAAAAATTATGTGCATCAGCAGAAAATAAATTGTACAGGAAAAAACGGATACTAGCTACTGGGCACAACAGCTGAGAAGTCACACTATAAGCACCTGACTTCCCAGAAACATATTTAGGTCAAAACTTTTGTCAAGCTAATTAGCACACACAGTAAGTCTCATCACTGACCCTGTACCTTCAGGTAATCCTAAAATAAAAAAACAAAATCCTATAAATCATTCTCTCAAAAATATCTGAGCTAACAATGATGCAATGACAACCACTTCATCTTTTTGTAATTTCCTTTTTACAAAACCCGCTGGTTTTCATACATCAAAATGCTTTCCAATTATGTTGACAAAAAGAACTGAAAAATACCAAGAAGTTTTGCATGGCTTGCTTTGCTAACTGAAACAACCCCTTTTTCATACACACACACTCCTGTCCTTTGTGCTAGAGCCCAGGCACTTGTTTTCTGATGGAGATAAGCTTGTTCTGACCTTATTCAGAAAGATACTTCCAGATTTTTCCCTGGTACACTTTCTGCCCCATTAGTACACTGAAGTGGCCTGCTGAGTGCTCAGATGAACACTGGAATTATCTAAAAACGAAAAGCAGACATAGCAGAAGTACAGCAGTTCCTGTCCACATTTAAGATGATGTTAGGTTATCTTCTAACCATAACTTTTTTTTTTCTACATCAGCTGGATGCAGTGCATTCACATTTGCCAGCTAAGTGCAGCACCCTCTACAGAAGAAACTATGACAACTGGAAAAATTCACCATAGCTAAAGCCACATACTTTTCAAAATAGGGAAACAATACAAACTAAAATTATGTTCTTCTCTTATAGAGGTTTAAGAAGGACTTGAAAGTTATTTTACTTTTACTGATGCTCTATGCATATTATGAATATAAATTCCCAAAATTTGATTATTCTACAGATACTTAATTTTACAATAGCCACTCATGGGTTTTGTCTTGTGAACACATTTAACTGGTTAAAATAAGCTGGACGAAACCAAATCAGAAGATAAATATTAGCTCAAATTACAGCTTCTTCATTTGACTGGACTTAAAAACATTTTGAAAAATGCAGCAGTTCTATAACATGCATTAAACCTACAGGAAATAGGTTAACATTATCTTCTCTATTATAAACTGTGTTTCACACAATCAAAGCATGACTATTTTTAAAAGTTCAGATTTATTCAAGCCCTGAGTATTTAAATGTATTTACAACCAGCTTAAAGTTTATCCCATCATAAATTCTAGCTTGTTCTTTTTAAAGAAGAAATCTGCCAAAAATGAGATAAAATCCCAGATTTTGTCATGAAAGCCTCTTATATATTAATATATGAGAAAGGATTATGAATAATACAACCCAGTCAGAAAATCTGTGAATCTGAACTATTTTTTTAAGCATTCCAGCTAAAAAGAATAGTTTACAACTCCTCTCTCCTCTACAAAGTTACCTTCAAAGAGAACATGAAAATAAAGGAACATCTCTTTCCAGGATGAGAAGGAAATAAAGTGCAGCTGGTACTAGTTAATCAGTAGATGAGAATAAATTCATAGTTCATAAAGTAGTGGGACTTCTTTCATATTTGTCCTTGCCACTAAAAGCAGTATCTTCCACCCATTCTAATACAGATGCCAGCATTAGGACCTCTTTAAATTGTCACACACTTAAGGGTGCTCACTCCCAAAGGGGAGATTTCAGACTGCTTCCCTATTTATACAGAAATAAATGTTATTTACTTCTTCAACTTCAAATGAAAGATACACTTAAAAATATTAATAAAAATGCATGGAAGCATGTTAAAAATAAACAAAAACGAACCAAACAAAAACCAACAAAAAAAAGTGGTGAACAACTGTCTAGAATCTGCTAGAGTTGAATGAAATCCCCAAACAATACAGCATCCCTGCAAAACTTGCACATTGAAAAACTCAGAAAAATTGACAGAAACTTCATATTTCATTTTAATTACCCTGCTGTTCTCTCCTTTCTCTTTTTTTCTGGAGATGCAACAAAAATAAATGCCTTAATGCTAGGCAGTGATTATCTTGCAAGTCTGTCAGTAAGTTCTAGCAGAATAAAAAATTTAACTTAAGGTCTAGCAGAAAGATCATATTAAAATGTAAACATTAAACAATCCAGCAGAAGAAAAAAAGATTTCTCTCTAAGACAAAATTTCAATAAATTTGCATGGTAAGGACTGGGTTTTTTCCCCTTTTGGAGACGTGTACATGATGCACAGAAAAAGCAGAGGCAAAAGACAGCAAATGCAAAAGCAGGGGAAAAAAAGACAGTTTGTGCTCTCCATTGTTGCTGTTAGCCCCCTGCTGCCACCCCACCCATACAGCTTATCCTGAAAGTAATGCTTCAAAATGTGTCTAGTTAACACTTCAATATGCAATTTTTAGACTGTGTGCTCTAAAAATGCAAAAATAAAAACGTTTACAAAAGCATAGAAGTATATAAGGTGCAGAGTTTTTCACTGACTTTGACTTTCATGGAATTGGATCTGATTTTATAAGATGTCATGTGAAAATAAAAGCTCATGTTACTCACCACAATGTTAACACAAAGAAATTAGTCCAGGGGAAAATGCATTAACAGAACTGAATTTATTAAAGGTCTAGCTAAGGCATCAATATTTTTTCCACTCCCAAAATACTTAGGAGGACATGGCAAGATCGCTGGGCCAGAACAGCATCATTATTTTTATCAGATAGCAAGGCTCATGCTGAGAATACTTTCTATTTCAAAATGAACCTCCAATAATCAGAGCTTTTAGTGGGTAAAGAAAAATAATTTCCAAAGTTGGAGGAAAAACCATCAACAGCAAGACAAACACAAGGCCTTCTGAGATGGCTGATGTGGTAAATGGCAATTACTGATTCCGTTTTTTCCTTTTGTTCTTTTTTTTTTTTTAATTAACAACTTTTACCACAACATGTAGTTTGGCAGGAAGTTCAAAGCAAGCAAGTAAATTCAATGATGCACTGTAAATGTGGTTCTTCTGATCTAAAGAATTTGCTGCGGTCAAAAGAAAGGTCTCCTCTCAACATCTCTGCCTTGCTGTTCCCAGCCAAAAAATTCCCTTCCTTATGCCAGCTCTGATCTATGTCACATTCCATGAGAGGACTCACCTCCTGCATTTTCCTAAGTTATCTACTTCTAGAAAAGGACTTAATTAATGTTAACTAAGTTAACAAACATAAGTTATCTAATTCTGTCCGTTTACAGCAGGGTATGAGGAGTATCAAAACCAGCATTAACAAAGTATGTGGTAAGAGCAAAAGACAGCAAAGGAGTGAGTAGAGGAGAGAGATGGAGGACACAAAAAGCAAGATACCACTCGCTTCACACCCTGCTTTCTAGTAGTAAAACCGTAGGAAGTATGGTTGTCCATAACTGAAAACACAGAAAAAAAGGGGGAAAAAAGAAAAAAAAATTGAGAAAAAAGACCATCTCGCCCATAGCCCTGCAATTTCCTCTCTCACTACACGAAACAGCAATTTGAGAGTCAGCCTAAAACCTAGTTTTTTAAAGCCACACTATTATGAAGATCATTCCTATGAGATTAGCTGATGGGCAGCAGATCCCTGCTCCACACTCAAAGCTCCATGGTATTTTACTAAAGGTTATGGCAGTCTTACCAGTACTTTTATAGGAAACAAAACAAAAAGTGCCTACACAAATTATCTCTAAAGGAAAAGACTGCTGTAATTAATCTGCACTGTCCTTCTCTTCTCAGATTGCTCTTAAGTCACCTCAGTATTTGTACCACTTCAGAAACTAGAAACTGCATAAAGAGTGCACAGCATTTCAAAGTATCAACTACAAACTGGGCTAAAGCACAGATCTTACATTCCAGAAAACTCTAATTTCATTGGGTAAT